>NW_011494948.1:11923074-11928824 GCF_000754665.1 Bison bison bison
CTTATATGCAGAGTACATCATGAGAAACGCTGGACTGGAAGAAACACAAGCTGGAATCAAGATTGCTGGGAGAAATATCAATGACCTCAGATATGCAGATGATACCACCCTTATGGCAGAAAGTGAAGAGGAACTCAAAAGCCTCTTGATGAAAGTGAAAGTGGAGAGTGAAAGAGTCGGCTTAAAGCTCAGGAAACAGACAATTTTTGGATCAGAAAATGCCAACATTCAGCATTTTTCCTTTTTGTAAAAGCACAGAAAGTAATATTAAACTAAGCGGTCATAAATATGTCTTGCCATATTCTAATTACACCATAATTTTTATTGCATTTGATAATAATTCAGATTCTGACAGTATCATTTGAGGTGTGAAAACATTAAATTATAAATTCTAACACCTATCTTCCCAAAAAAGGTACTGGGCTAGAACCAATGTCTAATGCTAAGGGGAAATAAATCTTTGAGCCAGAAGACTTGGACTCAAGTCTCTGCTACCTCACTAACCAGTTTTACTCTGATATTAACTAGCTATGTCACCTTGGGCTGCTTTAACTTTCTGAGCCTATTTCTCTCATCTCTTGCTCTTTCTCATCTATAAAACACAATTATCAATGTCCACTTCACCCTTCTGTGGTAAGATTAAATGAATAAGAGATAGAAATAGTCTTTGTAAATCATAAAATGCCAAAATGATAAAATAAAAATCAGCAGCCCAGGAAAAAAAAAAAAAGCTCAACATTCAGAAAACGAAGATCATGGCATCTGGTCTCACCACTTCATGGGAAATAGATGGGGAAACAGTGGAAACAGTGTCAGACTGTTTTTCTGGGCTCCAAAATCACTGCAGATGGTGACTGCAGCCATGAAATTAAAAGACGCTTACTCCTTGGAAGGAAAGTTATGACCAACCTAGATAGCATATTCAAAAGCAGAGACATTACTTTGCCAACAAAGGTTCGTCTAGTCAAGGCCATGGTTTTTCCTGTAGTCATGTATGGATGTGAGAGTTGGACTGTGAAGAAGGCTGAGTGCCGAAGAATTGATGCTTTTGAACTGTGGTGTTGGAGAAGACTCTTGCGAGTCCCTTGGACTGCAAGGAGATCTAACCAGTCCATTCTGAAGGAGATATCAGCCCTGGGATTTCTTTGGAGGGAATGATGCTAAAGCTGAAACTCCAGTACTTTGGCCACCTCATGCGAAGAGTTGACTCATTGGAAACGACCCTGATGCTGGGAGGGATTGGGGGCAGGAGGAGAAGGGGACGACAGAGGATGAGATGGCTGGATGGCATCACTGACTCGATGGACGTGAGTCTGAGTGAACTCCGGGAGTTGGTGATGGACAGGGAGGTCTGGCGTGCTGCGATTCATGGGGTCGCAAAAAGTCGGACACGACTGAGTGACTAATCTGATGTGATCTGATGATGACAAGGAACTTTCAGGGAACATGTGTATATAGTGATTTAACATACAAAGCCCCTACACTGCTGACCAGTAGTCAGCCAACTGTTTGACTCACCCTGAAGACCAGGAAGCTTTGAAGTGCAGCTAGAATGACTGAAAGACCCTTTGCTTTTGGTAGATCTCTGTGTCCTGATTGCAATACATGTGCTTTGTTACCTTAGGCAAAACCCTCACTTCTCTGATTCTCAATTTCCTTATAGTAACCTCATTAGGCTGTTATGAGAATTCAGTGAGATCACAGTAATGATTTTTCTTGGCCTGTCCATCACATTATTCAGTATATACTTGGAAGCTGAGCTGAAGTTATCTTCTAGTTCTCATCTCTTGCTTCTGAGTCTGCCTCTTGGGTCTATGCAAAACGTGTTTGTAATCTCAGGACCTATCCTCTAGGGGTATTTAATTTCAGATCTCATCTCTCTAGGGCTGTTTATTGTCCTTCGTCTACATGAAAGCTGTGTAATTGGAAAACAAATGCAGACAAAGCATTGGTTTGTTGGCACCCTATAGCATTCTCTCTGATAGACCTGTTTCTTACTGTGTTATATTGAGTTTATGCTACACAATCTCATTTGTGACTTGGTGTGTTTAGAAACAGAAGCTAAGATTAAATTTAAATGTTTCATTTCAGTCATCCACTGATGTGGAAAACTTGTTCACCTTCTGGAGAATATATACTTATGTTTCAGCCAGAGCAGCGTGAGAGTTATCATTGGCATCAAACCTTTACAGCTATTCGAGCTTAACCCTAACTCCTTACCCCTAAGACATAAAGTGCAGCCTATACATAAGTATTTTCCACTTGCTATTGATAATTGAAATCCTGTCCTTGCACAAACAGGTAATATAACCCCGTAGACATACTTGATCTCATACATAACCATCACACTCTACATTCCAAATATAGGGGAGACCTGCATATTTTCACATTTGTCCTTTTGGAAGCGTGTGGACTTTATGCATGCTGGCCCCTTTAAATAGAGTGTTCGAAGATCTTTCAGCAGATCATTATCTCTGGGCATCTGCATTCTGAATGTCTGGTGATTCGGGGCTGCCCTCAGGGCGTCTGAGATGGTCAAGAATGATCTGTTCCTAGATTCTGGACTATTCTTGTTGTCTTGTCTGCTCTCTTCCCCTCCTGGTCATCTTTGTTCTTTTCGTTTGCTGTGCCTGCTTCTTAACATTCTTACCACCACCTCTACCCCTTTCTTCTTTCTTTTTTCTATACTATTTTTCCCTTACACTTCAGTTTGTTTTTTATAGTTGGTGATGCTAAATTTTGCTTTAGCTTAATTGATTATCATATTTCATATATTTGATTTTTTGAGCTTGACCCTCCTTAGTCCTAGTTCATAACAGATGTTTCTTTATAGATAAACTATGTCTTGAGTAATTTAGAAACCCTGGAGTAGAATTTCATTTGGAAAATATTCTCATTTGGGTTTTTAAACACAAAAAATTTAAGGATGGACCCTTGTTAGATCTTGAGTTTCTTAGAACTTCATCAAGTATATAGTTAGTGGTATATAGTTAGTATATATGGTGGTATTACAAAGTACTTATAAATTAAATTTCCTCAACCAGAGCACAGTGATCAGGTCTCTCTGGTGGCTTTAACAGAACACTTTCTTACCTCATGGAGCTCACATAATGCATGTCCTTTGTTGTGCTTCCAATTTGCTAAGTTGAAGGAGATCCACTTCTGAGTTCAGTTTTAATAGTGCTATTTAAAGGCTGTCTGCATGGCCCCATTTCAGAAATTAGGCTATGCAAATCCAACCTGATTACAAGATACAGGTCTAACGAAATTTGAAGTGCATTTGAGGTTGTTGGTTACCATAGATCTTAGCCTTCACTGGAATTGGAAAACGGAATTTTAGGTTTTTTAAGTTTATGTAAGAATTCCACTTCTGGCACCAGTATATTTTCTTTAATTTCTGAGGCCTAACTGACCAGGCTCTAATTTTTCTCCATATTCAGAAATAGATTCTGTGGCCTCCATATACTTTTATATATTTAGGCCCTGATGCCATGATTCTTACTGCTATCAAAACACTTATTTCTAGTAGGTGAAGTGTTTAATCCAGAGATTCTGCTGACCTGTAATGTTCCTTAATTTTGCACACTGAAATTTTTCCCAAGGCTTGCTCATTTAGTTAGGGTCCATGGAGCATGCCTTTGGCCTGGAAGAAGCTTGTTTTATTTACATATATCTTGTGAGAGAAGTACAGTGACCCAGTGTGGGCTGAGAGCACCACTCCCCTTTCAATCCAGCTCATCAATTGAAAGCCCAGTAATGTGGTCTGAGACAGTTTCCACCCCCCACCCCCCAGTCCCGTGGCAGTGCAGTATGGAAAACCAGAATCTTTTTGGAAAATAGGACATTTTTCTTTATCAGAGAGACTGACAGAATTAAAGAAAAAAATCCCTTCGTCATCTAGTGTGCACAGTTTGAAAGTGTCATTTATCTTACTTTGAATTGATGTTTCAGGAAAACCATTATCCACAATCTTTATCAGGTTTAGCTGCATGCTGAAGTACTCTTGTAATATAATATCATTAGGCAGTGAAATCATTTTTGCTCTGTGTATGAGTGTAAAGCAGAAGCTTATTAAACCTTTAATCAAGAAGTCATACCAGATTCCTAGTCCCGGGTGTGAGAACACATTTCTTGTGTGGCGTGTTCATAAAATCAAAGGCGCAGTCCACACGTAGATGGATGACACTCCTTAGCAGAGAGACACCCTAGATGTTAGCCTGTTCTGGCACTGTGTCTGTCGTTCAAGGGGGGGCTGTGTGTTGTTGGCCTCTTTTCCTGCAGTGTGCTTAAAAGCACCTCCAGCCTGCAGCATAAGGAACTTACGAATGAAAATCAAAGTGACATGTGAATGACTGTAAAGAAAAGAGGTTTTCTCATTACACATGCATGTATGTGTGTCTAACCTGTTGCATTATACACACACACACACACACGTTTAACCTATACGCTGTCTCTTCTGTTACATTGCTTACTTCACAAAATGGCAGTATTATTTTTTTATTTTTGGGCTGCTGAGCTGGCATTCATTCAAATATATGTATCGAGTTTCTACTGTATTGTAGGCACTGTGGAAGGGTAATGAAGATACAAAGATGAATAAAAATGTGAATCCTGTTACCAAGTAGCTTACAGCCTCCTGAGGAAGGTGGAACCATTAATCATAGAGTTGAGGGAAGTGCTAATAGAAATACTCTACGTATTGGGTTGGTCAAAAAGTTCATTCAGATTTTTCCAGATGATCTTATGGAAAAACATGAATGCACTTTTTAACCAACCCAATACAGCATGCTTTGAAACCTTAGAGGAAGGAGAGAAGTCCTTGGGATAGAGTAAGATGAAATTATCTGGGAAGGACCCACCATGTTGAGGAATCTGAATTTCACAATAAACTCAATAAGGGAACCATTAATGAATTTTAAGCCTCTGGGTGGCATGGTCAGATTTGCTTTCTAGGAAGTTCATTCTGTGAATTACAACTTAAGAATGAGAGGGAAAGGCTATTCCTCAAAAAATTAAAGGTATAATTGCCATCAGATCAGATCAGATCAGTCGCTCAGTCGTGTCTGACTCTTTGCGACCCCATGAATCGCAGCATGCCAGGCCTCCCTGTCCATCACCAACTCCCGGAGTTCACTCAGACTCACGTCCATCGAGTCAGTGATGCCATCCAACCATCTCATTCTCTGTCGTCCCCTTCTCCTCCTGCCCCCAATCCCTCCCAGCATCAGAGTTGTTTCCAATGAGTCAACTCTTCACATGAGGTGGCCAAAGTACTGGAGTTTCAGCTTTAGCATCATTCCCTCCAAAGAAATCCCAAGGCCGATCTCCTTCAGAATGGACTGGTTGGATCTCCTTGCAGTCCAAGGGACTCGCAAGAGTCTTCTCCAACACCACAGTTCAAAAGCATCAATTCTTCGGCACTCAGCCTTCTTCACATTCCAACTCTCACATCCATACATGACTACAGGAAAAACCATGGCCTTGACTAGACGAACCTTTGTTGGCAAAGTAATGTCCTGCTTTTCAATATGCTATCTAGGTTGGTCATAACTTTCCTTCCAAGGAGTAAGCGTCTTTTAATTTCATGGCTGCAGTCACCATCTGTAGTGATTTAGGAGCCCAGAAAAATAAAGTCTGACACTGTTTCCACTGTTTCCCCATCTATTTCCCATGAAGTGGTGGGACCGGATGCCATGATCTTCGTTTTCTGAATGTTGAGCTTTAAGCCAACTTTTTCACTCTCCTCTTTC
>NW_011494948.1:11928924-11957057 GCF_000754665.1 Bison bison bison
AATGTCTCTGCTTTTCAATATGCTATCTAGGTTGGTCATAACTTTCCTTCCAAGGAGTAAGCGTCTTTTAATTTCATGGCTGCAGTCACCATCTGTAGTGATTTAGGAGCCCAGAAAAATAAAGTCTGACACTGTTTCCACTGTTTCCCCATCTATTTCCCATGAAGTGGTGGGACCGGATGCCATGATCTTCGTTTTCTGAATGTTGAGCTTTAAGCCAACTTTTTCACTCTCCTCTTTCACTTTCATCAAGAGGCTTTTGAGTTCCTCTTCACTTTCTGCCATAAGGGTGGTATCATCTGCATATCTGAGGTTATTGATATTTCTCCTGGCAATCTTGATTCCAGCTTGTGTTTCTTCCAGTCCAGCATTTTGATCCAGTAAATCTCTTCTGAGTAAATTCCCAAAAGAACTGAAAGTCGGGTACACCCTGTTTCACAGCAGTATAATTCAAAATAGCCAAAAGGTAGAAACCACCCGAAGGTCCATGGACAGATGGACAGATAAAATGTATATATTAATAGATATAATAGAATTTTACTCAGCCCTAAAAAGGGAGGACATCTTGACATATGCCACAACATGAGTGAACCTTGAAGATACTATGCTAAGTGAAATAAGCCAGTTGTCATCTCTGCCATGTGATAATAGCATCTGCTTCATAAAACAACAGGGCAGTCCTGAGAAATACATTTGGTGTCTCCTCTAAAGTGCTTCAAAGGATGCCTGATGCACAGTAACTCCTCAAATATTAGCTGCTGTTGCTGCTTTTGCTGTTATTATTACTACTCCTACTTTATTTGAAGCAGTAAGAGGATAGGATATAGCATATTGATCTTAGTTCTTTGATGAGATATCTTATTTTTAACAGCTTTATTAAGGTACAGTTGACATACAATGACTGCACCTGTTTAAAGCGTACAGTTTGCAAAGGTTTGACTTATGTATATACATCATGAAGCCGTTCGTGACATATAGAACATGAGTATATCCATCACCTTCCAAATTTTCTCTTCCATATATTCTCCCTTGCACCTCTGGTTCTATGTTTGTAGGCAACCAAGGATATTCTTTGACTTGCTATAGATTAGTTTGCATTTTCTAAAATTTTATATAAATATTATTATACAGTATATATACTTTTTATCTATTTCATTCAGCATATTTATTAGGGGATACATCCATATTTATAATATGAATAGTTCATCCACTTATATTGTCAAATAGTATTTCATTTTATGGATATACCACAGTTTGTTTACACATATGCACCTGTTGATGGATATTTGGGTAACTGCCAGTTTGGAGGTCTTACACATAAAGCTTCTAAGAATATTCATATGTAAGTCTTATAAGAACAGGCATATGACTTTTCTCTTGGGTAAGTCCAGGAGTGGAATGGCTGAATCATATAGAAATTTTATGCTTAGGTTTTCAGGAAACTCCCAAACTTTTTACAAAATATCTGTTCCATTTTACATCTAAGCAGCAGTATATGAGAGATTCTGTTGCTCCATGTACTCACCAACACTTGGTATGACAGGCTTTTTAATTTTAGCCACTCTAATAGGGTATGGAGTGATATTTAATTGTGGTTTTAATTTATGTTTCCCTAATGACACTAAGTATCTTTTAGTGTGTTTATTTGCCATTCCTGTATTTTCTTTGATGATATTTTCACATCTTTTTCACATCTTTTTTTCTCATTTGTTGGGTTGTTTATTTTCTTATTAAGTTCTGGTAATTGGTTATATATTATGGATACAAGTGCTTTATTTTGTCTCCTTCTCAAAGCAGTAAGTTGCGGTAGTTGCAGGGCTCATCCCATTTGTTTCCTGCTTATCAGGGTTCAATGTCTCATTTCCTGATACCTAGTCTTGAAAACTGTTGTTTCTTACACACATGTACACATATATGCACACACATGCACATGGGCAAACATACATATCATAGATGGTTGGCTAATTGTTTTCAGATGGAGGGATAAATCAGTTCTTACTCCATCTAGCTCTGGAGCTAAGTCTGATAAGATACTTTTGAATTGTCAGAACCTGCTAGCTGGATGTTTTTCAAAGGCATCCCTTGTGGTCCATTGGGTGCAGTGATATAAGGCTGTGAGATCTTTCTACCAGTGACCAGATGTGTAAGTTTTCCCAAAGGATAGACTCCTAGAGTCTTCTGGTTGGACAGGACTCTACAGGTCATGCGGCTGATCCTCCACTGATGCGTAAAACCCTTTCTGTAGTCTCTCCTGTACTCTCCCATGTTGGGCAACTCTCCTTTTTAAAGAACACATTTCCTGATTAGATGTTTCCCATGGTTAGAAGCTTCTTACCTACATGAGCTAAAAACTTTCTCCCTATCTCTCTTCAAATTTTCAGATGAAGTCATATGAAATTTTAACTGGACAATTAAAATTGGACAATTCTAGTTGGAAGATTTAGATTTGTCTAGATTTGTCCAATGAAGTCTTGTGATTTGTCAAATGAAGTCATGTGAAATTAATCCTGTTTCTACACAACAGTCCCCCTCACATTTCAGGGCCAATTGCCTGCTTTCTTCCTGGGTCATCTCTCTAGGATAAATATCTTGATCTCTCTGAACCTCAGTTGCTTTATCTCTAGAATATAGTTGCAAAGAGGATTCCTGTATCTATGAGTGCCTTCTTTAATGAGTGAGATATCCTGCTAGATGCTAAGGATACAGAAGAGGATATACTCTCTCTGCCTCTCAGAAACTCACCAGGGAAGAAAAGTCAAGTGATACAGCAGAGAGCTAAAAAGGCCTCTTAATAGAAGTGTGCTAGGCCCTTCACAGGACTTTAGAAGGTCAAATTAATTAAGATATTGGAAGTGTAGTCTATACACTATAAAAGGTCAAATTAATTAAGATATTGGAAGTGTAGTCTATACACTATAAAAGACTGTACGTGTGCTTGGTAATATTATTAGTGGTAGTTAAAGATGTACGGACAACTGATCTGTCCCCATTATTTTTTCTGAAGCCTGCTATGTCTCTGACCATTTAAGTTTGAAAATTCTGTTTGAAACCTCTGGGCTGTACATAATTAATGAGTTTGGATATGTGATGGTGCTCGCAGGGGGTAGAAATATGCCAGAAGTTTATTTTTCCTCCTGCTCTTGCATGTTGTTTGGGGTTAGGGCTTGTAAAAGACAGTTATATTCAGTGAATTTTTACGCGAATTCAGATGTTATAAGCTAGGGGCACTGTAAACCTCTACTAACGCTTTATTGTTTAAAACTCCAGATGGTGATGATAATACTTCAGCTTTTGCCATATGGAGAAACAGAAAGCAACTTTCAGAAGAAAGCAGTGGCAAATGTGGATATCATGATTTTGCAGTTCTAGGTCACTCTGTGCCTCCCTCACAGAGTGTTGGAGCTTCTCATCGTGACATTTCAAGCATCTCTTTACTTTGCCAATAATATAACAAATGGAAGTAAGAGGAAGAACTGTATGATGGTGTGACATGATGCTGAGTTTAGAGTTTGCCACAATATGGCAGCATTTCTTACACTGCTGCTGCTGCTAAGTTGCTTCAGTCGTGTCGGACTCTGTGCAACCCCATAGACGGCAGCCCACCAGGCTCCCCCGTCCCTGGGATTCTCCAGGCAAGAACACTAGAGTGGGTTGCCATTTCCTTCTCCAATGCAGGAAAGTGAAAAGTGAAAGTGAAGTCGCTTAGTTGTGAAAGTGAAAAGTGAAAGTGAAGTTGCTCAGTTGTGTCTGACTCCTAGAGACCTCATGGACTGCAGCCTACCAGGCTCCTCTCTCCATGGGATTTTCCAGACAAGAGTACTGGAGTGGTTTGCCATCACCTTCTCCAATTTCTTACACTGCTGCTGCTGCTAAGTCGCTTCAGTCATGTCCGACTCTGTGCGACCCCATAGACGGCAGCCCACCAGGCTCCTCCATCCATGGGGTTTTCCAGGCAATAGTACTGGAGTGGGGTGCCATTTCTTACCCTAGGGAGACTTAAAATGCAAATTCCCAGACCCCACCTCAGACACTCTGATTTAGCTATTTGATGAGTTTTGGGAGAGGTGAGAGCTGTTGCAGTGTGCCTGAAATTAGTTCCTGGAACAGATGTGTCCTGCTTTGAGAAACATTGGTGGTGGAGTGAGCCTGTGATATGAGGGCAGTAAATCTTGTCCTGCCTCTGTCTCCATGTTTGTTCTTGCCTTCACAAATTCTGAGGGTCTACTCTTTATCAGAATTTATATCATGAAGAGTCAAAACGGTGAGATAGATAGTTTCCATTCTCAAAGAATCTTCAGTGTCGCCTTAAGATGTCAGTAGACTCTGGTTTAGTAGCTGCATGACTTAGAATGGGTTACTTTTAAGCTTAGTGAGTATAATTTGGATAATACAACCTACCTTTTCTTCAGGATTGTTGGGGAAACTGATTGGAAATTAAGTGCCTTCTCACAATCATAGGAAATATTACTTTATCCTGTTTTAGTATTAAATATGTTTTCCAAAGTAGCTACTCTAACTAAGATTCTAAATGCTAAAACTGAAAGCATTCTATATGTGAGTCAATTATTTCTAGACTGGGCTTCCCAGGTGGCGCTAACAGAAAAGAACCCACGTGCTGATGCAGGAGACACAGTGGATTTGATCCCTGGGAAGATCCCCTGGAGAAGGAATGGCTCCAGTATTCTTGCCTGGAGAATCCAATGGATGACTGTAGCCTGGTGGACTGTAGTTCATGGGACTAATTATAAATATGAAGAAAGAACAAATATAAAGTTAAGTTTTTAATGTCAGATGCCAGTCTTTCCCAGTATGTTTGAAAATTTTAATGCCCTTGTGCTTATTGGTATTCAAAGTATGGTATTAGTTGAGAGTCCTTGATACACCTCATTTCTTATTCCACCCGCATACAATAAACTATAAACCATATATCTTTTTTAATAAGTAGAATTACTTTTATTTCTGTTACTTATTTACAAAAACTTCCATATGTTTTTAATATGTTGAGTATTCTGTTTGTAAAGTTGTGGTTGTCTAAAACAAACCAAGTAATCATTGACATGGTAGATAAGAATTTGTAGTTTATTGATGAGAGGAAAGACGTTTTCATGTACTCTGCTTGGCTCTAAAATTATCATTCCCTTCTCACAAAGAAGTTAACCTGGTACCAAGATGATACAGAGGATAACCTGAAAATGAATTAGCTTCATGGTCTTCCATCTCTCTGGAGTGGGGTGAGGACAAAAGAAATAAGAAATTGACTTTCTAACATTTTTTTTGCTATTTGAGGTAAAATTAGATATGAGGAAATGTGAGAAAATAAAATGAAGAACTTATACTCAATTTTCTAAATTTAACTTTAAAAAAAAAAAAGCCCAATAGTTTTGGGGATCGGGAATTAAAGATATAGAGCCATGTAAACTGGCAGTTCTTAGTTTATGAGTCACGGAGTCCTTTTGTAGCAGGACCCCTTCATAAGCGAGCCACCAGAGCGTGGTCAGTGTATTCAAGGGGTGTCTGCTTGCGTAGCTGCTGCACTGCTTCTGGAGGAGGCATTTTGATGATAGAGAGGCACTGTGTTACTGAGCAGGATACAGCGTTGGCAAGTTAGAGGAAGGAAGCTCTGTTGGAAGGCCAAACTGGTAACATAACAAGGTCTATATCTCAGGCCACTTACTACTCCTTTGTGAATGCTATAGCTCTTCTTTTCCTTGCTGACTTGCTTGGATTCTGCACCTCTGTTCAGCTGCTTGAGACTGTCAGTTTGGTTAGACTGACTATATGCTTTAGGACCCTTGATGCAGACCCTTCCAACCCCTTATTTGACTTAGGGAATTAAATAGCTACACAGAACTCGACAATTTCAGGGTCTTTTTTTTTTTTTTTAGGGTTAAAAAAGTAATATATATTCATTATGAAAAGTATTAACAAAGAAAAGAAAAAAATCTATCATTCTCTCACTAGAAAATAGTATTCGATGTACTGAGGACTTAGTATTTTCATCCAGTCTTTTTCTGTATGCATATTTTATGAATTAGAATTTATACTTTTTTAAGCCTATCTTTTTTTTTAATTTTATTTTTGGCTATGCTGGGTTTTCATTGGTTGTGGAGCACAGGCTCTAGGGCACAAGGGCTTCAGTAGTTGTGGCACTTAGGCTCAGTAATTATGGCTCATGGACTTAGTTCCTCTAGGGCATGTGGGATCTTCCCAAATCACGGGTCGAATGTGTCCCCTGCATTGGCAAGCAGATTCTTCCCTGGTGACCACTGAGCCACCAGGGAAGTCCAAGCCTGTCTCATCTTGTTTTTATTTTGCAATGTAATATGATTTTTTTTTCTATCATTATAAATGGTTGCTGTGTATTCCACTAAAAATGAATGTACCATATTTTACTTAACCAGTCTGTTTGTTTCTTAACTTCTTGGGAAAGTTTTTCTTAAATTTCCCAGTACCATTCTAACTCAAGTAAAGAAAAGAATGTATTTTCATGTGTGACCACACATGTATGCACTTACACACATACTCCTCAGTATGTGTCTGTGGCTTTGCCTACTACTGGGAAGATTAGGACAATGAAACAGGGACTGCTCTACAGATAACCCAGTAGTGATATCAGGAGGAATGCTCGGGCCTCCTGCCTATGTGATCTCAGATCTCTTACGAGCGAGATAGTGCACTCTGTAGGCTGAGTTAGGTAGGGCCAGAGAGTCTTCACTCTGCCTGTGTACACTAGTAGTAAAATAGCAATATGATTACAGTTTTAACCAACACTTAAAGCACTCCCGAGTGCCAGGCACTGTTCAAACTAACTTCACACATATTAGCTTATTTAATCTTTACACTGTGGTGGTTTAGTCCAAGTCATGTCCAACTCATTGTGACCTCATGCACTGTAGCCCACTAGGCTCTTCTGTCCTTGGGATTTCCCAGGCTAGAATACTGGAGTGGGTTGCCATTTCCTCCTCCAGGAGATCTTTCTGACCCAGAGATTGAACCTGGGTCTCCTGCTTGGCAGGTGGATTCTTTACCACTGAGCCACCTGGGAGGCCTTTTACAATCATCCTATGGAGGACATGAACCCTTAAACACAACCATAGAGGATATTTCAAATTACTAAACCATAATTCACACTTAAATGGGAAAAAGACAAAGCAAATTTTTATGTACTTTGAAAGTCTACAGTATGAAGATTGAGGGTCTGTTGAATAGGGATGGTGAACAGCACTCCGGAAATTAAATGCAGACCTTACCACATCGGTGCATCATTGATACTCTAGTTACTGATGCAGTGAACCCATCAAGGGAGGAAATCAGTAAAGGCAGCAACCAGAAAAAGCACTGGAAGGTATAAACACTTTGTTCATAGTTATTTTAAAATGCTCTGATTAGGGTGGGCCAGAGTTCCTAGCCCTGTCAAAAGGGGAAAAAAAGTACATATGAAATGATGGTCTGCTTGGGGTTCTTTGTGAAGCTCTTATTTATCTCTGGTCAAATGCAATGTAGCCCAAGATGCATGTAGAATACTCTTAAGTATAGGTAAGGATTCACTTTCTCCCAGTGTCCATATCTACTTGGAAATACAATCTGTAGACTCTTAAGATGAGCAATCTGAGAGTGTTGAGAAAGTGAAACTTGTGCCCAAGATGGCATAATCAGAAATTGAGGGAATTGGAACTGAGAAAGTGTGGTTTTTCAGGCTTCTTCTCTCTATATAAGTTAACCTCAGACCTCATCTGTACTTGCCAAAACACGGCAAATATGATGATGAAAATCTTCTATTTAGTGAGCCTGTTTAGTATCCACTTTTAAACCTACGACAGTTTTTCCTACCAGCTTAAAGGTTCTCATAGGTATGTAGCTGTCATCCTCCTTGCAGTGGTCCAAAGTGTAGGGGCCCCCTCTCTCTGCTCAGTTGTGTCTGACTCTTTGCTACCCCATGGTGGATCACAACAAACTGTGGAAAAATCTTAAAGATATGGGTATACCAAATCACCTTACCTGTCTCCTGAGAATTTTGTATGTGGGTCAAGAAGCAACAGTTAGAACTAGACATGGAACAACAGACTGGTTCCAAATTGGGAAAGGAGTATGATGAGGCTATATATTGTCACCTTACTTATTTAACTTCTATGCCAAGTACACATGTGAAATGCCAAGTGAATGAATCACAAGCTGAAATCAAGATTCTAGGGAGAAATATCAACAATCTCAGATATGCAGATGATACCACTCTAGTGGCAGAAAGGGAAGAGGAACTAAAGACCCTCTTGATGAGGGTTAAAGAGGAGAGTGAAAAAGCTAGCTTAAAACTCAACTTTCAAAAAACTAAGATCATGGCATCTGGTCCCATCACTTGATGACAAATAGAAGGGGAAAAAGTGGAAGCAGTGACAAATTTTATTTCATTGGGCTCCAAAATCACTGAGGATGGTGATTTTGCAGCCATGAAATTAGAAGACACTTGCTCCTTTGAAGAAAAGCTATGACAAACCTACACGGCTTATTAAAAAGCAGAGACATCATTTTGCCAACAAAAATCCCTGTAGTCAGAGCTATAGTTTTTCCAGTAGTCAGGTACGATGTGAGAGTTGTACCATAAAGAAGGCTGAGTGCTGAAGAATGGATGCTTCAGAATTGTGGTGCTGGAAAAGACTCGAGAGTCCCTTGGTCAGCAAGGAGATCAAACCAATCAACCCTAAAGGAAATCAACTGTGAATATTCATTGGAAGGACTGAGGCTGAAGCTCTAATACTTTGGCCACCTGATGTGAAGAGCCGACTCATTGGAAAAGACCCTGATATTGGGAAAGATTGAGGGCAAGAGGAGAAGAAGGCGACAAAGGATGAGATGGTTAGATAGCATCACCGACTCATGGACATGAATCTGAGCAAACTCCAGGAGATAATGAAGGACAGGGAAGCCTGGCGTATTGTAGTTCATGGAGTTGCGGAGAGTCGGACACATCTTAGCGACAGAACAGCAACAACAAATCCTCCCTGTTCTGGACAAGAACTGACTGAATATAGTTAATATCCGTTAGTCGAGAGAAAATATTCTCTCCATGCCATCATGAGCATTCATTTCCTTTGGAAATATTTTTGTTTTGTTTTAGATTTGTAATTTTAACTATTGGGCTTTTGAGTGTGCCATAAAGTGTCAGTTTACAAACGTTTGATTGGTTACCAAATGGCTCATCAGGGTTTACACACTTCTGGGTCACTTCTCTTCCTGCTACCACCACCACTTATTTTCTTGGCAAATTAGCCATTTTCTTCTGTAATTTATGCCCAAATCTGCTTATAACAACCAGGCTTCCAGTAGAGAGTAGCAGGTATAAGTGTATCCAGGGCACTCTAAATAGAAGTAGCAAGTTCTCTGAGCTAGCTCATTGTCTCAGCTTCATGGTGCCCCATGCCCCTTTCTCTCAGAGATGTCTTTATCTGAACCACCCAGTACCTGATTAGTAAATTTGCTGCAATTGTAAAAGGTAAACAGTACTGTACAGTAAAAGCACATTTAAAATATACAAAAGTAGCAAAAGAAAAGAAAAGAAACTCACTGCAGTGTTTTCTGGAGGTGAAGCAAGCTTACTGCTGTGGTGTAAATAGGTCTTTGTGGATTTCATTTGCATTATTTCTGTACTGAAGTTTTCAAAGTGTACCCTCAAATTCTCACCTTATATATCTCTTACTTCTTTTGTAGCATCAGTAATCAGTGTTTGAGAAGCCTTCTAGTGTTTCTCCAGAATGTCCACTATTTTTACAAGCATTGAAATCATACATTTTTAATTAAAAAATTGAATGAGTAAATTGTCTGGTTGTCTGATGTCATTATTCTCACCCACTTTTGCCTTTAATATCACCCACATGTCATATTTATAAGCAGTTAATAATTTATTCAGTTTTTCTGAATATTAACAAGCGAGTTTATATGTGTTTCATGCATCAGTTTAAATTCTTAATGCCTCACTGACAGATCTGGTTTCTCAGTCATCTGTGAGATGAAAGAGCCATTAATTTCTCACAAACTTTCAGATGAGAGATTTTTTTTAAATTTGACTTTAATGAAAAGATAGGTTTTTAGGTAAGATCTTTTAACAGATGAGATCCATATTTTCTGCATATTCTCTCTCAGCATTACCTTCCTGAGATAATTCTTCCTCTCATGGCTTGAGCATTTCTGGTTCTTATGAAGACCCTTCTCAAATGTATTATCTGGGATTTTCTCTGTCTCACAATAAAAACTTATAGGCCTTTTCCTGATTTTTCTTTCATCGCTCTCGCCTCCATTGCTTTTGATGAGAAATCAACTGTCAGTTTTATTGTGGTTCCATAATGGAGCAAGTTGTTTTTCTCTTGTTGATTTCAATAGTTTATCTTTGGCTTTCAGCAGTTTGATGAGTTTGGGTGTGGTTCTCTTTGCATTCATCCTATTTGGAGTTCATGGAGCTTCTTAGAAGTATAGATTAGTGTATTTTTTAAAAAGTCAAATTTGGAACATTTTCAGCCGTTGTTTCCTTGAATATATTTCTATCCTATCCTCTCTCCTTTTCTTCTCATACTTTTGATATGTGCATGTTCTATAGTTAATGGTCTCCCACCTTTCTGAAGCTCTTTTGAAATTTTTTTTCTTCTTTTTTCTTTCTGCTCTTTGGATTACATGGTCTCTATTCATCTGTTAACAAGTTTCCTTCTGTCAGTTTAAATCTGCTGAACCACTCTACCAAATTCATCATTTCAGTAGCTATACTTTTTAACTCTATGATTTCCATTTGGTTCTTTTCTGAATTTTCTATCTTTTTATTGATAGTCTCTATTTGATAAGACACTGTCATCATATCTTCCTTCACTTCTATAAGCATGGTTTCCTTTTGTTCTTTGGGCATGTTTGTAATATATACTATACTGAACGTATACTATTTTCAAGTCTTATTAAATATAACTCTGGACACCTGTAAGGTTTCTATTGCCTTTTTTCTTGTGTATGGGTTATACTTTTCTGTGTTTTCTTTTTTCTGTTTTTTGGGGTGTCTCAATTTTGTGTTGAAAACTGCATATTTTAGGTAAGATATTGTAGCACCTCTGAATACTGACATCTCTTTCCATTTCCTTTTTGAAGAAAGCTTATTGAGGTTGCTGTTTGGTCAGTCATTTATTTATCTGTTTAATGACTTGGCTGGACTAAATCTGTGAAATCTGTTTTTCCCACACTATAATTTTCTTGGTTAGATTTTTTTTTCTTGTTTTTATTTTTGACTTGACTTCTTAGGAGTTTTTGGTGTATCTTTATAAATTATTTATTGATCAAAGTTTGTGCTTAAGTTGCCTTAGCTGGGGCTTCTCAGGTGGCTCAGTGATAAAGAATCCGTCTGCCAATGCAGAGACACAGGAGACACTTGTTCATTGCCCAGGTTGGGAAGATTTCCTGAAGGAGGAAACAGCAACCCACTCCAGTATTCAGGGTCCCTAGTGGCTCAGTTGGTAAAGAAGCCACCTGCCAATGCCAGAGACACAGGAGACATGGGTTTGATTCCTGGATCAGGAAGATTCCCTGAAGGAGAAAATGGCATCTAGCATTTTTGCCTGAAAGAGTCCATGGACAGAGGAGCGTGGTGGGCTACAGTCCATGGGGTTGCAAAGAGTCGGACAGGACTGAGTGACTGAGCACATGCTATGCATGCTATGCCCTAGCTACTTAGATGTGTGTGTGGTTTGTAGACTGCTTTCATACTTCAGGGAATTTACAGTTTTCCCCTACTTTTAACCAGAGTCTAGTGTTTCAGAGGTCTTCTCTCCAGGGAAGGTGCATCACTGGCTCGGCACAAAGTCTTCCAGACCATGAGGGATGAATATCATTTTACTCCTCTTCCTCTTAGGCTAGAGTGACTTATGGTTTAGCCAGTATTTTGGTGAAAGGTTTCACTTAAGTCTTTTTTTTTTTTTTGCTTGGTATTTTATTTTATTTTATTATTATTTTTTTAAAATTTTATTTTATTTTTAAACTTTACATAATCGTATTAGTTTTGCCAAATATCAAAATGAATCCATCACAGGTATACATGTGCTCCCCATCCTGAACCCTCCTCCCTCCTCCCTCCCCATACCATCCCTCTGGGTCATCCCAGTGCACTAGCCCCAAGCATCCAGTATCGTGCATTGAACCTGGACTGGCATCTCGTTTCATACATGATATTTTACATGTTTCAATGCCATTCTCCCAAATCTTCCCACCCTCTCCCTCTCCCACATAGTCCATAAGACTGTTCCATACATCAGTGTCTCTTCTGCTGTCTCGTACACAGGGTTATTGTTATCATCTTTCTAAATTCCATATATATGCGTTAGTATACTGTATTGGTGTTTTTCCTTCTGGCTTACTTCACTCTGTATAATAGGCTCCAGTTTCATCCACCTCATTAGAACTGATTCAAATGAATTCTTTTTAATGGCTGAGTAATACTCCATTGTGTATATGTACCACAGCTTTCTTATCCATTCATCTGCTGATGGACATCTAGGTTGCTTTCACTTAAGTCTTTTAAGTCAGGAAGGCTTCTACTTCTTGCTGATGGATTTGCATATAATTTGGGAAATTTTCATGTCTTCCCCAGTGGAAGGTTGTTGTTCTCACCAGTAACTCTGGTTACTCCTGAGTGGGTACAGCCTAGGATATGTCTTTAATCTTTAGAACCCTCAGGAATGAGTGTGACCCTAAGAACATTATTTTCAAATGTCTGTCTCTTAAGCTTTGTTAAATTTTGACTGGTCTATGATTTTATAATACATATGGTCTATCATAGTACTTACATCATGAAGCTAGTAGCCCCAGGTAATTATTTGTTTGCCACCAAAATTCTCATGGTTTTTGACAATGTCCTTAGGCATGAACTTCTCCCTTGGTGGTGGTGTTTAGTTGCTAAGTTGTGTCCTATTTTTTCAGACCCCATGGACTGTAGCTCTCCAGGCTCCTCAGTACATGGGATTTCTGAGGCAAGGATACTAGAGTAGGTTGCCATTTTGTTCTCCAAGGCCTCTTTTCAACCCAGGGATCGAACCTGCATCTCCTGTATTGGCAGATGAGTTCTTTGCCACTAGGCTAGCTGGGAAGCCCCAAACATCTCCCTGCTGCTGCTGCTGCTAAGTCACTTCAGTCATGTCTGACTCTGTGTGACCCCACAGATGCCAGCCCACCAGGCTCCCCCATCCCTGGGATTCTCCAGGCCGAACACTGAAGTGGGTTGCCATTTTCTTCTCCAATGCATGAAAGTGAAAAGTGAAAGTGAAGTTGCTTGGTCTGTGGTCCCAAATAAAACCAGTTGATTTGGGCAGCATGGTGGAGCTCTTTGTCATTGGGGCATGCCTCTTCTCCTGGGCCGAACCTTTGTGCCATTACATCAGAGCTCTGGGTGGGGAGAGTAGCTCACTCTTCCCTGAGTGACAACTGATCTCAACAAGCAGGCATTGAGTGGTCTCTTAGCTTATTCCTCTCAGTGTGGAATCTTTGCCTGATGAGTGAGCTAGGATTGCTAACTTGATGATTGGAGTCAACCTGGTGCTCCTGGGACCAACCCTGCCCTGCAAGTGGAAAGGGAGTGGGGGAAGGCGATGTGGTCCTCTCAGCAGCACCTGCCCAGATTTGTGCTTCTGCATTGCAGGGTTGGGGGTGGAGGAATGAGAGGTGCTAGCAGCATAGCTAATGCCTGTTGGATGAAACTGTAGCCCTAGACCAGGATCTGGGAAGAGAGGGAACACCCATTTTCACCATATCTACTCAGATACATCACTATTCCATCACGCTCTCTTTTCCTGATTTTTCCAAGCTATGCTCCAGGCTAAGTGACATTTAGCTTGTCTGGTGGTTAATCCATTGCAGTTGGATGAGCCTCTTAGGTTGTGGTTTCTTATGTCTTTATGTCCCTGTTGCTAATACCATGACTGTCACTTCATAGTAAGTACTCAGTAGATGTCCCTGGATGGATGACTGGATGAATACCAGATTTTTTCAAATGATGTGTTTGTTTTTACTCAGAGTGGATGATATATACAGTGGGGCTTTTGGGTACTTGGAACCTCTGCTGGGTGTGGAAGCACTTACTGTGCTGACCTAGGCCAGTGATAGCCAGCCAGAACTTTAAAAATGGAAGGGGTGTAAAGAGCTACCACACGATGCATGAGTAAGAAAAATAGCAGGGCAAATATCAGTATCAATCACAACAACAAAAAAAATAGACACATGATATGCACGGGCAGCCCATAGAATAGGTATCCCAGAAGATCCATTAGTGTGAAAGGATGTTCAGGTTTTCTAGTAATCAGAAACATGGAAATTATGACAATATTGTAATATACATTCATAACCATCAGATTTGCAAAGATTAAGAAGTGTGACAGAACTGAATATTGAGGAAGATGTGCAGACAGTACACTGGTGGTGGGGCTCTCAGTTGGCCCAGCTACTTGGGAGAGTCATGTGGCAATAATGAAATAAGCTGAAGATTCTTGTATTTATGCAAACCTGTGACAGTGGTTTCACTGCAGGGCATATATCCTGGAGAAAACTCTTACTATGCCCCAAGAGACATTCACAGAGGGATGCTTGTTGCTGTACTGTTTGTAATAGTGTGAAACATAACACAACCCAAGTATATATCACTGAAAAAATAAATTTTGATAGTCTTACAGTGGGACACTGTACAGTGGTTAAAATGAATTGTCTGCCTCTACCTATAGCAATATATGTTAAGTATAGGGGACTTCCTGTACTGAGGTGTGTTCCACACGGTTCCTCACAGGGCCCCTGCAGGAGCAAGCCGTGTTACCTCCTGTGGTAACCAGCTCCAGCACACGCTCTGCGTGGCCTTGCCTTTCTCTGCCCCAGTCTTCCTGCTCCCTCATTCTGTTCCCTGGGACCACCATCCACATGAACTGCTGTCGCTTCATCCAGGATCCAGACTCTGTTTTGGGAAGATCCAAACTAAGACAGACATGTGGGCAAGAAAAGAACAAAACTGCCACTGGAAAGGGGAGGGGTTCTGTGCGAGGAGTGGAGGGAGGGGGGAGCAGAAGAGAGGGCAAAAAAGCAGCTTTGGTTTTATTTTTACATTTTACTTATTTGTAAGTATCCATAACAAATAGGAGAAAAAGTTAGCTTTTTAACAGCTGAGTCATGTGTAGATGGGTATTTACATTTTGGAGTTTGAAATCATGTGCCAGATTTCTTCGTGAAAATAGTCTTCTTCTGTTAATTTGATTTTTCTTTGAGAACTGTTTCTTATAGTGCTTAAAATCCAACTTCTACTGTGATATGTTCATCATACCTTTTTGAGTGAAATTAATTCCTTATGCAAATAAAAGAAAGGCACCTATATTTAGCAGAGAATGTGCACCAGAGGAATTGAATTGAGACTTCCCCTTCAGTTTTTTTTTTTTTTTAACAAAAAATCTACTTAACAGTATAACTTTCTCCTCCAGTTGTGATATCAAAAGTCTTCTGCTGCATTAAATATACTCTTCTGAGCTCTAAATGACAGGTTGAGCATACTCTAAGTTAGGAAATATTATATAAGAGTAGACAGTAATTCACTGCAGAGAAACACAGTTTACAGAAAACTATATAATAATTCATTAGGAACATTTCTTTTAGGTTCCAGAAAATTAAATCCCACTTTGAGTTTTCATGCCCTGTGTAGAAAAGGAAATGAAAACAAAAGGACAATAACAACAAACCCAAATTGTATTCTCTAAACCTCCTTACAGAGCAGGATGCTTTTATTAGCAAATCTGGGACTTGATGCAGGAAGACTTCTTTCAGAAAGAAGCCATATGTTCCCCTGTGCATGCCAGACTTGTGACAATCATGATTCTGTGGTCTTGCAAATGAAAGCAAAATGTGTAGCCCTCCCAGTAGGGATAAAACCTGTTCCTGAAGCACCATCCTTTTGTGGCCTCTTATTTGGCTGAGTGACTTTACACTAAGTTTATCTAGCATGAGGTTTTAAAATCATATATCCTCTCATTTTACCCTCATTGCTCTTCCGATGAAGACCCTCATATTTTCCAGAGGGGCTTGCAGTGTCTGCCTCCTTCTGATAGCTTACGGTGAATGACGTTGGATTCGTGATCTCCAAAGAAGATTTAGCTTCGGAATCAGGGGCCAGGCTTGATCACTCAAGAGCTTTTGTGTAGCAGAGTTTTATGAAAGTAAGAAAATGAACAGAGAAAGCTTCTGACATAGACATCAGAAAGGGGGCGGAGAGTGCCCCACTGGCTAGCCTTATCAAGGCCTTATATACTTTTTTCAGACCCACTCCCACAAAGTACATCTTAAATTAACAAAATTAAAACAAACAATAGAAATATCTTACCAGACCCACTCCCATGATATACATTTTAAGATGATGGGATTAGTCAGAAGGTTCTTGTTAAGGAGAAACATGTCCTTGAGCAAGATACATTGTTAAATTGACTAAGACAAAGCAATGTAGAAAAGAACATTGTTCCTTTTCTCCTTGAGAGCCCCAGACCCCTTTCTCCTCCTCGGGAACCTTGGACTTCTTATCAACCTACCTAGGAATTGACTCTCTCACTTCCAGAATCTCCAGTTTCATCTTGAGTGCTTTCTCTTTCCCTTTCTAATCCTTCTCTTTCCCTTCTAATGTTTCATGCAGGGCTCTTGGAGGAGCCATACTTACCCAATATACCCTAGGGCCCTTGCACATCCTCCTTGTGGTCTCTTGAATGCCTGACATATAAAAAGAATTCAGTAAATATTTCCCAAATGTATGAACGATAGAGATTGGAAAGTAGCCAGATTCTAACATGGTGGTGGTGGAGATGTTGTGGTAGGCAACAAGCATATAAAAAAGGAACCACTTTTGACGGTTTTGTCTGATCACTAGTGTTTTAAATGGTTGTTGAGCAGTCCAGCTTTCATCCTACTTCATCCTTGCTTTCATCCTACTCTCTTATTTTCACCATATTCTTTTTTTAAGTTTTATTGGGATATAGTTGATTTACAATGTTGTGTTAGTTTCAGGTGTACAGCAAAGTGAATCAGCTATGTGCATACATATATCCACTCTTTTTAAGATTCTTTTCCCATATAGACCATTACAGAGTATTGAATAGAGTTCCCTGTGCTATACAGTAGGTCCTTATTAGTTAGTAGTGTGTCTATGTCAATCCACTCTTCCAGTTTATCCCCACCTCCACCCCAGTAACCATAAGTTTATTTTCTACATTTGTAACTCTATTTCTGTTTTGTAGATAAGTTCATTTGTAGCCTTTTTAAAGATTCCACATATGAGTGATATCATATGATATTTGTCTTTCTCCGTCTGACTTACTTCATTCAGTATGACAATCTCTAGATCATCCATGTTACTGCAAATGACATTATTTCATTCTTTTTATGGCTGAGCAATAGTCCTTTGTATATTTGTACCACATCTGCCTTATCCATTCTTTTATTGATGCACATTTAAGTTGCTTCCATGTCCTGGCTATTGTAAATAGTGCTGCAGTGAACACCGGGGTGCACGTATCTTTTCAAATTATGATTTTCTCTTTACGTATGCCTGGGAGTGGGATTGCTGGATCATATGGTAGCTCTATTTTAATTTGTTAAGGAACTTCCATACTGTTTTCCATAGTGGCTGTACCAGTTTACATTCCCACCAGTGATATAGGAGGGTTCCCTTCTCTCCACACCCTTTCTAGCATTTATCATTTGTAAATTAAAAAAAATTGTTCATTGTATTCTTATCAACAGTCATGCCAGCATAGTATCTTAATAATCATTTTTTAAAAACTGTTTATGGTGCTACTGTTGGAAATTGTGTCCAGAGCTGCTGCTAATTATCCTGTGACAATATCCACTTTTGCCATCACCATCAGTAGAGAGATATTTTGAAGGAAAGAAGAAAAGATAAATGCAGTGATTGTTCAGGGAAATGATAGCAAATAGAAATGAAATAGGAAAAAAAAAATGAGATCAAACTCGTGCATAGCTTGGTGTACTGCCTTTTCATCTGCTTATACTTTGTAGGCCAGCCATGTGCCAGGCTAACTCTGTGCACGAGGAACCAGAGATGAACAAAACCAAGATCACTGCCTTCCGGGAACTCTATATGTTAGACATGCATTCAAGTAGATGATGGTAATACAAAATAAAACCTAACAAGTGCTGAATAGAGTTTGACCCAGTGTTACTGAACCAAACTTGGATCCACTCACCCCATGTGCAGCACAGCCAGTGCTGACAACAGGTTATGGTGAAGGAAATGTGTTTACTGCAGGGCCAGGCAAGGAGAATGGGCAGCTTATGCTCAAAGGACCCAAGTTCCCCCATGGCTTTTAGGGAAGGGTTTTAAAGACACAGTGAGGGAGTGGGTAAGGGGGTCCATGATTGGCTACTGCACAGTTCTCTGATTGCTGGGTGGTGAGCTAAGCACATTGCAGACACAGGAGGCAGCACTATACTCAGACCTCAGTTGGTCTGGGGGCTGTATGTGCATGGTCATTAAGCAGTTAGCTTCTTCCACCTGGTGGAGATTTTAGGATCTGCAGAGCAATTCAAGCATATGGCTCAGGATATTACCCATAGCTCTTAGGAGGAACCAGAGGTCCTTGACTTTGTTTCATGACTAACCTACTATTATTTAGTCTTGCTTAACTGTTTTCCTTTGCTTCTGCATTTTCTCACTTTCTGATTATATTTGTTCTTTGGAACTCTGGGAAAGTCTAGGAGACAAAAGCTTTTTACAAATGAGGCCAGTGTAGGATACAAAGGGTAGGGGCTATTTGTCCTTGGGAAGGCCCCCCAGGGTCTCGCTTAGTTTTACCAGGAGCTGTGGGAGCAAAGAATGAAGCAGGGCAAAGGCTAACACAGTTTTGCCAAGAGAACACACTGGTCATAGCAAATACCCTCTTCCAAAAATACAAGAAAAGGCTCTACACATGTATATCACCAGATGGTCAATACTGAAATCATATTGATTACATTCTTTGCAGCCAAGATGGAGAAGCTCTATACAGTCAGCAAACACAAGACTGGGAGCTGACTGTGGCTCAGATCATGAATTCCTTACTGCCAAATTCAGACTTAAATTGAAGAAAGTAGGGAAGACCACTAGACCATTCATGTATGACATAAATCAAATCCCTTAGGATTATACAGTAGAAGTGACAAATAGATTCAAGGGATTAGATCTGATAGACAGAGTGCCTGAAGAACTATGGACAGAGGTTCATGACATTGTACAGGAGGCAGTGATCAAGACCATTCCCAAGAAACACAAAAAGGCAAAATGGTTGTCTGAGAAGGCCTAAAGAAGAGAAGTGAAAGGCAAGGAGAAAAGAAAAGATATACTCATTTGAATGCAGAGTTCCAAAAATAACACAGAGAGATAAGAAAGCCTTCCTCAGTGATTGATGCAAAGAAATAGAGGGAAACAATAGGATGGGAAAGACTAGAGATCTCTTCAAGAAAATCAGAGATACTGAGGGAACGTTTCATGCAAAGATGGGCTCAATAAAGGACAGATTGGTATGGACCTAACAGAAGCAGAAGATATTAAGAACAGGAGGCAATAATACACACAAAAAAGTATACAAAAAGATCTTCATGACCCAGATAAGCACGAAAGTGTGTTCACTAACCTAGAGCCAGACATCCTGGAGTGCAAAGTCAAGTGGACCTTAGGAAGCATCAGTACGAACAAAGCTAGTGGAGGTGATGGAATTGCAGTTGAGCTATTTCAAATCCTAAAAGATGATGCTCTGAAAGTGCTGCACTCAATATGCCAGCAAATTTGGAAAACTCAGCAGTGGCAACAGGACTGGAAAAGGTCAGTTTTCATTCCAGTTGTAAAGAAAGGCAATGCCAAAGAATGCTCAAACTACTGAACAATTGCACTCATCTCACATACTAGCAAAGTAATGCTCAAAATTCTCCAAGCCAGGCTTCAACAGTACATGAACTGTGAACTTCCAGATGTTCAAGCTGGATTTAGAAAAGGCAGAGGAACCAGGGATCAAATTGCCCACATCTGTTGGATCATCCAAAAAGCAAGAGAGTTCTAGAAAAACATCTCCTGCTTTATTGACTACTGCAAGGCCTTTGACTGTGGATCACAACAAACTGTTGAAAATTCTTAAAGAGATGGGAATACCAGACCACCTGACCCGCCTCCTGAGAAATCTATATGCAGGTCAAGAAGCAACACTTAGAACTGGACATGGAACAACAGACTGGTTCCAAATTGGGAAAGGAGTACATGAAGGCTGTATTTTGTCACCCTGCTGATTGAACTTATATGCAGAGTACATCATGCAGAATGCCAGGCTGGAAGAAGCACAAGCTGGAATCAAGATTGCCAGGAGAAATATCAATAACCTCAGATATGCAGATGACACTACCTTTATGGCGGAAAGTGAAGAACTAAAGTGCTTCTTGATGAAAGTGAAAGAGGAGAGTGAAAAAGTTGGTTTAAAATTCAACATTCAGTAAACTAAAATCATAGCATCTTGTCCCATTACTTCATGGCAAATAGATGGAGAAACAATGGAAACAGTGACAGACTATTTTTGGGGGCTCCAAAATCACGGTAGATAGTGACTGCAGACATGAAATTAAAAAACGCTTGCTCCTTGTAAGAAAATTTATGACCAACCTAGACAGCATATTAAAAAGAAGAGACATTACTTTGCCAACAAAGGTCCATCTAGTCAAACTATGGTTTCTCTAGTAGTCATGTATAGATGTGAGAGTTGGACTATAAAGAAAGCTGAGTGCCAAAGAATTGATGCTTTTGAAATGTGGTGTTGGAGAAGACTCTTGAGAGTCCCTTGGACAGCAAAGATATCCAACCAGTCCATCCTAAAAGAAATCAATCCTGAATATTCATTGAGTGCAGAAGAATTGATGCTTTTGAACTGTGGTCTTGGAGAACACTCTTGAGAGTCCCTTGGACTGTGAAGAGATCACACCAGTCCATCCTGAGGGAGACTATTCCTGGGTGTTCTGGAGGGACTGATGTTGAAGCTGAAATTCCAATACTTTGGCCACCTGATGAGGAGAGAACTCATTTGAAAAGACCCTGATCCTGGGAAAGATTGAGGCTGCGAGGAGAAGGGGAAGACAGAGGATGAGATGGTTGGATGGCATCACGACACAATGGACATGGGTTTGGGTGGACTCTGGGAGTCGGTGATGGACAGGGAGGCCTGGTGTGCTGAGGTTCATGGGGTTGCAAAGAATATGAGACGACTGAGCGACTGAACTGAACTGAACTGAACTGATGCTGGGAAGACTGAAGGCGGGAGGAGAAGGGGAGGACAGGATGAGATGGTTGGATGGCATCACCATCAATGCACGTGCATTTTAGTAGGCTCCAGGTGTTGGTGAAGGACAGGGAATCCTGGAATGCTGCAGTCCATGGGGTCACAAAGAGTGGGACACAACTGAACGACTGAACTACAACTATAAAAGGGGAAGGTAGAGTTGATTTAGTGACGATTTGATTACAGCAGGCCCATAGGCAAAAAGAAAGGAGTTATGAATTTATTACTGAAGGACAGTAAACCCTAATTGTGGAGAAGGCAATGGCAACCCACCCCAGTACTCTTGCCTGGAAAATCCCATGGACGGAGGAGCTTGGTAGGCTGCAGTCCATGGGGTCACGAAGAGTCGGACATGACTGAGTGACGTCAGTTTTCACTTTCACGTATTGGAGAAGGAAATGGCAACCCGCTCCATTGTTCTTGCCTGGAGAATCCCAGGGACGGGGGAGCCTGGTGGGCTGCTGTCTGTGGGGTCGCACAGAGTCGGACACGACTGAAGCGACTTAGCAGCAGCAGCAAACCCTAAATGATATTAATCAATTCTTGTTAGTTACTAAGAAAATGCTTAACAATGACTTCTAAGAATATAAACAGTTATGGAAAGCAAGTTAAATATTTTAAGGAATTTTTGTGTGTTTAACCATCCTCCAGTGCTACAGACTGGTATCTATTGATTACAGCTAACCCAAGTAGACCCTCTCCTGAAAACAGGATTTTTATTGATATGGGAATCAGGGAACCTGAGTTTCAGTCCTATTGCTGGTATGTCCCGGCTGTCTGCCCATAACACACCTGTTCCTCTCATCCCCACATTCTCAGTGCTTCCCTTCCCTGCTCCTCCCCTTACCCTCCAGCACATACTGGTACCTGAGGGATGATGTAGTCCTGTCAGAAACACAAGTTTACTCCACAAGACTCCCTCTTTCCTACAGTGTCACCCCAAATTAGAATTGGATCTTGTCATTTTGCCCAAAAAAGCTCCAAACCCCCACAACAAAAAGTATACTTCATGGGCTCATGAATGTATTAACTTTCCTCTCACATTCTCCTGTTTAACCTCTTCTTGCTAACGCCATGATCAGCTGTGACACAGAATGGTGATGTGAGCTGATTTGATAAGAAAACTTGAGATCACTTCTGAGAAATGGTTTCTCAGAATAGCATTGCATTCTGAAATGTAAATCTCCAGTTTGCCTTTAATTAGTAATGCATGCCCACAGGCACACCATTTTGTTCTTCAAAGATCCTCTTCTGGAATGATGTTGTGTATATTAACAGCCCTCAAATCGTTACTTGGCCTAGATATTGGAAAGTGTTTATGTCTTCCTTCTACGACAAGTTTGTCTTGGGTAGAAGCATTTTGGAAGGCTCCACCTTATGGTCACCATGTTCATGGTGTCCCCATGTTACTCTTAAGTAACAGGATCATGTGGTGGTGCTTACAGAGTAACAACACTAATCCTTTGCATTGATGAAGTGCTTTATAGTCTGCAAAACACTTAGTTATCTTCTATAATCTTTGTAACTGCCCTGTGAGGTGGCTTTGAATTATCCCTATGTCAGAAAACTTGAGAGGTAAAATGATTTGCCCAATCTAGAAAATAACACAAAATGTCCATTACCTTATGGATGGACAAAGAAAATATGGTGTATTCATATAATGAAATATTATTCAACCATAAAAAGGAAGTGCTAACACATGCCCCAACATGAATGGACCTTGATAACGTGATGATAACTGAAAGAAGACAGAAACAGGAGACCACGTAATTGTATCATTCCATTCATATGAAATATCCAAAATAGGCATATCCATACAGACAGAAAGTAGATTAGTGGCTGCCGGGGTGGGGGAGCATTAAATGGAGTTGCGGGGAGAGGATTAGGGGGTGACTGCTGATGGGTACCAGATTTCTTTATGGTATGATGAAACTGTTCTTGATTTCTTGATTAGATTATGGTGATGGTCACACAACTCTGTAAATATACTAAAAGTCATTGAATTGTGTACTTTAAATGAGTGATCTTTGTGTCATTAAAGTTGTTAAAAAGTTTAATTCATTATTCTTTTCCCTATACTCCAGAGCTTAAGGAAAGTGACTTCAAAACAATTACCCTTGGGCCCCTGTCTTGACACGTATTTGACTTCACCTTTTTTTGTCATGAAAAGAGGTGCCAGCCTCTTCTCAAGAGTCTGCCCCTTCCAAATATTCCTCCATCTCTTCTCTCATGTCCAAATTGAACAAATAAGAGGACAGCCTCTCGAAAGCTCTGTGTCCACCACCTACTACTCACTAGCTGACTTTAGCACTTTAGTGAGCCTGAGAAAAATTTAAGAAACAGTATCCTTTCCTGTGTACTTTCCTTAGCTTATTTTTTGGCATATTTTTATTGGAGCTTTGCAAGCAGTCAGCTCATGCAAGAGCAAGTCTCCCACATGATTGAAAAGCACTGGGCAGAAACTTGAAAGGAAAGCAAGCTATTAGTGCTGGTTTGGAGAGCTGAAATGTGTTTAGAGCATGCCCCCAATTTGATAGACAACTTTGAGCAACTCTAAGCCTGGAGAAATGCCAAATATTTCTCTGTTATTTATCATATAAAAAAATATATATACTTATATATACACACACATATATGTATCTGTGTGTTTATATAAGTATATATCTATAAGTATGTTTATGTGTATGTATGTTATATATGTATATGTATACATATGTATGTATGTGTGTATGTACGTTATATATTTATATGTATATGAAAGTATAGAGTGTAACTATTGGTAGAGAATTGACTGAGACAGTAGGAAATGGGACAGTGAAATGAGTGGCTTCTTTTCCACCTTGAAAGTGTACTGGCAAACAAGGTGTCAGGTTAGCTTTCAGATGTGGGATGCAGTGACATTACTCTGAATACATGCTCTGAGTATTGCATCAGCCTTGTCTGTGAAATGTCCCTTGCAGGGGCAGAATTCTAATACTAGAATTTACTAGAACTCAAAATCCCAATACTAGAAATAACGAGCAAAAGGCAAACCAGGAATTTGTATGATTGGGGGTGGGGAGCCTCCTCCGCTTCTCCTTCTCTGACTTCAGCATGAACTGGCAAGGTGTGAGTCTCCAGAGATTCATCTGCAGTGCAGGCCACAGAACTTGAAGCTCAGGGTGGACGCAAAGCATGCATATATCAGGGCATAGTCTTCTCAGGCAGTGACAGGCTGCTTAGCACTCAGGAAATTTTGCCCAGATTGTAAATGAAATCTATATTTGTATCTGCCTTGACATTAAAGTGCTCTTAACATTTTGGGTTCAGATGATGGAATTTCTACAGCATGAGTTACCAAAGTTGATATCTCAGAGAGGGATCCATCTTTCTGAGTTTTATGTGGTTATTCTTTGTTCCCAATTGAATTCCTCTATTAGCTGGCACAGTGATAAAGAATCTGCCTGCCAGTGCAGAACAAGAGGCACAGGTTCAATCCTTGGGTTAGGAAGATCCCCTGGAGGAGGAAATGGCAACCCACTCCAGTATTTTTGCCTAGAAAATTCCATGGACAGAGGAGCCTGGTGGGCTACTGCCCATGGGTTTGCAAAGAGTTTGGCATGACTGAGCACACCCACATGTTAGTAGGTCAGTGATTTTCTATATAAGATGGTGGGTCTGGTATCTCTTCATTGAATGCCAAGAGGTGGTCCATCCACATTCATGACTATCTCTGCAGCCTCTTTGTATCTCTTACTTACTGTTACTTAAGTTATAGCTTATGATTTTTTAAAGCATGATGCCAGCTTCCTTTGGCTTTAGAGAAAGAGGAGCACTTATCTCAGGATAAAGCTCAGGTGCCACATTTGGTGACATAAAATGCTGTGTGGAGAACTGAATGAATTGATATGTGACATACTTATAGGAAGTCTCGCAAGTGTCTTCAAATACCCCTTGGCTTGCAGCTTGTCCCTGATGCTTGCTTTCTGCAAAGCTGAGGAACTTACCTTGAGTGGATGGATGAAGGCTGTCCAAGCATTAGTGATAGAAATGGAGCATATTCTCAGCTGCCTGCCCTACAGCTGAGACCCAAGGAGTATCAGTTACTCTACTTTAATGGGCTGCTGCTGCTGCTGCTAAGTCGCTTCAGTCGTGTCCGACTCTGTGTGACCCCATAGATAGCAGCCCACCTGGCTCCCCCATCCCTGTGATTCTCCAGGCAAGAACACTGGAGTGGGTTGCCATTTCCTCCTCCAATGCATGAAAGTGAAGTTGCTTAGTCGTGTCTGACTCTTAGTGACCCCATGGACTGCAGCCCACCAGGCTCCTCCATCCATGGGATTTTCCAGGTAAGAGTACTGGAGTGGGGTGCCATTGCCTTCTCCAACTTTAATGGGCATCTCCTACCAAAGATGATTTCTTTTTAATTTTAGAAGGAGATTTGCATCAAAATAACCCTAGAATGTGAGGTCAAGAGGGGAAGAGTTCCATGGCATTTTGTTTTCAGATACTTTTCATGGTATTTTCTTTTTCCCTTCCTTTTCTAATTGTTATCTACCTTTGATGTACTATAAATAGCCCTCCAGCAGGTAGAAATTGCATCCGTTAGGGCTCTTCAGAAAAACAGACCCAGTAGGATATGGAGACAGAATGTTTTCTTCCTCAAGGAAACCTCAGTATTGTTTTTAAGGCCTTTCAGTTGGTCGGATGCAACCCTCCCACATTTTCAAGGACAATCGTGTTTACTTAAGCTCAACTGATTGTGGAATTAACCACAAATCTATAGACTATCTTGGGGCTTTCCAGGTGGCTCAGTGGTAAAGAATCTGCCTACCAATGCAAGAAACGCAGGTTCGATCCCTGGTTCAGGAAGATCCCCTGGAGGAAGAAATGGCAACCCACTCCGGTATTCTCACCAGGGAAATTGCACGAACAGAGGAACCAGATTGGTCATAAAGAGCCAGGCAGAATATTTGCAACAAGACCTAGATTAGTGTTTGATTGAATAACTGAGTACAGTTGTTGGTGTTCAGTTGCTCAGTTGTGTCCAACTCTTTGCAACCCCATGGACTGCAGTACACCAGGTTTCTCTGTCCTTCACTATCTCCTAGAGTTTACTCAAACTCATGTCCATTGAGTTGGTGATGACATCTAACCATCTCATCATCCTCTGTCACACCCTTCTCCTCCTGCCCTCAATCTTTCCCAGCATCAGGGTCTTTTCCAATAAGTTGGCTCTTTGCATCAGGTGGCCAAAGTATCAGAGCCTCAGCTTTAGCATCAGTCTTTCCAATGGATATTCAGGGTTGATTTCCTTTAGGATTGACTGGTTTGATCTCCTTGCAGTACCTCATTTTGAAGGCATCAGCTCTTCAGTGCTCAGCCTTCTTTATGGTCCTACTCTCACATCTGTACACAACAACTGGATAGACCATAGCTTTGACTATATGGACCTTTGTTGGTAAAGTAATGTCTCTGCTTTTTAACATGCTGTCTAGATTGGTCATAACTTTCCTTCCAAGGAGTAAGCATCTTTTAATTTTGTGGCTGCAATCACCATCTGCAGATTTTGGAGCCCAAAAAATAAAGTCAGCCACTGTTTCCCCATCTGGAAACTGTTTCCACTATTTCCCCATCTATTTGCCATGAAGTCATGGAACCAGATGCTGTGATCTTAGTTTTTTGAATGTTGAGTTTTAAGCCAGCTTTTTCACTCTCCTCTTTCACCTTCATCAAGAAGCTCTTTTGTTCCTTTTCACTTTCTGCCATTAGGGTGGTGTCATCTGTGTCTTCTCCTGACAGTCTTGATTCCAGCCTTTGCTTCATCCAGCCTGGTGTTTTGCATGATGTACTTTGCATAGAAGTTAAATAAGCAGGGTGACAATATACAGCCTTGATGTACTCCTTTCCCAACTTTGAACCAGTCAGGTATTCCATGCCCCGTTCTAACTATTGCTTCTAGACTTGCATACAGGTTTCTCAAGAGGCAGGTAAGGTGGTCAGGTATTCCCATCTCTTTCAGAATTTTCCACAGTTTGTTGTGATCTACATGGTCAAAAGTTTTAGCATATGAATGAAGCAGAAGTAGATGTTTTTCTGGAATTCTCTGATCCCAGGGATGTTGGCAATTTGATCTCTGGTTCCTCGCCTTTTCTAAATCCAGCTTGTACATGTGGAAGTTCTCAGTTCATATACTCTTGAAGCCTGGTGTTGGTTTAGGTGCTAAGTCATCTCTGACTTTTGTGACCCCATGGACTGTAGCCTGCCAGGCTCCTCTGTCCATGGGATTCTCCAGGCAAGAATACTGGAGTGGGTCACCATTTCCTTCTCCAGGGTATCTTTCCCACCCAGGAATTGAACCTGGGTCTCCTGCATTGCAGGCAGATTCTTTACTGACTGAGCTCCTGGCTTGAAGGATTTTGACCATTACCTTTCTAGCATGGGTACTGTAGCCTAGCTTAATTGATTCATCAAATTAACCATACTAGAAGTAGATATCAAATTTTAAATTGAAAGACACCTTAGAACTCTCCTGGTTATCTCATCACACCCTATCCCAATTTGTGGATGAGGAAACAGAGGCCCAGAGAAGTTTGTAATTTCAGTTTACAAAAAAGTAAAGAGCTTCCCAGCAGTTGCTCTTAACAATGGAAGACCTAGGGCTACTTTTCCTTGCCTTATCAGGGAAAGTAAAGCCCTGAGTTATAGGGCTTTAGGTTTTAGGCCATTCATTAGAGGGTATTGAAATCCCAAATGAATTACTGTTTGTTTGTTTTTTTTTCTTTCTAAGTTCTGTTTTTTTTTTTTTTTTTT
>NW_011494948.1:11957157-11972947 GCF_000754665.1 Bison bison bison
TTTTTTTCTCAAGGGATTTTATAACTGAGCTTCAAATAGAATTAAAAAAAAAATAGTATATGACATAATTCTAGCCCTAAGTCTTGGGAGTCTACTTTTAGCAGACACTGTCTTTTTATATTTTGCTCAGTTTTGGTGGCTTAGTGCTGTAGACTATGAAAATGCATGATTTTTTTTCCTATTGCCAGGGATGGGAAACTTTATGGCTATATTTTCAAATTCTGTGAATCCCCCTTACTAAATTACCCCTTATCTGATGAGGAACTAGATTCTTTGGATGAATGAAAAATAGAGAAGTGCCTATTGGTTTTTATTACATACATTTTATGTACTTAATTTTCTTTCTTTCTTTTTTTTTTCTAGAAGACAGAAATAGGATCACTTGTGAATGCAGCTGTAGGTGATAGTATAAACTGTCTTTCCAGGGAGGGACTGAAATTTGCATAATACGTCTATTATAAATACTGCCATTTCCCTTTGAGGTGTGTGTACAAGTAATTAGCCACATAGCGCATGGGAAGTTCTCAATTTGGTGCAACAGAGCTTAGAAACTTATTACTCTTAATCCAGGTGAACCACACCAGAAGCTTAGAACATCATGCAAATCAATTTCTGCATTTTCTATATAGTATTTGACAAAAAGCAAGATAGGCTGAAAGTTGGGAAAGGGCCAAGTGCTTAGTTCTCCTAACTCATTCTAATTTGCTCCAGATATTCAAAGAAAATCATTCTTCATTCTGTTGAATTCTTGGGGCAGGGGGTATAATTATGAGAGGAATCCATTGACCAAAAAAAGATGCACAGCGTGATAGCTGCAGTTAAGTTTTATATGGGGCAGAATGAGGACTGCAGCCCAGGAGACGGCACCTGAGACGGCACTGAGAAGCTGCTCCAGGCAGTGAGGGAAGGTCGCTATATGTGATTTCGGTGAAGGGGGTGTTCATTGCAATTAAGCACTTACTTTACAAGAGGTTTTCTGTTACTCCTGAGGAGCTGATGTCAGCTAAAGGGATTTAGTGTTTTTCTAGATATGAGGAGATACAAGGATTGGGATCATGCAATCAGTTTCTGAAAATATCTATCTTAAGACCTGTTCTACCGGTTTCACTGAAGCACAGAGTGACTCATTCTCTACCCTTAACTCCCTTCAGGTGTGTCAAAGGTCAGCAGCTGCAGCAGCACGGGATTCAACCTCCATGAAGACAGATGGCAAATGCCCTTGGCAAGCACCAGTTTGTAGTTGACAAACCTTTTTATTGTTCTTCAATATAGTGAGAAATAGAATTAGCACAGTTAGTTCAAATAACTTAGTTTAGATAGATGAAAATGCCTTTACTCATTTTCAAGAAAATATGAAATTTCTGATTGAGAAAAATAATATATAGTTTTTGAAATTCACTTTCAAAACATCATGGCATTTAAGCATTCCAATTTAATGACAGCTGAGAAAAACTAGAGTGAAACCTGTACCCCATAAAGTATATCCATCCTCCCCTTCATACATGGCAACACCACCATCTGGAAAAGCTAGATCTACCTGTATTTAGCCAAATACCAAGATAATATTGGTGTGATTTTTACTTTTCTGTTTCCTTCTGAATATTAGGTATGTTGTCAAGTATTATCATTTTAATTTTAGTACCTAACCAATGAATAATAATTAAAGAACTTTCGTAGAGTCAGAGTATGGCCTTCTTTTATTTGACTTCCCTGGTGGCTCAGAGGATAAAGTGTCTGCCTGCAACATGGGAGACTGGGGTTCGATCCCTGGGTCGGGAATATCCCCTGGAGAAGGAAATGGCAACTCACTCCAGTATTCTTGCCTGGAGAATCCCATGGATGGAGGAGCCTGGTAGGCTCTAGTCCAGGGGGTTGTTGCAAAGAGTCGGACATGACTGAGCGACTTCATTTTCACTTTCTTTCTTTCATAGGTGATGTCTTTCTATAAATATTGGGAAGGCAGTATTTTGAATTTGCTTTATTTTTACTTATTGTCAACATAAAAAAGTTATGACATTTTACAGGGGAGATAAAACTCTCAGAAATGAGATAAAGAACCAGTGCTCACTCATAATTAAGGGTCCTCCTTTAATTTATTTTGCTCTTAGAATAATTCATTGAGACACATTTTTGTTTCAACTGATGATTTTCTGCTGTGCAGTGTGTTAGGTACTGCGAAGTTTTCAGACAAAGTTGCATGTGATATATGAATTTTATAATCAGATAAGCAAAAGTTCTCAGCAGTTTTACTCATCAAGTAGCTAGTTCCAGGGAGTCCAACAGATGGTGTGTTTCATTAAGAATGCAGTGGAAATCTAGTAACTTCCATCTAGGGTGAGCATTCAAGATGAAGATGGAGAAGGTGAAAGTTGGATTAGGTCCTTGGCAGGATTTGAAAATTAGAAAAGAGAAATAAAATAGGTCCAGGTACAAGGCAAAAGGAATTAACACAGCATATTTGGTGGCTGGTATGAAAATCTGGCTTTGTATAATGAATAATGAGACAAAGCTAAACAAAAATAGGGACATCAGACAGTAAATAACTTTGCAGGTGTGTGGAGTGTGAATGAATTTGGTCTTTAGTCTATTGAATTTCGCTGATGGTGTGATTTTCAAGGAGACCTTTATAAAAGGCTGTTGGAGATAAGGTGGTTGGATATTCACTGTTTGATTGAAGTGCAATATAGGGAAGTATCAGAGCTGCAGTTAGAGGGTGGAGTGTCTTTTACCTGCTGCTGTTGCTGCTGCTAAGTCGCTTCAGTCGTGTCCGACTCTGTGGTGATAATTCATGCAGGGGAGGATGAGTCATTGTTGGAGAGCCTGCAGCATCCTCATCCTTTGGGCTGAGAACCGTGGTCATTTATTTAAGCTGCCTCCTGCTTCTGGTTCCCTTATTTTTCTTATTTGGCATATAGAAAAAATAGTGTGAGGCAACACGACTCCAGACTCAGAATTAAGACTTTTAATTTAAAATGTGAGTTGATTATATTATTTATTTTCTTTCTTTGAAGAGTTATACCTTCTGAAAAACCATCCCTGAGTGAAATGATCAGTCCTGTTTGCCTTACTTTATGCCTCCTTTCAGTATTTTTAACATTAACATTTACAAAATTGCACTGTAGTTCAGTTCACAAATCTTTACTGAGTGTATCTTGTGATGAATACAATGAAGAATAACTTAGAGGAAGATGAGATTTTTTGGTTTGGTTGGAATATATATGGAGAGTGTAATAGAAAATAAAAGATTGGAAGCACAAATTCTCAGTGTTGTGCTAGGCGAGTACGCTGGGAGATTTTGAACAGGAGAGTTGTTTTTAGATGCTACAGATGGGCATATTGACTCATTTATACTGTTTTGGTTGATTCAAATAACTTTTGCTAATGTTTATTTGAATAGGGGATCAATTTCTCAAAAAGCGAGTATACTAGCTAAAGTATACTAAACAATATCGGAAAATACTCAATAATATGAAATCTTTTTAGGAACCACCTCACTGGAATATAGTAGAGCAAAACTATTCTTAAGTAAATGGTACTAGGTAAGGAAAACAAGAGCTATATTAGTGTCTCAGGGTAAAGATTCTGCCTGCAATATAGGATACCCAGGTTTGATCCCTGGATTGGGAATATCACCCAGAGAAAGAAATGGCAACCCACTCCAGTATTTTTGTATGGGAAATCCCATGGGCAGAGGGGGCTGGTGGGCTATAGTCACAAGAGTTGGACATGACTTAGTGACTAAACCACCACCAAGGAAAACAAAACTCATTGTTGGCCAAATGAGCTCAGGGATCCTGTCTTCCTCACCTGACTCACATACACAAAAGCAATAGAAGTTTTAGTAAGGTTATTTAAAGAACAGGAGGAGAAAATATTTGGCATACTCCTAAGGAATGAGAATATGGCTATTTAGCACATTGTTTAATTCAGTGCCTTGGTATATTTAGATCCTTTGTGACTTGGGGAAAAAAATAGCCCAGAGAACAATGTAGATGTCATTTTGAATATTCTTTCTTTTGCCATGAATCAAATCAGATAAGAAATTTATATCAACCAAACAATCAGACCAAGACCAGTATCTGTTAGCCTCATTCAATATATTTGGTGAACAGTTTCTCTTATAGCATCTCAAATGTCAGCTTTTGTGGAGAATAGATTCATATTTTCTCTTTTTTCCTTCCTCTCTGTCCCCCTTCCCCTCCCTTTCTCTCTCTCCTCATCCCTCTCTCTCCCCACCGTCTCTCTCTCTCTCTCTCTCACACACACACTCTTTCTCTCTCTCTCTCTCTCTCACACACACACTCATACACATAGAGTGCTTAAGCCACATAGTTAAAGTCAGTGGTCTGATGGACTGATGAGTTGTGCTTTGTGTGAGTTACTAGTTCTAGTTCTGAATTACTAATGGCCAGTTGATCCTATTTGGTATTCCTATAATACAGTGAGCCACTCTGGTGCTAACCTATTGATGGATATAAAAAAGAAGGAAATTAAAATTACTTTCAGTTGAGCAATATGGGTTGAAAGTATAATATAAGCTCTTGTGGTTTTGATGAAGGTCCTATTTTATTGCTTAGATATGATAAAAATGTGATTAACCAAGGTTACCAGGATTTTCTGTTACTATAAATGGAGATGTTTTTCAGCTACTTGGTTTTTGTGACAATTTTGCAAATGAAAATTAAACATCTCATTCATGGATCATGGGAGGAATATATCTATAATGATTCTCTTTAACCAAAATAGGGCCTTGGCCTGACATTGCACACAATCTGGTAGAACTGAGACAGTTGAGTTGGGAGTATGAGGCTTATATTTCTTTATTGCATAGGAATTCAATAAGATTATAGAGTTTCCCGGCCCAAATTTAACAGATAACCACATACATCAAGAATAAGACACAAGAGGGGCTTAAATATGAGCTGAAATTGCCATCACTGAGCAAAGTGAAAGGGAGGGAATCTGTAAAAATCAGAGTAAAATTTGTTTGCTGATAAGGAAAATTTGATAATAATAACCTTTAAGTTCCCTTCTATTCCTAATTTTCTATGACTTAAACTTGAACATGCAGGTTAAGTTATTGACACTTGGAATTCCACTGCTGCTGCTGCTGCTAAGTCACTTCAGTCATGTCCGACTCTGTGCGACCCCATAGATGGCAGCCCACCAGGCTCTGCCATCCCTGGCATTCTCCAGGCAAGAACACTGGAGTGGGTTGCCATTTCCTTCTCCGTAGAATTCCACTAGGAGGTTCTAAACTGAGTTCTAAGACCTTTCCATCTCTTTCTGGCTTGGTAACATCTTTAAGAATGTAGGCAAAAACTGACTGCTGTGCCAGATCAGTTGATACAGGCTTTTATTTGGTTGATAGTGATGCAACACAAAGCCTAGATCTGTGCTGCTGCTGCTGCTGCTGCTAAGTCGATTTAGTCGTGTCCGACTCTGTGTGACCCCATAGACGGAAGCTGATCTTGTTGAAATAATTGATAGCCACCACCACTTAGGAAACAAGTTAAGTGAGAGGGCTGATGTCAAGGACTGAGGGTTAAAACGGTGAATCGAACTCTGGCCATCTGGCCATTTGATCCAAAGAACTTTAGGCAGAAATGTCCAGCACCATGGACAGCTCTTCAGTACTGTGGTGTGAATGCAAAGCCACCTAGGGTTTACTTGTGGAAATTGCCTTCCAGGCAATTGTTTTTAATTTATGCAAGCCTCATAAAAAAGTTTATTTACGCAAGTCTCAGTTTTCTGATGGACAAGGCAATGGCAACCCACTCCAGTACTCTTGCCTGGAAAATCCCATGGACGGAGGAGCCTGGTAGGCTGAAGTCCATGGGGTCGAGAAGAGTCCGACATAACTGAGCGACTTCACTTTCACTTTTCACTTTCATGCATTGGAGAAGGAAATGACAACCCACTCCAGTGTTCTTGCCTGGAGAATCCCAGGGACGGGGGAGCCTGGTGGGCTGCCATCTATGGGGTCACACAGAGTCGGACACGACTGAAGTGACTTAGCAGCAGCAGTTTTCTGAAAATGGTTAGATTCTTCTTAAGGTATTAAATAGTAGTTAAAGAAACTGATAGAAAAGACCAGGATTTTTAAGCAGACCAGGGAAGCCTAGCAGATGCAGTTTATTGGTGAGAGAAGGGAACTAGGATATATTGCATGTCTTATAGGTTCAGACAGGAGTTCTTATATTTTATACCATTTAATTTGCATAACAACACGGTGTGCCATGGCAGTCCATGCCATGATCTTTCATCACAGCATATTCCTTCTGTTACTGCTGCTGAGGTGAAATCTGGGCCAGAGTGGTGAAAGAATTTAGGCTCTTGATTTTCCCAAGAGTGATCTCTTCTAAAGCTCTTCCTGGTGGCAGAACACAGGAGTTAAAGAAGGGGAATGTAAGCATTATACCTCAGCCCCCAATAAGGGGATATCAGAGCTTCCAAGGCAAGAAAGTGAGCCATGTATCCCAGAGCCCTTTTAGAAGGAGGTAAACCAAGCTTACTTGGATGACCCAGTTGTTACTAAGGTTGCTGCAGGTCTGACCATGGTGGGGATATTCTGCAAAGACCCTCAACACAGTGGCTATTAAAGGAAATGAAAACTTATACTTTAATATGTGTATGTGGTAACTTTATGTAGCACAGTGACATCTTAGTAAAAAGCATCTAACTACCTTTACAGTTATTTTAAGAGGAATGACATTCTGGTGTCATTAGCATTTAATATTTCCTGTTTTTAATGAAAGTGAAATATTTTTCTTGTGATTCCTTTGTAATTTTTATTCGACTTAATTTGATCTTTATTTCAAAACAGAATAGAATATCTAATTTTTTAATGAGCGTGAATTCTACAAGTAGAAAATGTACATTTGCATATGTAAACTGATGAACATAGAACGTATGATAATGGGAACTGACTGGGTAGCAAAGAAATACCCTCAACATCTTTACACACAATTTATCTTATGTATATAAGGACATGGACAACTACAGGGAGATTTATAAGATAACTATTTAAGTCCCTTTATCTGAAGATCAGTTAGGCTGGTATTTTTCATACCAGTTTGATAGATGCTTGTGATTATCTGTTCAACAGCCCATTGAAAAATAGGTTGAAGATGCAGTAATTTTCTACCTAGGTAGCATTTTAGATCCATTATCAGAGGGAAATGATTATTGTATGATGCTATTGTCCCTTGGAATTTTCAAAAGGAAAATGTTAGTGCTTTGACAGTTGTATGATGATGTATATAATAGAAAGAGCACTAGAGTTGAAATCAGAAGACACAGCTTTGAATTCCTGCTTCAGTATCTACCAGGTGCGTGGATTTTGGTAAATTATCTGTATCCTCTGATACACAGTTGCCTCCTGTGAAAATGGAACGGCCTACCCATGTCAGAGAATAGTTGTGATGTTATATTAGGTGATATTTGTCAAAGCACTTACAACTCGTGACACATATTTTTAAAAGAAAATTTATTTGTAATAATTCCTCTTTTTTTTTTTTTTTTTTTGGTTATTTTCTGCAGAAAGTGAGTGAGAAGGTTGGAGGAGCTGAAGGAACCAAGCTAGATGATGACTTCAAAGAGATGGAGAGGGTGAGTCTTCATCACTTAGATTCCCTTGACATAAAATCTCCCAGCATACTAAGAGGAGAAGCGAGAAAGGAAAGGGGAAGCTGTTCTCCACGGGCACCTGAGAATGCAAAAGTTACTCCTAAAAGTACTCTCTTTGTAATGTATATTGTAAAACAGAAGATGTAAATTGCCTTTTTTTTTTTTTTTCTTTTTTCACTATCCTGAGAACAAAGCCTCCATGAAGGTGAAATGTCATAATGGATTTTATCATCACTTTTCCAAATAGGGACAATATGGAGCTGGTGTTTGAATTGGACTGGGCTGGTACGAAAAGAAGAGAAGGTGGGGAATGATGTATCAGATGTTTTGGGGAGAGTTGCAGTCACTCTCTAGCTTTCGAGAACTTCCCTGAGGGGACTGTGCCAGCACGAGTCAGCAGGTGCAGTGAATGTAGTTGTGAGCCTGTCTGCTCTTGGCCTGATTCACCTACACTGCTTGTTACACAAGTCTGGGTATTGCTCTGGGCCTCTGTATTCTCATAAATGTAAAAGGAGAATACACGTTCATTCTTCAGAGATTTATTAAGGATGAAAAATAATATAAATCATATAACATTCTTTCTTAAAAGAGCAGATTCTCAACAAGTGAGAGTGGAGGTGGTGAACAAAATACATGTTTTCATTTTTCTTGTGACAGATGCCATGTTTTCCCTTTTGCTTTTCTTTCATTTTGAGACGGTTCATTGAAAGAGATACATAGGCTTACGATGGAGAATGGATATTACATCATGCAATTAATTATTTTAGATGTTAAATTGTGAATGAGTAAAGGATCTGGGAATCCAAACCGTGTACTTGAACAGGGAGAATGTCAAAAGCCCGTGATACCCAGAAACCACATTTTTTACTTAGTCTATCTCAGTTCTAGTGGGCCACCTCAGTTTTGCTATTAATATTTTTGCTGTCTGCATGAAGGATCAAGCAGAAAATTCCTAGATGCTTTCTGCCCTGTCTTTTTCAGTTTTTGTTCTGAAGAGTTCACTGATGAACAAAGCAAATTTTTGTTTTGTACCTCCTTTGAGGCAGGCTTGTGGGATACATTAGTAAACAGGATAGATAAGGTTCCTGACTGAATTAAATTCATAATCTAGTGGGGAAAACACACTTTAGACAATTACTGTCCAGTGTGGCAAGGGTAATGAAACATGGCACTAGAGAAGCTTGGAATGGAGGAAACTCACCCACATAGGGTGGTCAGGGAAGACTTTCCTGATATTTAAGAATATAAAGAACAAGCAAGAGTAAGCAGAGCCCAATGTGTTTCTAGTAAAGGAAACAGCAAGAGAGGACCAGACGCATTGGAGTTCCTGAAGAAAAGATGAGTGGCCCAGAGACTGGAATCTTGTGAAATAGACTATTCAGTGTTTAGATAAAGCAGCCAAATAGCTGGTATTTCTGGCCAAGTTTTTGAGGTGGACCTCACTGATAGACAGAGATCTGATAGACAGAGCGCCTGATGAACTATGGACGGAGGTTCGTAACATTGTATAGGAGACAGGAATCAAGACCATCCCCGTGGAAAAGAAATGCAAAAAAGCAAAATGGCTGTCTGAGGAGGCCTTACAAATAGCTGTGAAAAGAAGAGAAGTGAAAAGCAAAGGAGAAAAGGAAAGATATAAGCATCTGAATGCAGAGTTCCAAAGAATAGCAAGGAGAGATAAGCCTTCCTCTGTGATCAATGCAAAGAAATAGAGGAAAACAACAGAATGGGAAAGACTAGAGATCTCTTCAAGAAAATTAGAGATACCAAGGGAACATTTCATGCAAAGATGGGCTCGATAAAGGACAGAAATGGTATGGACCTAACAGAAGCAGAAGGTATTAAGAAGAGGTGGCAAGAATACACAGAAAAACTATACAAAAAAGATCTTCACGACCCAGATAATCATGATGGTGTGATCACTCACCTAGAGCCGGACATCTTAGAATGTGAAGTCAAGTGGGCCTTAGGAAGCATTACTATGAACAAAGTTAGTGGAGGTGATGGAATTCCAGTTGAACTATTTCAAATCCTGAAAGATGATGCTGTGGAAGTGGTGCACTCAGTCTGCCAGCAAATTTGGAAAACTCAGCAGTGGCCACAGACTGGAAAAGGTCAGTTTTCATTCCAATCCCAAAGAAAGGCAATCCAAAAGAATGCTCAAACTACTGCCCAGTTGCACTCATTTCACACGCTAGTAAAGTAATGCTCAAAATTCTCCAAGCCAGGCTTCAGCAATATGTGAACCACAAACTTCCAGATGTTCAAGCTGGTTTTAGAAAGGGCAGAGGAACCAGAGACCAAATTGCCAGCATTTGCTGGATCATGGAAAAAGCAAGAGAGTTCCAGAAAAACATCTATTTCTGCTTTATTGACTATGCCAAAGCCTTTGACTGTGTGGATCACAATCAACTGTGGAAAATTCTGAAAGAGATGGGAATACCGGACCACCTGACTTGCCTCTTGAGAAACTTGTATGCAGGTCAGGAAGCAACGATTAGAACTGGACATGGAACAACAGACTGGTTCCAAATAGGAAAAGGAGTATGTCAAGGCTGTATATTGTCACCCTGCTTATTTAACTTATATGCAGAGTACATCATGAGAAATGCTGGACTGGAGGAAGCACACGCTGGAATCAAGATTGCTGGGAGAAATATCAATAACCCCAGATATGCAGATGACACCACCCTTATGGCAGAAAGTGAAGAGGAACTCAAAAGCCTCTTGATGAAAGTGAAAGAGGAGAGTGAAAAAGTTGGCTTAAAGCTCAACATTCAGAAAACTAAGATCATGGCATCTGGTCCCATCACTTCATGGGAAATAGATGGGGAAACAGTAGGAACAGTGTCAGCCTTTATTTTTGGGGGGCTCCAAAATCACTGCAGATGGTGACTGCAGCCATGAAATTAAAAGATGCTTACTCCTTGGAAGCAAAGTTGTGACCAACCTAGATAGCATATTGAAAAGCAGAGATACTATTTTGCCAACAAAGTTCCGTCTAGTCAAGGCTATGGTTTTTCCAGTGGTCATATATGGATGTAAGAGTTGGACTGTGAAGAAGGCTGAGTGCCAAATAATTGATGCTTTTGAGCTGTGGTGTTGGAGAAGACTCTTGAGAGTCCCTTGGACTGCAAGGAGATCCAACCAGTCCATCCTAAAGGAGATCAGTCCTGGGTGTTCATTAGAAGGACTGATGCTGAAGCTGAAACTCCAATACTTGGGCCACCTGATGCAAAGAGTTGACTCATTGGAAAAGACCCTGATGCTGGGAGGGATTAGGGGCAGGAGGAGAAGGGGACGACAGAGGATGAGATGGCTGGATGGCATCACCAACTCGATGGACATGAGTTTGGGTGAACTCTGGGAGTTGTTGATGGACAGGAAGACCTGGTGTGCTGTGATTCATGTCCAATGCAGAGTTGGACATGACTGAGCGACTGAACTGAACTGAGCTCACTGATAGAATAAGGACCCTCACTGATAGGAGATTTAATATGAGAGTCCTGAGCCCTGACCTGAAGTCTGGGAAGCCAGCCTTTTACACTGAATGCCTGACAGCCACGTGCTTCCATTGGACTGAAGTCTGCATTGGTCTCTATTTCTCATCTCTGGATGGTTTGAAATACCACTTAACCTTCAGCCAAAGCTAGGCCACTGCTGTTCATAGTTTTTGAAACAGAATTCTACCCATCCTTCTTTTACAGCATCTGGGCTCTAGAATCTGACACACCTGCTCAGAATAACTTGGCTTTGACTCCTCCTTCCCCGTTTGTATTGGAGTTCCATCCCCATCTTTATGAGCAGCCCCATGGGTCTGTTGATTTGCACCAATCTTGTCTACACCCAGTCTTCCTTCATCCCCCTTATTCTCTCCCTCCCCTCCTCCCCTACCCTGGAGGGAATATATAATATGCCACTCGGTCAGAGCCCTGTCATTAGTGACAGGTTAGGCTGGTATTATATTTAGGAATTTAGGACTAAGGAATCAGAATTGGAGTCCTGCTTTCAGCCTCTGCCAGGACATAGGCAATAAGCCCAGTAGCCCACTGCCAAAGCTGAGACTAACTTTCTGTTTCTTAAAAATGAGACTAAAAAGAAGAAATTTGGAGAATAGACTTTATAACTGAATGACTAATTAGGGCTTTGAATCCATACCAATCTTGCAAAGTAATAGGAATAAAAGAACATCTTATAAATATTCTGCTTCAGACAAAGACCCACAGATGTCCCTCTAAGTCTGAAAAAGGAAAGTTAGTCGCTCAGTTGTGACCAACTCTTTGCAACCCCATGGACTGTAACTCACCAGGCTCCTCTGTCCATGGAATTTTCCAGGCAAGGATATTGGAGTGGGTTGCCATTTGTTTCTCCAGGGGATCTTCCTAATCCAGGGATTGAACCCAGATCTCCTGCATAGCAGGCAGATTCTTTACTGTTTGAGCCACCAGATAACACCGATTTCTCCTATTTCCTAGAAAATAATGAGTTTCTGAAGTTTTTATTTCAAAATCTAAATATTTCTGTAATGAAGTTTTGTTGATTGAAGAACACACCTGTGGTTTTGTATTTGGACTTATACCTAGGTAAATTGAGAGATTTAGATTTCAGTGAGATGTGGAAATTATTTAATTCCACTTTATTCCACTTATCCTTTGTCTTATCTGTGGTTCTGTGCCAAGTTTTGCACTCTCCACTCATGTTAAAATTCACATTAAAGGTAGAGACTTACGTGGTAATCAGAAAACACCTGGTTTAAATTTAGACTCCCAAACTGTGCCTTCTGTTAATGTGTTTATTACTCACAGACAGATTTTTACTCAGTGTTCCCAAGCCTGCAGAAGAATCACCTCTCCATGGTTGGTTTTCTGATCATCAAGCATTTAGAATAGAGAACCTTTGTTCAGCTGTGTTCTCAGGGGTGCAATTAGACAACAAAATGAGATAGATTAGAGGTTTGCATCAAGCAAGACTACTGGAAAGAGAACTGGTATTCCTAGTTTCCCAGCAACCCCACTGCTGGGCATACACACAGAGGAAACCAGAATTGAAAGAGACATGTGTACCCCAATGTTCATCGCAGCACTGTTTACAATAGCCAGGACATGGAAGCAACCTAGATGTCCATCAGCAGACGAATGGATGAGAAAGCTGTGGTACATATACACAATGGAATATTACTCAGCCATTAAAAAGAATGCATTTGAATCAGTTCTAATGAGGTGGATAAAACTGGAGCCTATTATACAGAGTGAAGTAAGTTAGAAAAACACCGATACATATACTAACGTATATATATAGAATTTAGAAAGATGGTAACGATGACCCTATATGCAAGACACAAAAGACACACAGATGTATAGAACAGTCTTTTGGACTCTGTGGGAGAAGATAAGGGTAGGATGATTTGAGAGAATAGCATTGAAACATGTGTATTATCATATGTGAAACAGATCGCCAGTCCAGGTTTGATGCATGAGACAGGGTCTCAGGGCTGGTGCCCTGGGATGACTTGAGGCATAGGATGGGGAGGGAGGTGGGAGGCGGGTTCAGGATGGAGAACACATGTACACTCATGGCAGATTCATGTCAATGTATGGCAAAAACCACTACAATATTATAATTAGCCTCCAATTAAAATAAATAAATACAATTTTTTTATAAAGCCACCCTGACCACTCTCCTGCTGAGATGCAGTAAAATTACCTGTGTACCTCTTAGCCCGTGTAGCCTTCCCCTCGAGGAGCTGACTGGGTGGAATCCTTCCACTGTACTGTCTCTGCAGGAACCCTGCTATCACCATTTCTGTCCTCTTCGTAGTTGCCTCACGTGGAATTGTTTCTTTGTGAGTTTTCAATAGTATCTGCTGCTTACAAGCTTCCTCAAACATTGTGTGGATTCCTCAAAAATCCACTGTGTGGATTTTTTTCTTTGAAAAGCTTCAGATTTTTTGGCAAGAGTGTTGCAGGAAGGAGAATGCCTTCCAAGGCCCAAGAGTGGGCTCTTGTCTAATACTCGGAAATGAATTGTCTGAGGAGACACACAAGCTGACAAAGCAAGAGACTTTATTGGGAAGGGGCAGCTGGGCAGAGAGAAGTAGAGTTAGGGAACACAGGAGAACTTCTCTGCCATATGGCTTGCAATCTCAGGTTTTATGGTGATGAGTTTAGCTTTCAGATTATCTTTTGCCAGTCATTCTGACTCAGGGTCCTTCCTGGCAGTTCATGCATTGCTCAGCCAAGATGGATGCCAGTGAGAAGGATTCTGGGAGGTGGTAGGACCACCTTTTGATCTTTCCCAAATTCTTCTGGTTGTTGGTGGCTTGTTAGATCTGTGTTCCTTACAGAGGACCTCCTGTCGTGTAAAATAATGCATGCAAATTGTTACTGTAGTGCCTGGCCAAGGTGAGTGGTTTCAGTCAATGTGCTTCCCCTAACAACAGGGAATACTGGAATTTAAGGGACCTCTGGTTTCCTCACAGATTTACATCAGTTGATGCAGTGATTCTGTGTGTGTGTGATTATGTTCATTAATTCACATGAAATATCTATAAATGCTTCCATGTGACAGGCATGCTGCTGGACACCAGGAATACAAAGATGATTAAGGTGCAGTTCCTGCCTTCAAGGAGCTTTCAGTTTTGATAGAAGAAATAGGCACAGAGCTGAGTGTCTTACAAGACATGATGCTTGGTGTTTTTGAAAGTATTTTCATGGAAGACCTAACTCAGACTGGGTAGATCCAGTGGAATGTTTCTAGAGGAGAGGGCACTTGAGCTAAATTCTGAAATTTTCTCTTGTTTCTGTGTACATGAGTTATGTAAAAGTCCAAACCAAGGAATACAGTGTCTCCTTTTTCAGCCTGAAAAGTATCATAGGAAATCCCTGCTGTTGAAACTGAGAGAATTAACTTAGGCAGGTTGATAAGGAGTCCAAGCCTAAGGTCCCTTTCAGAAGGAGGTGAACATTGTTTCTTTTTCACATTATTTTGCTTTAGACACATAGGTCTCTTAGCCAGCAGTATCTCTTGCTCAAGGACATGCTTTTTTGAGCTCAGAATGTATGTTATGGGAGAAGGTCTGGGTAGAACGTCCACAGCCTTGAGCTCTGGAATAACCTGTTCCTTCTGGCTAATCTTGTGCCGATGTCATCCCAGGATGTATGTTATGGGAAAGGGTATGGGCAAAATTTTCACAGCCTTGAGGTATTTTTTCTGTTCTTAGCAACTAGCAGAAAAGTATATAATGTTCTGCTTAAACTAGCAAGGCAGGTACTCTCCTACCCCCTTCTGATGTCTATGTCAGAAGCTTTTTCTATCACTTTCACTTTAAATAAAAATCTACACAAAGCTCTGAGTGACTGAGACTGTCTTTGGTCCTGGAGTTAAATCTGCCTTGGAGACCACGAATCTGGCAGCACCATTCACCATAAGCCATCATCTTTGGGGCTCATCCAGGATCCTAGGACAAGGTATAGCTATCACTATCATCTTGGGGGCTCATTCGGGATCCCAAGACAAAGTATGTCTATCATCTTGGGGCTAAGCTAAAACTATCATCTTGGGGGCTCATCTGAGATCCCAAGACAAGGTATCAGGATATCTTATCACTATCATCTTGGGGGCTTGTCTGGGATCCAAAGACAAAGTGTAGCTACCATCTTGGGGGCTAAGATAAAGCTATCAAAACCAGGAGTCCTCAAGTTGAAAGCATTGCTATAGACCATTTTAATGACAATGGAATTTATCTGAAGGGGCAGCCTCAAGTTTTTTTTTAACTTTTTATTTTATATTGGAGTGCATGCTCAGTCACTTTAGTCATGTCTGATTCTGTGCAGCCCTATGGACTATAGCCTGCCAGCTCCTCTGTCCATGGGATTCTCCAGAGCAAGAATACTGGAGTGGGTTGCTATGCCCTCCTCCAGGGGATCTTCCCGACCAAGGGATTGAACCCATGGCATCTTCTGCATCTCAGGAGAGTCTTTACTGCTGAGCCACTGGTGAAGCCCTTATATTGGAGTATAGCCAATTAACAATATTGTGATAGTTTTAGGTCAGTTGCACCCCACTCCAGTACTCTTGCCTGGAGAATCCCATGGACAGAGGAGCCTGGTAGGCTGCAGTCCATGGGGTCGCTGAGGGTCGGACACGACTGAGTGACTTCACT
>NW_011494948.1:11973047-11993252 GCF_000754665.1 Bison bison bison
ATATTGGAGTGCATGCTCAGTCACTTTAGTCATGTCTGATTCTGTGCAGCCCTATGGACTATAGCCTGGTAGCTGCAGTCCATGGGGTCGCTGAGGGTCGGACACGACTGAGTGACTTCACTTTCACTTAGGTCAACAGCAAAGAGATTCACTCAGCCATACATATGAGGGTAGCCTCAAGTTTGAAGACAAGCAGATTTGGGAAAGAATGGAGCAATTGTCATTCCTTATGAGAGTGAGAGAGTGTATTGTTTGCAGAGCAGGCTGTGGAGATGCTCTATAGGAGAAAGTCCATGGTCATTATCTCCATATATAATTAGTTATTGGGTAGAGAGGGGCTAGAGCATTCTATTAAACCCCACGTTATAGACTAGCATTGATGAGTAGAAGCTATAGGAAAACAGATTCAGGTTTAACAGAAGAAAGAACTTACTGCTGTCAGAACTTTTTAAATAAAAAAGAGCCTTGGGAATTACTGAATTCTTCGTCACTGCCCATGTCTAAACAGAGGCTAAACCCACAGTTCCCGTATTCCATATGAAGCACACTAGTTGCCATCTCCTTTGAGTGGTGTGGCAAGTAATTTGTTACTAATAGTGTCATTTGGGGCTCCTTGGTGGCTCAGTTGTTAAAGGATCTGCCTGCAATACAGGAGACTGCCTGCAATGCAGGAGACACAGGTTTGATCCCTGGGTCGGGAAGATCCTCTGGAGAAGGAAATGGTAACCCACACCAGTGTTCTTGCCTGGGAAATCCCATGGACAGAGGAGTTTGGTGGGCTACAGTCCATGGGGTACAAGAGTTAGTCATGACTTAGTGACTAAACCACCACCAATAGTGTCATTTTTAATAATGTCCTTCTTACTTGGATTCCAGTGATAGATCTCAAGGGAAAGGAGTAGAGTCCCAGCAAGCATGCTCAGGGTTTTACACATCCCTGAGCATACCTGATGCTGGGAGGGATTGGGGGCAGGAGGAGAAGGGGACGGCAGAGGATGAGATGGCTGGATGGTATCACTGACTCGATGGACCTGAGTCTGAGTGAACTCCGGGAGTTGGTGATGGACAGGGAGGCCTGGCGTGCTGCGATTCATGGGGTCATGAAGAGTTGGACGTGACTGAGCAACTGAACTGAACTGAGCGTACCTGTCATATATGTGAATGTCTTCATGGTGGTGTTAAAGGAGAAGGTGTGGATTACTGTACTAAGACACTCATTCCCTGGTATAGAATTATAGGATGGATGGGACCCCCAAACACGATGAGCTTTAAAGATATTTTTCTGCTTATCCTGAAACAGCTTCTTCTCAATTAAGTGTTTTTCATATATTCCCAAGCCAATGTTCATTAAAGGTAAATGCCTAAGAAGGTTAGCAAAACCAAAAAAAATACATTGAGGTAATCCTGGCCTAATGTGTTGTTTATTTATTTTTTTTTGTCAGCACACAGTTTATTAATCAGGCTTTCCGAATACATAAGGTAACTGCTGTAAAGCACAGCAGTCTGGAGAAGGTACACTAATTCTTCCAAGTCAGGAGGGAACTATTAAGACACCCCCTTAATGGACCAGCCTGCATCTCACTGCCAGACAAACTTTCCCAGGATGCTGTTTTCATCAGGTTTCTGTGGCTTGTTTAGTTATGTGTTCTCCTTCAGGTCCTTAATACTTTAAGTGGGTGTGTGTACATTCTTAATAGGTACATTTTCTTAACTTCAGTGACAGAAAAATTAAGAATTTGAAATACTTTCATGTTTCATATGATATTTTAACATTTCTTTTGTGTAAACACTGTAACTTACCCCATGTCCAAGTGGATGCCTGATTCATCTGTATATCACTACACCCACAATTCATCTATTGCTCACTAGACCCACAAACTGTGTTCCATTTTAAGGTGTCCATTTTTTTTGTCCTTAAATTCTGCTACTGTGTCCCCTGTGACATCATCTGGTATAATGCTGTATAATCTGGTATAATGTTGTCTGATGGTATGAAGTCATATCTTTCAGTCCTTTTGTTAGTCCACAAAAAATGCTGCATTTTTCACCTATGCAGCCATTTGTGTTCAGGAAATGCTGACTGTTCCTTTTCCAATGGGGGCAGGTCATGTTCAGGTACCTCAAAACAAAGGCCCCATCTAGTCAATCTGGTGCTTTTCAGTTCTCTTGTATCTTGTCTCTGAAGACTGAGGCAGCTAGTGGAATGATGGGCATCCATAGATTCAGCATGGCATGCCTTTGTGAAAGTACAATAGAACCTCAGCACAGGAGCAGCAAACATTTTCTGTACATACATTGGGCTTTGAGCCAGAGGGCATTTGTGGTCTCTTTTGTGGCTCCTCACCTCTGCTGCTGAAGAGGAAAAGCAACCACTGATGGTGCTTAAATGAAAGAGCGTGGCTGCATTCCAATAAAATTTACTCAAGGACACTCAAATTTGAATTTCACATAGTTATTATATGCAGCAAAATAGTCGTCTTTTGAATTGTTCCAACTATTAAAAAAAAATTGACAGATAACAGCCCAGATTTGGCCTGCTGGCCATAGTTTTCCAACCCTTGTTGCAGCATGAAGAAGGAAAATGTGATAGTGAGTAAGAGGGTTGAGGGAGTTCTTTCTCTCCCTACCCACAATTGTAAATTACAAGGCTGGATAGTGGAGGAGGAGGAACCTCCTAATGTATTGAGAGTTGCTAAAATCTTCGTATTGAAAAGACTGAAGTAAAAAGATCAGAGGAATATGTGCCTATGCTTTCACTTTCAGGAAAACAGTTGGCCAATTCAGTCCTTCTGGCACTCTCCCTTAGAAACCTTAACCTTTGGAACTCTTTTCATTCCCATCATAACCACACAGATCATTTGAATACATTTGCCATCAGATGCCTTAAGCTCTGCCATAGAGCCAGCAGGAAACATGTGTTTTCATCCTGTCACACAGGTAGCCTAGACTTTCAGCCTGTTTTTTGTTTTTTTTTTCCTGCCCTCACCCTTTGACTTCATTTTCATGACATCGAGTGCATAGTGGTTGGTTGGTAATACTTCCAAGACCTCTGTGTACAGCCACACAAGTCTTGCACTGTACAATTCCAGAGGACTTACTGCAGAATAAAATACTACTTAGCCACATACTCAAATCTAAGATGTGTTAAAAACTCAAGTTAGCCAAAAGGATGTGGTACATATATACACATGGACAGGCATCTCTAAAATAGGAGTTTTTTATGGTAATTTGAGGCCATGATGACAGCATAAGAAAAAATTGTTTTCCTCTATTAATCACAGTAGTTACAAACTCTTTAAAACTCAGTAATCTGACTACCACTGAAGTGGAAATGATTGAATATTGAAAAACAAAGCTGAAAAATAAAATCTTCTGGTTATGGTTTGGTTTCTGATTATAAAAGAGAAGGAGGCTTTACCCTACCCATGAAAGGTTGACTTAATAGATATAGTAAGTTATAGAAAAATTTTGATTTGAGGACAGAGCCCTTCAACACAAAACAATGAAGTTCTCGTGAACTTAATTGATACCTGGTATTCTACCATCAAAAAATCAATTCCTTTCATTCATACTTAATGTATTCTATGTGCTTACCTTGGATAGGAGGATGCACTCATTTTCAGTAGTCATTTACCCTGTAGACTGAACCATGCGAGTTGATAAGAAGAGAATTTCATGGAGGAGTGTAGAGAGGGCCTCCCTGCACCGGCTCTCCATGTGGGGAAAAGGATGCAACAGAGAGAGGGCATGGTGACCTGCTGAGTACAAATACCGACCGTTCAGAATTTCCCAAGGATGGACTGTAGGACCAAGATTTTTATTTACAATTAAGAGTTTAAGAACTTGCAATGTTCTTGGAAGTTAAATTAAAACTTTCCTTCTCTTACTTGAACAAAAAGTCTATGTTTCATTTTTCTTTCTTAGAGCAGTGAAACCTACCACCATGCCTGGCCCTCTGTTGACATCCAGTGAATGCCTCTGGGAAAAAGTAGGATTCATAATTCAACCTTTTTTTTTTTTCATTTTTTATTTTTAAAATTAATTTAATTAGAGGCTAATTCAATATTGTGGTGGTTTTTGTTATACATTGACATGAATCAGCCATGTGTCCCTCTGTCCCGAAAATCCTTCCCACTTCCCTCCCCATCCAGTCCCTCTGGATTTTCCCAGTGCACTGGCTTTGAGTGCTGTGTTTTGTGCCTTGAATTTGGACTGGTCATCTATATCACATATGGTAATATGCATGCAATGCTATTCTTTCAAATCATCCCACCCTTGCCTTCTCCCACAGAATCCAAAAGTCTGTTCTTTATATCTGTGTTTCTTTTGCTGTCTTGCATATAGGGTCATCATTACCATCTTTCTAAATTCCATATATATGAGTTAATACACTGTATTGGTGTTTTTCTTTCTGACTTACTTCACTCTGTATAGTAGGCTCCAATTTTATCCACCTCATTAGAACTGACTCAAATGTATTCTTTTCAATAGCTGAGTAATGTTCCATTGAGTATATGTACCACAGCTTTCTTATCCATTCGTCTGCTGATGCACATCTAGGTTGCTTCCATGTCCTAGCTATTGTAAACAGTGCTGCGATGAACACTGGAGTACATGTGTCTCTTTCAATTCTGGTTTTCTCAGTGTGTATGCCCAGCAGTGGGATTGCTGGGTTGTATGGCAGTTCTATTTCCAACTTTTTAAGGAATCTCCACACTGTTCTCCAGTGTTCTTGCCTGGAGAATCCCATGGACGGGGGAGCCTGGTAGCTGCTGTCTATGGGGTCACACAGAGTCGGACATGACTGAAGTGACTTAGCAGCAGCACACTGTTCTCCATAGTGGTTGTACTAGTTTGCATTCCCACCAACAGTGTAAGAGGACTCCCTTTTCTCTACACCCTCTCCAGCATTTATTGTTTGTAGACATTTTGATAGCAGCCATTCTGACCAGCGTGAGATGGTACCTCGTTGTGGTTTTGATTTGCATTTCTCTGATAATGAGTGATGTTGAGCATCTTTTCATGTGTTTGTTAGCCATCTGTATGTCTTCTTTGGAGAAATGTCTGTTTAGTTCTTTGGCCCATATTTTGATTGGGTCTTTTATTTTTCTGGTATTGAGCTGCATGAGCTGCTTGTATATTTTTGAGATTCATTATCAGTTGCTTCATTTGCTATTATTTTCTCCCATTCTGAAGGCTGTCTTTTCACCTGCTTGTGGTTTACTTCATTGTGCAAAAGCTTTTAAGTTTAATTAGGTCCCATTTGTTTATTTCTGCTTTAATTTTCATCACTCTGGGAGGTGGGTCATAGAGGGTTTTGCTGTGATTTATGTCAGAGAGTGTTCTATGTTTTCCTCTAGAAGTTTTATAGTTTCTGGTCTTACATGTAGATATTTATTCCATTTTGAGTTAATTTTTGTGTTCAGTTCAGTTGCTCAGTCATGTCCAACTCTTTGTGACCCCATGGACCGCAGCATGCCGGGCTTCCCTGTCCATCACCAACTCCCGGAGCTTACTCAAATTCATGTCCATCAAGCTAGTGGTGCCATCCAACCATCTTATCCTCTGCCATCCCCTTCTCCTCCCACCTTCAATCTTTCCCAGCATCAGGGTCTTTTCAAATGAGTCAGTTCTTTGCATCAGGTGGCCAAAGGATTGGAGGTTCAGCTTCAGTGTGTCAGTCCTTCCAATGAATATTCAGGACTGATTACCTTTAGGATTGACTGGTTGGATCTCCGTGCCATCCAAGGGACTCTCAAGAGTCTTCTGCAACACCACAGTTCAAAAGCATTAAGTCTTCAGCGCTCAACTTTCTTTATAGTCCAACTCTAACTTCCATACATGACTACTGGGAAAGCCATAGCTTTGACTAGACAGACCTTTGTTGGCAAAGTAATGTCTCTGATTTTTAATATGTTGTCTAGGTTGGTAATAGCCTTTCTTCCAAGGAGCAAGCGTCTTTTAATTTCATGGCTGCAGTCACCATCTGCAGTGATTTTGGAGCCCAAAAAAGTAAAGTCTGTCACCGTTTCCATTGTTTCCCCATCTATTTGCCATGATCTTAGTTTTCTGAATGTTGAGTTTTAAACCAACTTTTTCACTCTCCTCTTACACGTTCATCAAGAGCTTCTTTAGTTCTTCTTCACTTTTGTTTATGGTGTTAGAAAGTGTTCTAGTTTCATTCTTCATACTTGTCAAGTGGTTGACAAGTTTCCCCAGCACTACTTGTTAAAGAGATTGTCTTTTCTCCATTGTATATTTTTGCCTCCTTTGTCAAAGATAAGGTGTCCATAGGTGCATGGATTTATCTCTGGGCTTTATTTCTTGTTCCATTGATCTATTATTTATGTCACTGTGCCAGTACCATACTGTCTTTATGACTGTAGCTTTGTAGTATAGTCTGAAGTAAGACAGATTGATTCCTCCATTTTCATTCTTCCTTCTCAAGATTGCTTTGGCTATTTGAGGTTTTTTGTGTTTCCATACAAATTGTGAAATTATTTGTTCTAGTTCTGTGAAAAATACCATTGGTAGTTTGATAGGGATTGCATTAAATCTATAGATTGCTTTGGGTAATATACTCATTTTCATTATATTGATTCTTCTGATCCATGAACATGGTATATTTCTTCATCTATTTGTGTTCTCTTTGATTTCTTTCATCAATGTTTTATAGTTTTCTATATATAGGTCTTGTTTCTTTAGGTAGATTTATTCCTAAGGATTTTATTCTTTTCATTGCAATGGTGAATGGGATTGTTTCCTTAATTTCTCTTTCTGTTTTCTCATTGTTAGTGTATAGGAATGCAAGGGATTTCTGTGTATTAATTTTATATCCTTCAACTTTGCTATATTCATTGATTAGCTCTAGTAATTTTCTGGTGGAGTCTTTAGGGTTTTCTATGTAGAGGAACATGTCATCTGCAATCAGTGAAAGTTTTACTTCCTCTTTTCCAATCTAGATTCCTTTCATTTCTTTTTCTTCTCTGATTGCTGTGGCTAAAACTTCCAAAACTATGTTGAATAGTAGTGGTGAGAGTGGGCACCCTTGTCTTGTTCCTGACTTTAGGGGAAATGCTTTCAATTTTTCACCATTGAGGATAATGTTTGTTGTGGGTTTATCATATATGGCTTTTGTTATGTTGAGGTATGTTCTTTCTATGCCTGCTTTCTGGAGAGTTTTTATCATACATGGGTGTTAAATTTTGTCAAAGGCTTTCTCTGCATCTATTGAAATAATCATATGGTTTTTATCTTTCAGTGTGTTATTAAATTGATTGATTTACGAAGAGTGAAGAATCCTTGCATCCCTGGGATAAAGCCCACTTGGTCATGATGTATGACTTTTTTAATATGTTGTTGGATTCCGTTTGCTAGAATTTTGTTGAGGATTTTTGCATCTATGTTCATCAGTGATATTGGCCTGTAGTTTTCTTTTTTTGTGGCATCTTTGTCTGGTTTTGGTATTAGGGTGATAGTGGCCTCATAGAATGAGTTTGGCAGTTTACCTTCCTCTGCAATTTTCTAGAAGAGTTTGAGTAAGATAAGTGTTAGCTCTTCTCTAAATTTTTGGTAGAATTCACCTGTGAAGCCATCTGGTCCTGGGCTTTTTCTTGTTGGAAGATTTTCTATTACAGTTTCAATTTCTCTGCTTGTGTTGGGTCTGTTAAGATTTTCTATTTGTTCCTGGTTCAGTTTTGGAAGGTTATACTTTTGTAAGAATTTGTCCATTTCTTCCAAGTTGTCCATTTTATTATTATATAGCCAAAAAGGAAATAAAAATACACATAGAAACAAATGAAAATGAAAACATGACAGTCCAAAACCTATGGGATTCAGTAAAAGCAGTGCTAAGAAGAAGATTCATAGCAATACAAGCTTACCTCAAGAAACAAGAGAAAAATCAAATAAATTACCTAACTTTACACCTAAAGCAACTAGAAAAAAAAGAAATGAAAAACCCCAAAGTTAGTAGAAGGAAAGAAATCATAAAAATCAGAGCAGAAATAAGTGAAAATGAAACAAAAAGACTACAGTAAAAATCAACAAAACTAAAAGCTGGCTCTTTGAGAAGATAAATAAAATAGACAAACCATTAGCCAGACTCATCAAGAGAAAAAAAAAAAAGGAGAAGAGTCAAATCAACAAAATTAGAAATGAAAATGGAGAAATCATAACAGACAACAGAAATACAAAGGATCATAAGAGACTACTATTGACCGTATTTTTTTTAATTTATGTTTATTTTATGCTGAATTTATTCTGAGTCATGTGTTTTTCGTTCTTCAGTTTCTTCTGGGCCATCTTTTCCTTCTGTGTTACCTCCTCTTCAGGTTGAGGAGCAATTTGCTCTTTTCCAATAGGGATCATCTCAGTATGGCAGGGAGTTGTCGTGTAGGGATTAATCCATCCATTAGCTCTGAAAGTCCAGGCCCTATCTTTGATTCTCTTCACCTGGAATGTGCTCAGTGCCAGGGACTCTACCTCAAAACCCTTAACAGGGAGGGACATTGTTCCCTGAATTCTTAGGAAGGTGAGGCAAAAAAATCACTGTATTTTGGATGATGGCCCGTGTCCAGCCCCACTCTTTGGCCTGGGCACATCAGCCAACTCCAGCACTGTAATGATGGAATGGAATGCATTGCTTCTGTAAAATGACATCCTTCAGAGACTTGGTGGCTGTTTGGATATGCATACCCTCCATGGTCTGGCCAGCTTCACCAGTGTTCTTAAAGATTTGAACCTCCGGATGAGCAAGATTCTGTGGGGTTTCCTGCACCAAGTGAATAGTGAACCATTCTCAGTGACCACCTCAGACAATGTACAGTGAAAGGTGGCTGTATTAGCCTTATTTTACCAGGAGATAATGAAGTAATTTTGAAACATGTTTTCTAGCTTCCTCTCTGGCTAAATGGGCTTTCCAAATCTTAAAGGAACAAGCTGAATGCAAAGCCAGTGATCTGGCTTTTTCTGACAGCTCTGTGAGCCCCTCACCTTCCACTGCAGGACTCATCATTGCTCTGTTGAACCATCAGTGGTTGTGTATATGCTCAAGCAAAAACTTTGTTTCTAAAGCTAATAATTTGTTTGATTTAGAAATTTGTTTTGTCATTTCAGAAAGTGGATGTCACCAGCAGGGCTGTGATGGAAATAATGACGAAAACAATTGAGTACCTTCAACCCAATCCAGGTAAGGGGTCATTTTCTACATTCATGGCATCCCTCCAGGGACCTTCTAGTTACTCTTTGGTACACATGCAAAGTTTGGTGCACTTCTGCATGCTTGGTTCTCCCTTCTGGAGGTCCAGTGTCTTCAGGTGGAACATTTTGACTGGGGAGGGAGGACTTTTTAAGGCTCACACTGAAGTAACTGGAAGCTTCTGTGATAATTTATCTGAGTAGAGTGTAATTAACAATGTTGTGTGGACAGTGTGGGTGGCACATGATGTCAGGGTAGCTTCAAGCTGGTAATAACTGAACTTTCATGTGAAAGGGATTGTAAGGAAGAATTTTAGGGAGAATTTTTAGATAAACATAGTAAGGTACCAATGGTTGGAAAAAGTAGGAAAATTGAACAGCTTTTTTAAAATATAGAGGGTTTTTGTTCATACACACCACTGAAGTCTGTGGAGGGCTGTTCTTTGCCCTGATTTTTCTCCAAGCACTTTGTCAGTCAGCATTTGTTCTTGCTAACCTTAAGAGAAGGGAATTATAATAGAGATATTGGAGCTGTACCTTGAAAACAAGATCCAGGCAGACAAGGGGTGATCTCCCAGAGCACACAGTGTAGCAGAGCAAAGCAGCTTTATGTGATAGACCTCCTCACCACTCTTCCTGTAAAGCAGTTCCTAACTGCGGAGTATAGAAACTTGAAGCAAGGTTGAATATATTTAAATGAAGTGTATGAATATTGGGAAAACTGTTTACCTTGAAACTCGTTTCTTTGGGAGCTTCACGTTGAAATTTCTATATTTTTGATGGTGCTCAGGGAGGTGGTCCAGGCACTGTCAGCCCCAGTGTCTGGATACTGAGTACTAGTGGGTGAGAGAAAAGCAAAGGAAACACCTGAAATTAGAAGCGGTGGACCAGTACAGTCAGTGCTGACGGGCTTTCTACTACCTCTTGCTGCTGCCTGCAGCTTTCACTCAGCTTTCAGTGTTTTGAAGATGAACAAATTATGGGAATAACATTCTCAATGGTTTTTAAACTATATCAGAGCTGAGATTATTTGAGAAAGAAAAATACAGAAGTAAATGAAAAGCCATGAAAATATAGAAGTAAATAAAACACTATGGCATTTAACAGATAATGGACCAAATGGTTGGCAAATTAGGTAATGAATAACAAAAATGAAGTTTCTCATTTTTACCTGGAGTCTTTGTCATGCCCTCTGTATTCACAGAGTTGCAGGGACTCTCTTAGATGTCACATGTTCCTTAGTATTTAAACAGCTGTGATGTAGGTCAGTTCTGAAATGAGAATTGCTTGCCCTGTCTTACCAAAGAAGTCATTGTTTAGGGCAGGGTGTTTTTTATCTTTATCTTTGAATAGGACCTCAAAGTGTCCTCTCATTTCCCAGGATTTACACATAAATGGTGCTAAGATTACTTGATCTTACTGTTGTTGTATTAAGATTAAATATAAGCAAGAGGAGGGAAAATATAGTATTTATTCAGCATTAGTGCATTTTCAATATGTTGCTAGTTATATACATTGTCTTCTCTGTAATTTTCTGATATAAAAAGCAAACACAGTTGAATGATTCAAATGTAGGAAAGAGGCTAAAAAATCCATAAACACAGATCCTTAGTCTGTTTTCCTGGGTATAGTGGAATTCGGTGTAGGGAGGTGTGCTGTATTGAATAGGATGTTCCTCAAAATCCAAGGTATCCCAGAATCTCCAAATGTGACTTTATTTGAAAATAGCATATTTTGAGATAGAATCAGTTAATTATCTTGAGATGAACTCATTCTTGAGTTATAGTGAGCCCTAAATCCAACAACTAGTGTCCTTATAAGAAGAAGAAGAAGAAAAAAAAACAGAGAGACACAAGACCGAAGGCCCTGTGAAGACAGAGGTCAAGATTATCGAGTGATGTCAGGAGCCACCAGAGTTGGCAGTGGTGAGGAAGGGGTCTCCCAGAGAGCCTCAGAAAGAACCAGCCATACTCACACCTTGATTTCAAGCTTTTTGAAGTGTGAGAAAGTAAATTTCTGTCATTTTAAGCCACACAGCTTGTGGCAGTTTGTTATGACAGGCCTAGAAAACTGATTTAGTAGGCTAGCCAAACGTTCTTCAGGAAAAAACAAGGGCCAGAGAACTTAAGAAACTTTACCAAAGTCACACACCCAAGAAGGGATGTAACCAGGGCTGGAACCCAGGTCTGACTGCTCCCTGAGCCCAGGAACTTCCCATTGCACAGTCTTGCTTCTGAGAAGAATGAGTTCTTTGTCTAGATGCAGAGGGTCTTTTAGTTTCAAAGTGGATAACAGAAATCCAGAAATGGAACACACTGTGGGGTTGAGGCTTATTTTTATTTTAATAAAAAAGATAACAGGAAGAGGTGATTGGGGGAGATTTGAATTTTTAGAAATGACTTATTTTTAACAGAATCTTGAATGTGCTTATTATCTACCAACATATTGCTTTTATGGCTACTTAAAAATAGAATGAACATCTCACACCAAGGAAGACAATTAAGGTCATCACCAGGCAATCACAAGTTGATACAAGTGTCACCTAAAAGGGTCCAGAACAAAACAAAATTCCATATGCCCATTCTATAGAATTTAATGTGTTTAATTGGCTTATAAGAGGTATGACTTACTTCCTCCACTAATTTCTTGCCCTGAGAGCAGACCTTAGCTGGAGCTCCTGGACAAGGGGGCTGATCTAGTACACTTGTTCAGACCCAGTGTCCTTGCAAAGAGGACACAAGAATGCAGCCACCACCACAGGTCCCCAGTGCTTGGGCACAGAAGAGCAGAACATTCCCAAACTTGTGCTGTTGAATGAATGCTTTGAGCACTCAGCCTCTCTGTGACCCCAGAAATTGGGTCACTGGATCTCATGTGGATCACTGGCTTCTGGTCTTGAATAAGAACGATTAGGTTGGGGTCAGGAGAGAGGGCTTATGCAAAGTAACAGGTTTACCTGCACAGGCCCATCTGTGGAAATGAATGCTTTTTAAGGGTATTTTGAGAGTATCTTGTATTAGATTCATACTCCAGAATGCATTCTGGCTTCCAGATCTTGTGGTTATGGGCACACACATCTGTTACAGACTTGAAACTTAGTTCCTGCTGACACGATGACCGAAGAGAGTGGGTTACTTCTTGTGCATCTGTAGCTGTGCTCTGTGTAGGCCCTCCATCTGCTCTTGACCACCTCCAGAGTGATATTTTAAAAGGCAGATCTGCTCATGTCGTTGTCTTGCACAAAAGCCTTCGATGGCTTTTCTCTGCCTTTAGGAGTTTGTTTTCGTTTGCCTACTCTGTAAGGTCCAACTGTTTTGTGTGCTTTACCTTTTTTTTTTTTTAAACAAAGCTTAAAGGGCCCTCCCTATATAATCAACCTCCCCTTTCTCCTCTGCCTTGCCAGGCAAACAGGCCCCTCAGGTTTAGCAGGAGGGTCATTTAGAAGTCTTCCTGGACATCTGACTACATTAGCTTCCCAGGCCAATGACCCTTTTGTGATCCCCACTGCTTCTCCCTGGTGACACATGCCACACTTAGTGTAATTGTGTGGTGTACGTGTGCTTTGGTTTGTCCTCCCCAGTAAGGACAAGACTCTGCCTGCCTTATTCCCACCCCTTGCCCCCACCCTTCCCCACCCATATCCCCAGCACCCAGCTCTGTTCCAGGCAGCTCATGACACTGGAATATTTGAACAAATGAATCATGGAGCACAGCTGATAGCCAATGGCTAATGTGATAAAACTGCTGTAATACAAAGGGGAGAAAGAAAAACGCCTTTCCCCAGACCATCAGCTCTACTCATATAACCAACAAGTTTATCAAATGCATTTATTTATTTATTTATTTTAAATTTTATTTTATTTTTAAACTTTACAATATTGTATTAGTTTTGCCAAATATCAAAATGAATCCACCACAGGTATACATGTGTTCCCCATCCTGAACCCTCCTCCCTCCTCCCTCCCCATACCATCCCTCTGGGTCGTCCCAGTGCCATCCCCAAGAATCCAGTATCGTGCATCGAACCTGGACTGATGACTCGTTTCATACATGATATTATACATGTTTCAATGCCATTCTCCTAAATCTCCCCACCCTCTCCCTCTCCCACAGAGTCCATAAGACTGATCTATACATCAGTGTCTCTTTTGCTGTCTTGTACACAGGGTTATTGTTACCATCTTTCTAAATTCCATATATATGCATTAGTATACTGTATTGGTGTTTTTCTTTCTGGCTTACTTCACTCTGTATAATAGGTTCCAGTTTCATCCATCTCATTAGAACTGATTCAAATGTATTCTTTTTTAATGGCTGAGTAATACTCCATTGTGTATATGTACCACAGCTTTCTTATCCATTCATCTGCTGATGGGCATCTAGGTTGCTTCCATGTCCTGGCTATTATAAACAGTGCTGCGATGAACATTGGGGTACATGTGTCTCTTTCAATTCTGGTTTCCTCAGTATGTATGCCCAGCAGTGGGATTGCTGGATCATAAGACAGTTCTATTTCCAGTTTTTTAAGGAATCTCCACACTGTTCTCCATAGTGGCTGTACTAGTTTGCATTCCCCCCAACAGTGTAAGAGAGTTCCCTTTTCTCCACACCCTCTCCAGCATTTATTGCTTGTAGACTTTTGGATCACAGCCATTCTGACTGGTGTGAAATGGTACCTCATAGTGGTTATGATTTGCATTTCTCTGATAATGAGTGATGTTGAGCATCTTTTCATGTGTTCATTAGCCATCTGTATGTCTTCTTTGGAGAAATGTCTATTTAGTTCTTTGGCCCATTTTTTGATTGGGTCATTTATTTTTCTGGAGTTGAGCTGTAGGAGTTGCTTGTATATTTTTGAGATTAGTTGTTTGTCCATTGCTTCATTTGCTATTATTTTCTCCCATTCTGAAGGCTGCCTTTTCACCTTGCTAATAGTTTCCTTTGTTGTGCAGAAGCTTTTACGTTTAATTAGATCCCATTTGTTTATTTTTGCTTTTATTTCCAATATTCTGGGAGGTGGGTCATAGAGGATCCTGCTGTGATGTATGTCGGAGAGTGTTTTGCCTATGTTCTCCTCTAGGAGTTTTATAGTTTCTGGTCTTACGTTGAGATCTTTAATCCATTTTGAGTTTATTTTTGTGTATGGTGTTAGAAAGTGTTCTAGTTTCATATCAAATGCATTTACTTTCTTACAGAGACCTATGCAATTCTCAACGTAGTAGCGTTAGATAACAGAACCACGTTTGGGCCCCTACCCTCTGAGACTCACAATCTTAATAGCACAAGGTACATATACTCTGAAGAGAGCTTCCCAGAGGCCTTCACAGCTAAATGCTTTTGGAAATCTGGCTAACTGATGAGGTAAGGACAAGTGAGTAGGGTCACAGGTCTGCAATGCTTAAAGGACAGAGAACAGAGAGCTGTGAAGTCTTCCAGCTTGGACTGTGAAATTACTCTGACAGGAACAGTGTAAACCAGTACAGATTCCCAACCTGCTTAGATAAGAAGTAATTTGAACTCAAAAAGTCCTGTGTATGTCTACTGACTGTGAGGCCCTATTCTCATGATATCTAAGCATATGGATCATCAGAGAAGCTATAAATCCATTTTCTTATGTGAGTATTCTGATACCTATGGCAGGCATGCTAAATCAGCAATGTCCAATAAAAATAAGATGCAAGTCACATGTGTAATTTGAATTTTCTAGTAGTCATTTTTTTTAAATAGTCATATTAAAAAAGTAAAAAGGAAAGGTAAAATTGATTTTAATGATATTTTATTTAATCTGGTATATCCTAAATTTTAACCAATATTAAAAATCATTGGAAAATTTTACTTTTTTCCTTATACTAAGTTTTGAAATTTGGTATATGTTTTATACATACTGAACATATCCTTTTGGACAGTGCTTAGTTGTGGGCTCAGTCACTCAGTTGTGTCCAACTGTTTGTGACCCCATGGACTGTAGCCCACCAGGCTCTTCTGTCCATGGGTATTCATTCTCCAGGCAAGAATACTGAAGTGGGTCGCCATGCCCTCCTCCAGGGAATCTTCCCAACCTAGGGATCAAACCCATGTCTCTTGTGTCTCCTGCATTGGCAGGTGACTCTCTACCACTTAGCCAACTGGGAAGCCCCTCCTTTTGGACTAGCCACATGTCAAATTGCCAACATCTGTTGGATCATAGAAAAAGCAAGAGAATTCCAGAAAAACAGCTTCTGCTTCATTGACTACACTAAAGCCTTTGAATGTGTGGATCACAACAAACTGTGGAAAATTCTTAAAGACATGGGGATACCAGACCACATTACCTGTCTCCTGAGAAACATGTATGCAGGTTAAGAAGCAACAGATAGAACCAGACATAGAATAATGGACTGATTCCAAATTGAGAAAGGGGTAGGTCAAGGCTATATACTGTCACCCTGCTTGTTTAACTTATATGCAGTGTACATCATGCAAAATGCCAGGCTGGATGAAGCATAAGCTGGAATGAAGATTGCCAGGAGAAATATCAATAACCTCAGATATGCACATGATACCACCCTTATGGAAGAAAGTGAAGAGGAACTAAAGAGCCACTTGAGGAAGCTGAAAGAGGAGAGTGAAAAAGTTGGCTTAAAACTCAACATTCAAAAACCTAAAATCATGGCATCCAGTCCCATCAGTTCATGGCAAATAGATGGGGAAACAATGGAAACAGTGAGAGACTATTTTCTTGGGCTCCCAAATCACTGCAGATGGGGACTGCGGCCATGAAATTTAAAGACGCTTGCTCCTTGGAAGAAAAGCTATGACCAACCTAGACAGCATATTAAAAAGCAGAGACATTACTTTGCTGACAAAGGTCCATAGAGTCAAAACTATGGGGGTTTTTCCAGTAGTCATATATGGATGTTAGAGTTGGACAATAAAGAAGGCTGAGCACCAAAGAACTGATGCTTTGAACTGTGGTGTTGGAGAAGACTCTCAAGAGTCCTTTGGACTACAAAGAGATCAAACCAGTCAATCCTAAAGGAAATCAATCTTGAATATTCATTGGAAGGACTGATGCTGAAGCTGAAGCTCTAATACTTTGGCCACCTGATGTGGAGAGCTGACTTATTATAAAAGACCCTGATACTGGGAAAGATTGAAGGCAAAAGGAGAAGGGGACAACAGAGGACCAGATGGCTGGATGGCATCACTGACTCAATGGACGTGAGATTGAGCAAGCTCCAGGAGACGATGAAGGATAGGGAAGCCTGGCGTGCTGCAGTCTGGGGGGTCACAAAAGAGTCAGACACAACTGAGCGACTGAACAACAACATGTCAAAGCTCATAGCCCAGTGTGTCCAGTGGTTCAATAATGGTCAGCACAGGACTAGATGGTTCACCATTCAAACTCTGTATTCTACTTTGATATGTGTTTGACATTTAGTTTCTTGGTTAATGCGTATTGATGGTTGCTTTTTTCAAGATAAATAGACTCTTGATTTTGGATCAAGATATCTTTGATTTGATGTCCATTTTTTCTCAGCTTTCTGCAGATCCATTTTCTGGCACTGTAGTGGAGAACTTCCCATGACATAGAACATTAGGCATGCGGGATTGCCTGTGTTTCCTTCCCAGCCTTAGCAGAGTGGTGATGACAGAAGACCTTTTTAGTTTGCACTGAAAGGTTATTCTGACCCTGATGTCATCATGCTGTATAAACTTCCAAGATGTGTAGATTAAAAGCAGTTGAAACATGAAAAACATCATGCCCCATCGAGATTTGGTTCTCTAGAGAAGTGCTTTTCCTGTGAGTGCTATACATTCTAGGGTTCTCCACATGCCTGAGGTTGGGACATTAAGTCAGAGTCATTAAATGTCTATTCAGAACTTCTTAATAATAATTTCAAGCCTCATTTGTGGAATCTTGCCTCTATTAATTTAAAAATGTCTGATTAATCCCTGGAAAGCTATTACATCAAATTATTGTATTTCTTCCCCATGGGCCATCCTCTTAGTCATCTCCTTCCAAAGATGCATAAATACAGTGATTATGCAGTAGAGCTGAAAATCAGTACATGCATTGTTTGGCATGCACGCCTTCAAATGCTTGGCTCCAGTACACGGTGAATTTGCTGTATTTCGTGGAGGACAGGACCCAAGTCATGTTCACCACTTTGTCTTTCAGGGCTCCTGGCATCATGCCTGCTGTGTTGTTTGCCCTCAACATGTCTGTTGAATAAGCACACAAATGAATATATCCATCTTCCACTTAAAGAATAAAGAGTCTGTACTGAGTCTCACAGCCAGAGTTTTAGCTTTTCTAAATCCTGACACTGAAAAATAATGAAAATGCATGAGGACACATTACAACAGATTACTTGGCACTGACTGTTTCCTCTTCCTGGAATGCCCACCTGCCCCGTGTGTGAGCCCTGTCGTCTTAGTCATCCTTCCTCCCTCAGCCTAAATATCCCTCCTCTAGAGGCATTCCCTGAGTCCCCTGTCTGAGTCAGGGCCACTCCAGTGTCGTCATGATGCCTTCACCGAGTCCCCTCCACAAATCTCTCCAGTGGTTCCCCATTTAGAATAACATGGAAAGGTGACATAGATAACATGATCCTCTAACCTCATGGTAGGTTAGCAGATCCAAGGATCTGACTTCGTTTCCTGTAATCCTACCAGTTTCTGTCTTAGTGCATTCACGTCACCGTCCCCAGCCTTTGCGCTGCTCCTCCCACGCACTTAGCACCCTCATGCTGGGATTGCGCCAGACCTCCTGCCTGAACCTCTTATCTCCAGGTCTTCCCAAAGTCTTCACTCAGGTTTCTGCTCAGATATCACCTTATTTGTGTGGCTTTTCCAACCATCTTGTCTAAAACATTTTCATTCTCAGCCATTTCCCTGTTTTATTTTCTTTCAAGGCCCTTGTTACTATTTAAACTTTTATTCTATATTTACTTGGTAAGGTGTGACTTATCTCTGCAACTAAAATTCAAGTGGCCTGAGTGTAGGCTTGTTGTTTGTACATTGTAGTCAAAAAGCTGGTTCTTATTGTTTATTGTTCTTATCAAAATATTTACCTGTATAAGTTTTCATTTGTTCAATATCCTGATTGCCTTCATTCTTACTCCCCTGTCTTATGTTTCCCACATAGCAGCCAGTTCATTCCATTCCAGGTGTCAATCGTGTCTGTGGTTCCTCTGCTTGTTATCTTGCAGTGGCTTCCCATCGAGCTGAGAAGAGACTTCTTGGCTGTGGGGCCTTGGCTCTTGCTTGGCCCCTAAGCCTGGGTTGATGTCCACTCTTACTGATTTGTTGCTGATCCTCAGCCGTGTTCTGCTCATTCCTGCCTCAGGGCCTTTGCACAGGAAGTGCCTCTGCCTGAACCACTCTTCTCCTGGCCCCTATTATAGCTGTTCTTTCTTGTCATTCCACCTCCCTGTGCAGTCCTTCTCTGGCCACTCTATTTGAAATAGCCCTTCCTGATTACTCTCAGATCCCCTTCTAATATTCTATCAAAATTTTAAATTGTCCTCTATTTTACCTTAAAAAAAAATTCCACTGATCACCCACATTTCTGCAGAATATAATCTCCACAAGAGTAAGGACATTTTCCTGTTTATTATCCCTAATATACAAAGAGTGCCCTCATTATTTATTGAATGAGTGTGGTTTTTCTCTCCCACTGTACCATAAACTCATCAAAAACAAGAAATATGTCTATTTGTGTGTGTGTGTGTGTGTGTGTGTATAGATAGATAGGTAGATAGATAATACCTAGCACCTAGCATAGTAGTTGAAGAAGGCAATGGCACCCCACTCCAGTACTCTTGCCTGGAAAATCCCGTGGACGGAGGAGCCTAGAAGGCTACAGTTCATGAGGTCGCTGAGGGTCAGACATGACTGAGCAACTTCACTTTCACTTTTCACTTTCATGCGTTGGAGAAGGAAATGGCAACCCACTCCAGTGTTCTTGCCTGGAGAATCCCAGGGACGGGGGAGCCTGATGGGCTGCCGTCTCTGGGGTTGCACAGAGTCGGACATGACTGAAGTGACTTGGCAGCAGCAGCAGCATAGTAGTGCTTATTTGGTGCTTAATTTGCTGAATGAGAGAATCAAATCATGTTAGTTATATTTAAGCTTCATCTATAGGAGTAGCTAAACTTTCTGATGGAGTCATGGTCTGCAGACCTGAACAGGCTGGAATCAGAGCCTGTTACTCTGTATATATAATACCTACTTGGTGTCATGCACAGTTAATACATTTCACAGTTCACAGTTGCTTTAGAAAAAGTACAAAAGTGCATATAATCTCACATTTAAGAGATTAAACATTGGTTAAACTATTAAACAAGAGCTGAAGCTATTGACACCACATTCATATTTATATAGATAATAGTTGTGCCTATTTTCCGATTAGAAAATTGAAGCTTCAAGAGAGATTAAATAATTTGTCCAAAGTCTTGCAGCAAAGGAACCAGAATTCATATTCACATATGACTATCTCCTTAGTCCATTTTGTCTTCATTGTTATATGCTACAAAATATGAAGCCACATTCAATCTTGCCGTGTGTGTAGAATATACTCTAGAAAACTGAAAGTGAAAGTCGCTCAGTTGTGTCTGACTGTTTGTGAGCCCATGGACTATACAGTCCATGGACTTCTCCAGGCCAGAATACTGGAGTAGGCAGCCTGTATCCTTCTCCAGGGGATCTTTCCAACCCAGGGATCAAATCCAGGTCTCCCACATTGCAGGGCCCACCCTTCTGAGCCACCTTTTGAAGCCCATACTTTAGAGTGGCCCCTAATGATTTCATTCTGGGTAATCTCTTCTTTCGGAGAAGGCAATGGCACCCCACTCCAGTACTCTTGCCTGGAAAATCCCATGGACGGAGGAGCCTGGTGGGCTGCAGTCCATGGGGTCTCACAGAGTTGGACACGACTGAAGTGACTCAGCAGTAGCAGCAGCAATCTCTTCTTTTTGAGTATAGGTGGAATCTTGATGACTTCCTTCTAACTAATAGAATATG
>NW_011494948.1:11993352-12012571 GCF_000754665.1 Bison bison bison
TGACTTGCTTCTAACTAATAGAATATGGCAAACATAATGGGGTTACCACTCACCACTCCCTTGATTAGGTTCCATGATATGGCGAAACTGGGGGCTGTTACTCCCAAGATCACATTATATAAAACTTTCTTAGCAGACTAGAGTGAGAGGGATTCTCCTGCTGGTCTATGAGAAGCAAGCTGCCATGTTGTGACTGTCTTAGGAGGGGGCTGAGTGTCAGGGGTGGCCTCTAGGATCTAAGCGTAGCCAGTGGCCAACAGCCAGTAAGAAGCCAGGGCCATCAGTCAAAACTACCACAGAGAAGTGAAATTTTATCAGCAACCCGAGGGAGCCGGGGAGCACACTCATCCCCACTGATGTTTCCTGATAAACAAGGCAGCCTGCCAATACCTTGAGTTGAATGTCGCCTTATGAGACCCTGAACAGAGGCCTCAGTTAAGTTGTGCCTGGACATCTAACCTGCAAAAACTGTGAGGTCATAAATCTGTGGCTTGAAGTCACTAACTTTATGGAATCTTGATACACAGTGAAAAATTAATACAATATGGCTATTTGTTCCCCAGCCAGAGCTCCTATTTCAAGCATATCACTGTCTGCTGGAATCAAAAGGCCATTTGACTTTATCATTTTTGGCTCTTTTACCTGGAAGCAGGAGGTAGATGGGGAAAACCTGTCAAATCTTTTCAGCTTAGGATGGAGTCCCCTGAACCCCTCAGGGAGTGGTAGGACAGGTCCACTTGGTGCTGAGACTAAGATCTCTTTGAAACATGTCACAGTGAAGAGCACTTGGCACAGTGCCTGGAACTTTGTAAGGGCTCAAGAAATGTCACTCTCCTTCTCTTCCCAGTGGTCTGCAGCCCTGCCTCAGGGTATCTCAGGTGCTTACCCAGCAATTCCTCCACAGATAAGGCCTCCAGGGAAAAGTCCCACTACAAGACCCTCCCCACAGCAATCTCTTAGTTCTGTCTGCTCTGAAAACCTGATGAAGCAGAGGCTCATGATGCTAGTCCACAAAGGATTGTGTACTTTTCAAATAGCAGGAACCATTCTCTGCTCCTGGGATGTAATTGCCTGCCTTCCCAGGGCACACTGTGAGACTTCTGGTACCTTCTAATACCCAGTGTGGAGGTGGGAGATGTTCGCTGTCCCATCTCATGGGTTCTTAGGGATGCTGACTGCGTATCACGGCTCTGTCTTAAAACACCTCCCTGCTGCTTCCCACTCTGCAGGGGCAAACAGAGCTTTGCTACCATGGAAAGAAGTGTTTTATAAATACCATTGTTTGGGTTGAGAGTAGCATGCTTCCCCGGTACAGCTGCATATTTGTATAAATCAGTAGAAAAAACATACCCTTTCCTTTCCTCAGATCAGATCAGATCAGTCGCTCAGTCATGTCCGACTCTTTGCGACCCCATGAATTGTAGCGCACCAGGCCTCCCTGTCCATCACCAACTCCCAGGGTGACAAAATACAGCCTTGAGGTACTCCCTTTCCTATTTGGAACCAGTCTGTTGTTCCATGTCCAGTTCTAACTGTTGCTTCCTGACCTGCATACAGATTTCTCAAGAGGCAGATCAGGTGGTCTGGTATTCCCATATCTTTCAGAATTTTCCACAGTTGATTGTGGTCCACACAGTCAAAGGCTTTGGCATAGTCAATAAAGCAGGAGTAGATGTTTTTCTGGAACTCTCTTGCTTTTTCCATGATCCAGCAGATGTTGGCAATTTGATCTCTGGTTCCTCTGCCTTTTCTAAAACCAGCTTGAACATCAGGAAGTTCACGGTTCACATATTGCTGAAGCCTGGCTTGGAAGATTTTGAGCATTACTTTACTAGCATGTGAGATGAGTGCAATTGTGCAGTAGTTTGAGTATTCTTTGGGATTGCCTTTCTTTGGGATTGGAATGAAAACTGACCTTTTCCAGTCCCGTGGCCACTACTGAGTTTTCCAAATTTGCTGGCATATTGAGTGCAGCACTTTCACAGCATCATCTTTCAGGATTTGGAATAGCTCAACTGGAATTCCATCACCTCCACTAGCTTTGTTTGTAGTGATGCTTTCTAAGGCCCACTTGACTTCACATTCCAGGATGTCTGGCTCTAGGTCAGTGATCACACCATCGTGATTATCTGGGTCATGAAGATCTTTTTTGTACAGTTCTTCTGTGTATTCTTGCCATATCTTCTTAATATCAGTACCTTCTAACATTTAACTCCAAAAATAAAAACTGCAAATGTTTGAAGATATTTGCATATGTCCTAATTACCATATAAATCTTTTACCCCTTTAATAATTGTTAGTGTGCAAGACTGGGGACCAGATTGCTCACGGTGCAGGGAGCATCAGAGGGTTCATCTCAGACATGCAGATATTCTGAGATTTCATCTGGAAAAATTAGGCCATTATACACAATCATCACAGGTTGCTAATGTGAAATATATGCTAAAGTGTTATTTATCACATACATTTCATTGCAAGTATTAAGTCCCAAATCTAACTTAGTGTGATTTGGGGATTGATGTTCCTATTCCAATTGTAATCTCTCTAAAAGACTTAACAAATGTAGTTGATATAATTCAGACTTAATTTTTTGTTCCAACTAAAGATATCATTGAGCTTTGATAAATAATAAGGAGGTAAATAGATTTTTAGCTCTTGGTGAACCTTTTTATGCAGTGGTCATCATCTACATTTTTTCCCCAGCCAAAGTGGGCAAAGGGAGCAAAGGAACTAACACTGAGTTGAGTGCCTGCTTCGATTACATGTATCACCTCATTTCACCATCACTACACTTCTGTCACTAAGTATTAGCATCTCTCGCTTTACCCAGGCACGGTGAGGGTGAGGTCAGCCTGCTCTTCTTGGAAAAGCTGCAGTCTGAACCCTGTCCCTGTATTCCTTTGACAACACGTGTCCTTGCACTAATTAGTAGGCAGTGGTAATAGATTTCATCACAGGAAATGCAAGTTCAATTTTTTTATCTTCAAAAAGAGGCTGTATTTTCACATCTAAATATATCACTTTGATCCTCTTAATTTTACCAGTGTTTATTCACAGTATCTGTTGTATTTAGTAATTAATTTCCATAATGAAATTTATTAACTTTCTACAATAAGGGAGAGTAAATTACCTTAAGACCCATACACATAAAGCAGATCATTAGGAAAGAGTCTGGCTGTTGTCTTCATTCTTGTAGAAACAAAAACGGAGTAAAGAGGGGGTTAAAAATAGAACAAAGTTAAAATATTTATATTGGAGGTTTAAAGTTCTAAGACTTACTGGTTTTGATCTCAGTGATGGTTTTGCAAAGGACAAGTTTATTTGGTTTTGAAATTTTACATCGAGGCTCTGTGTACACTGGGATAGATACCACGTACTTATTTACAAGTGACCTGTTTCACTTATCCTAGTGGTTCGAGGGCACGTAAAAGAGACTGTTAGATCTGAAAGGAATTATGAAAATCAGGTAAGACTGAAAATCAGTCTTCTCAGGTTCAAGGTGAGGAAGCAGAGGTCCAAAGTTTAGGTGGCTCATCCAAGGTCACACAGGTGGAGAGATCTCTAGTCTCTTCACTCTGGGGCAGTGCTCATCTTACTTCCTGAATCACAGCAAGTATCACACTCCCTCACCTCTGCATTTTCAAACACCTAGCAAGTGTAAATATAGCTGGAGCTCTGCGTCTTGCTGCTGACATGTCTTAATTTGACCTATTTTAATGAAGAAGTAATAGAGCAGCCAGAGTCGGAGTGGCATTATGGGAGGACATTCGGCTTTTGAGACACAGCAAGGGTTCGGTTTTTCCTCAGCTTCTTGTTGCTTCGTGTCCTTGGGCGACTGCATCATTTCTTTCTGCTTCGTTTTCCTTATCTGGAAAATGAGAGAAGCCAAAGCTGTCTCTCGTGTTTGGGGGGGGATTAAAGAGATTATGTATGTGAATTTCACATAGTAGATATTACTGAAATGATAGCTATGGGATGAAATGCCATCATGATCTTCAGTTATTCAAAGATATTTCAGGGATTTTTCTAAATTTTCAGAACAGATGGTAGCATTTATGAAGACTAGTACAAATCATTGAGCATTTGTCTGATAAAACTCTCTGCTCTTTGAGGCAGCTTGATTTGTTTTCTGTAACGTAGGTAGAGATGAGAAAAGAAGTCAGTCCTTTAAAGAAGTGAAAGGCTTCCAGAAAATTTATTCCCTGATGGATGCTAAATCCATTAGGTTTCCGCTCTCGGTTAGAAGACAAGGATGTGGCTTGGAATTTTGTGGCCGTATCTTCTGCCTGAGTGTGTCAGCTGCCTTCATCAACACTAGCCAGGGTGGGGGTGGCTTTTTTTCCTCCCTGTTGTGACAGACACCCTGTCAATATGTTTCCTTATTTGGAATATCCCAGTTGAATAGAGAAAGAAGCTACTCTTGAGAGCATTCTACAGCACTTTAAAACAGATTGTACTTTTTATGATTTATGAAAGGTTTCTTTGTAAACACCGCTGTCATGATCATTTGGTGGGAGGAGAAAGATGAGGTGCAGACTCTGCCCTCATCCCTGTCCCTTGCAGTGAACACTCACATTCACCACCCTGCTTGACTTCAGTCCCTTTTCTGTGCTCATGTTTGTGCTGGGACTCTTCATTCCCCTCCCTGTTTCAAAGAGACTGCTTATTTCCAGAGCTACAGAAATTCTACTTGCTGTAAACCTTGATTTTGAATCCTAGTTCAGTTCAGTTCAATTGAGTCGCTCAGTCCTAGATAATGAAACTAAAAAAAACCCCCGACATCAGGACTCTCTTTTCCGCCCGGCCCCTCGCCCCCGACCCCATCCCTGCCTAGGTAAAAGAGCACTCCATCTTCTGCCATCTCTTTCTTTGGGACCAAACTCCTTTAGAACACACCACGTTTTCTTGTCCTCACAAGCTTGGGGTCCACTTGTCCTGACATTTTATGAAACCTTTCTAGAAAAGCAATCTCTGCAAGGTTTAATATCTGTCAAAGCCTCAGTGCTCATATGAGTGTGCTGCATGCTGTTTCAGAGCTGTAAAAGGAAAACTACTGTATTTTCTCTATGCTCTGCCTGCAGACACTTCTGACACTAGATGTGTATGTGTATGTTTTTCTCCCCATACCAGCCAGTTCTCTGACTACCCGGGATCGTATAGTTCAACTCAGTTCTGACACTGTCCATCTGGAGTTGGCATCAGATAAGCTAAGGACTCAGTCCTCCCACAAGACCCCCTATTTCAGGTGCCAGTCCCAAGCCTGAGCCTCTAGTGCTTCTGACCACCTCTGTGGGCTTGCTAATTTGCTAAAATGACTCCTGGAACTCAGAAAAACACTTGTTTAATGTTTACCCATTTATTATAAAGGATGCAACTGAGGAACAGCCAAATGGAGGAGATGGATAGGGTCAGTGTAGGGAAGAAGCTTCAGTAATTGTGAGAAAATTAGACTGTTCGAAGTCACCCAGTTTATGATAGCTTTATTATAAAAAGCCCTCAGAAAATAATACCAACAGTGATAAGATCCTTCTTTCAGATTGCTCCAAAGACTCTTCAGCACTCACTGGGCAGGGGTCTTCCTGAGCTCAACCACACAATTTGTCCCATGTGACTTGATAAGGCGTCCCCTGGCATAGTGGTCATTCAGTTCAGTTCCGTTCAGTCTCTTAGTCGTGTCCGACTCTTTGCAATCCCATGGACTGCAGCATGCCAGGCTTCCCTGTCCATCACCAACTTCTAGAGCGTACTCAAACTCATGTCCATTGTGTCGGTGATGCCATCCAACCATCTCATCCTCTGTCATCCCCTAATCCTGCCTTCAATCTTTCCCAGCATCAGGGTCTTTTCCAGTGAGGCGGTTCTTCACATCAGGTGGCCAAAGTGTTGGAGCTTCAGCTTCAGCGTCAGTCCTTCCAATGAATTTTCAGGACTGATCTCCTTTAAGATTGACTGGTTTGATCTCCTTGCTGTCCAAGGGACTCTTCAAGAGTCTTTTCCAACACCACAGTTCAAAAGCATCAATTCTTCGGCAGTCAGCTTTCTTTATAGTCCAACTCTCAAATCCATAAATGACTACTGGAAAAACCATCACTTTGACTAGATGGGCCTTTGTTGGTAAAGTAATGTCTCTGCTTTTTAATATGCTGTCTAGGTTGGTCATAGCTTTTCTTCCAAAGAGCAAGCATCTTTTAATTTCATGGCTGCAGTCACCATCTGCAGTGATTTTGGAGCCCAATTAGGAGAATATTAAAGGAGTAAGCACAGCATGTCAGGAGGGCAGTGTCATGCATTTGCTTCAATGATGGTTCTCTCAGCAGTTTAGAAAGCAGTTGGGGGTTATTTCTGGCTCTTCAAAGGAGTCTAAATTCTGTCTTTGCCTCTAGTAACATAGGAGAACTTGGGCAGATTTTCCTGTCTCCTTGAGTCTCTACCTCCTCACCTTGTGAATGTAGCTCAGTCCTCTCTCCACAATCGGAATGATGCAGTGAGACCCACAGGCTGGTGATAGTTGTGAAGATGAAGTTTAAATTGTTTAGGTAAAGCTCCTGATTGATGGTGACTCTAATTAAAGCTACCTACCAAATATATTTGGTAATCTCACCTACCAAATATAAAGCCAGATGAAAAAGAAAACTTGTAGAATTTTGTTTAATCTTGATTTTGGGGTAATTTTCTTCCCCTTCTCTCTTTTATCTAATGGCCTAGCCTTCAAGATTCCAGGTGTTTCCTTATTTATTATGACTGAGTAGTATGCATGTTATGAATGTATATATACATACCAAAAAAAATTCTTACTTATATGTGAAATCTAAGGAAACCAGACTTATAGAAACAGAGATCAGATTGTTGCCAGAGGTGGGGGGTGGGAAAAAAGTATTAGTCACTCAGTCATGTCTAACACTTTTGCAACCCCACAGACTGTAGCCTGCCAGGCTCCTCTATCAATGGGATTCTCTAGTCAAGAATACTGGAGTGGGTTGCTATTCCCTTCTCCAGGGGATCTTCCTGACCCAGGGATTTAACCTGGCCAAGGTACAAACTTTTGGTTATAAGTAAGTTCTAAGGATGTAATGTATAGCTTGATAACCATAGTTAACAGTACCACATGATTTGAATTATTTTCAATACCATATTGAAAGTTGCTAAGAGAGTTGGGTGTCCTTAAAGTTCTTGTAAGAAGAAAAAACTTGTAACTGTGTGAGGATACATATTCCTGTAGTGATCATTTCATGATATATGCATATATCAAATTATTATGTTGTATACTTTGAACTATTCAGTGTTATAGGCCAATTATATCTCAGTAAAACTGGGAAAGAAAAAACAAAGATCCAGGTATTTCAGATAATCTACCATCTTTTGGGCTTAAGACCCATGTATTTAGTTGTATGTTTAGTCCAATCTTGTGGATATTCTGTTAGACTTTGTACCTGCTGAAATTGAAACGCCTCTATACATCCTCCCCCGAGTCTCCCCAGGATCATGTCAATTTTTTATCATCCCCTAGCCAGGTATTCAGTCTAGAGATTGGAATGCAGTGTATTCTCAAACTTGGTGTATGTTAGAATCACCTAAGGAATTTTAAAAACTATAGATGGTTACACCGATTACTCAGACATCTGGGAGTAGGACACAAACATCAAGGATTTTTTTTTTTTCTCCCCTGAGCTTTTCATTGAGCTACAATATAAGAAAGTATAGTGCTCAGATCCTAAGTGTATAGTTCAGTGAATTATTGCAAACTGATACTGTCATGTAAAGATACCCAGTCTAAGAAATTGTACACTGCTGGCCTCCCACGAGTGCCCGTCCAGGTGCGAGCTGCCCTGACTTCTAATGCCATACAGTTCTTTCAGTTTTAGTGTTGCTTAAATGGAATCATGGAGCATGTACTCTGCAGATCTGGCTCCTTTTGCTCAACTTTATATTTGTCTTTGCTGTATATAGGTGTAGTACTTTCATTCTCGTTGCTGTTCCATTGTGAGAATAGAGCACAATTTATTTATCTGTTTTCTCACTGATAAACATTTGGGTATTCCTATTTTCTGGCTATTTTGAATAGCCCATTTTTGTAGATGATCTGATTTCTGATAGATATATGCCTTTAAGTAGAATTGCTGGGGCATAGGGTATCTTTTCCGGAGAAGGCAGTGGTGACCCACTCCAGTACTCTTGCCTGGAAAATCCCATGGATAGAGGAGCCTGGTAGGCTGCAATCCATGGGGTCGTGAAGAGTCGGACACGACTGAGTGACTTCACTTTGACTTTTCACTTTCATGCATTGGAGAAGGAAATGGCAACCCACTCCAGTGTTCTTGCCTGGAGAATCCCAGGGACAGGGGAGCCTTGTGGGCTGCTGTCTATGGGGTCGCGCAGAGTCGGACATGACTGACGTGACTTAGCAGCAGCAGCAGCAGGGTGTCTTTTCAGCTTTTGTAGATAGATAGTGCTAAGTTGTTTTCCAAAATGTTCTCCCAATTCTTACTCCCACCAGCAAAACTTGAGAGTTCCAGTTCATCTACATCCTCTGAACTCTTGATATTTTTTAAGTTTTTTTTCTTTTTTTCTGCTTTAACCATTATTGTGGGTATGTTTCAATGTGTGAATAAGGAAGTTGAGCCCCTTTCAAATGCTTATTAGATATTTGAATATCTTCTTTTGTGAACTGTCTGTTCAAACTTCTTGCCCACTTAAAAAACTGGATTATCTTTTTCTTAATGATTTATATGAGGTTTTTTTTTTCCTTTTAATGTTTTGGATACAAGTCCTGTTTTGAATACATGTATTCTGAGTATCTTAACTCTTTTTTTTTTTTTTTTTTGGTTGCCTTTTAATTCTTTCTGATGATTTCTTTTGAATAGAAGTACTCAATTTTAACACAGTCCAATTTAGAAATATTTTTCTTTATGACAGAGTGTTTTTGTGCCCTGTTTTAAGACATCTTTGCTTACTCTACAGGTCAGAAATGTGTTCTCCTATATCTTTTTTTAAAGGTTGTACTATGTTGGGGTCCATAATTAGATCTGCAGAATTAATTTTACATATAGCATGAGGTGGAGTTAAGAGTCACGGTTTTTTCTTATGGAATCTAGTTGACCCAGTACCACCTTTGAAGGAATCAATAGTTTAAAACCTCCTCAGGCAATTCTAATGGGCGCCATTAATTTGCTTTGCCCTAACACCAGCTTAAATGCCCCTCTTCCTCTTCACACTTAATCAATTACTTGGTCCTGTTAGTGCTACCCACCACAGGACTCTAAAGTTCATTTCCTTCCCCCTTCTCTGTTTCCTTAGGACTCATCTATTAAATTATAGTGTTCTCATGGGTCTCCCTGCTTCCAGTGGCTTCCCATTTGGGGAAGACCCTTCCCACATCCCACTTTTCCTACAATGATGATGGGAATCTTTTCCCCGAAATCTAAATTTAGTTTAATTTGAATTAAAGCCCTTTTGACTGTCTAGATGTTAAATAACTCTCTGTCAGCAACCTTCGATAGGAGAATCTCAGCTCCTTAGCTTGCAGTTCAGGGCCCTTCACTACCTGGTTCCTACTCACCTTGTTCTCTTTGACCTTGCACCTCAGCCACAGACACTTTGGAGTTTCCAGATGGGCCAGGTATTTCCATATGCCTTTGCTCACACTCTGCAGATGCCTAGAGTGGCTGTTCCCATCCCGCTCCCTTTACAGCTCACTCCTCCAGAAACCCAGCTGGAGTGTCACCTGTTTCCCAAGTCTTCCCGGCCTTAATCTTCTGGCAGAGTTCATTGCTCTATCCTGTGATGTGAATACGTTGTATCTTTACTCAGAGTATGCCCTGAATCTGCCTGGAATCATAGTGAGTAAAGCGTGCTATCACTTTCCAACTAGACAGTAAGCTCATGAGGACAGAGACTGGACCTTATTTCTCTTAGAGTCTCTCTGTCGTAGTCCTGTTCAGACAATAAATGTTTTGTTCATTTAATTAGTGAAAAAAATCTTTAGAAAGCTGATTTTTAGGAAATACCTCTTCAATCAGGGCTTCCCTGATAGCTCAGTTGGTAAAGAATCCACTTGCTTTGCGGGAGGCCCTGGTTCGATTCCTGGGTCAGGAACATCCCCTGGAGAAGAGAAAGGCTTCCCCCTCTAGTATTCTGGCCTGGAGAATTCCATGGGGTCACAAAGAGTCAAACACGACTGAGTGAGTTTCATTTTCACTTCACTCAGGGAATACAAATTCATAATTTTTCTGTAATGGGGGATACATAATTGTTTCCAGTTCCCCTATGTATTGATTTTTATTTATCTTTTTTTATCCCCTTAGGGCTTATAATTTAGCATAGGAGCCCTCTTTTGTTGGAAAAAATGAGAGCCTCTGTCTTGATTTTGGGAGATTGTGTGATCAGCTTCTTACCATTTTCCCATAAAGCAGGATTTCATGGTGTAGTTGAGAGATGACTTGCTTCCTGTGACCCAGTTTTAATAATAAGAGGGAAAAGGAAATGAGGTCCCACCCTTCTGCACTTTAAAGAGTGAAGTCAGGAGACATGAAAAGACCCAGCAGCCTCGCGAATCTTAAAATCTGGTTGTATGTAAGGGAAACATCAGCCAGATTGCCATCAACATGACCTGCTCTCCCAAATCATCCTTTCAGACCTCAGAGTTTCTGTGTAGTTAGATCTTATCAGCAGCCTTTCACTCTGTTCAGAGCACAATAGGAGACTGTTGTGCTTTTGAACAGGGAAGTCTTTTCTAAGGATTAGAAGAAATGATGTATACAGAAAATGATATAAAAAGTCAGAATTTTTAAATAAAATCATTCAGCCCACAGTTAGTAAGTGCCTACTATATGTTTGGCCCTGGCTAGAATTCAGTAGGATGTAGTTTCTCAGCTTGGAGCAGCAAACAGACATGCAGAAGAGAGAGAAATAAAGTATCATGTGAGCTAGCAGTGTATATACAGGGCATGGTGGAGATATAACATGAGGGAAGGGTCATGTCTACTCAGAGGCAGTAGAGGTAAAGGGTAATTGGGAACGACTGTAGAAAAGGTGTGCCTGGTATTGTGTTGAGCAAATAGGGAGGGAAGGTCATTCTAAGAAGATGGACAGTCCTAGCAACTTAAGAAAACTGCTGAATTTTCCTGTGGCTGAAGGCTTTCTTGGAGAATTCTTTTATCTAAGAAGAATCACCTTATGTAGAGAACTTGGAAAAGTTTTAGTAATTATCCAACTGTCTCCTTTTTTTCACCTTTTTATCAGTGAAGAAGCTGAGACTCAGAGAGGTAAAGTAATTCACACAAAATCCCACAGGGAACTTACTGGCATGTCTGATATTCATAAAAATAGGCAACATTTATTGAATATTTATCATGTACCAACATTGTGACATACATTATATCATCTAATCCTTACATCATCCTAACCCAAGAAGGGGGAAGTACTGTTTTACCGATGAGGAAACTGAGGCCCAAATCATCCAGCAAGAAATATAGCCAGAATTTGGACTCAGACAATCTGACTCCAAAGTCTGTGTCTTAATCCCACCTTGTTAAACTGACTGTCCTTTCTAGTGTTCTTCCCACTTCAGTTCAGTTCAGTCGCTCAGTCATGTCTGACTCTTTGTGACCCCTTGAACTGCAGTATGCCAGGCCTCCCTGTCCATCACCAACTCCCAGAGTCTACCCAAAATCATGTCCATTGAGTCAGTGATGCCATCCAACCATCTCATCCTCTGTAGTCCCCTTCTCCTCCTGCTCTCAATTTTTCCCAGCATCAGGGTCTTTTCAAAAGAGTCAGCTCTTTGCATCAGGTGGCCAAAGTATTGGAGTTTCAGCTTCAACATCAGTCCTTCCAATGAACACCTATGACTGATCTCCTTTAGGATGGACTGGTTGTATCTCCTTGCAGTCCAAGGGACTCTCAAGAGTCTTCTCAAACACCACAGTTCAAAAGCATCAATTCTTCGGCGCTCAGCTTTCTTTATAGTCCAACTCTCACATCCATACATGACCACTGGAAAAGTTCTTCCCACTATAAGCAGCTAACTCCCACCTACAGTTGTTTTCTTTTATGTCTGTCCTGAAAACAGAGTTGTGGAATTAAAATATTTATGGTCATTTTATTGACTTATTTTCAGGGCTCTATCAAGGATAGATCATAAATTTTTGTTAGTTTAGATAGTAGACCATCAGCCACCGCATTGGTCAGAATTCAGTAAGAGAAGCAAAGCCATAGTGGATACTATGGACTAAGAGATTTATTAAAGGAACTAGAGCTTATATATTTGTAGAAAGAGCTGAGTAAGTAAAGGTAAAAAAAAGTGGGGTTAAGGATCAGAGAAAGTTCACTGACCAGCCCTGACCCAGGCAAACAAACCTCTGGGAATCTGGAGGGTGGGCAGGCCCAGCTCTGGCAGCAGCACTGCAAAGGGCAGCTGGCATGGAAGGAGCTGTGGAAGCTGGTTGGCTCTTTTGCCCCCTCTGTGAGTCTGCAGCACAGTCTTGTGGTGGGCCTGGGGGCACTCTTGGTCACCAGAATCGACATTCTCAACATTTGAGAAGAGGAGCTAGGTACAGAGTATGACCTCAAGGACACACTGGAACTGGGGTTCATCCTAGGCTCGCGTGTGTGGCTGCTGCTTCACTTTTGCCTCCCAGATCTTGTACAGCCTCACTTTGGAGCAGCTCTAGCTTGGAAACATTCAGGGAAGAGGCTCTGGGAAATATAGTTTCCCCTACAACCAGGTTGGTGGTGGGACACTCCACGCACACGTGTGCATGCACACGCGCACGTGCACACACACACACTCCCCTAGAAAAAGAACACAGAAGGTAGAAAGGGGTGCCTTCGCCTGTCTCCAGTGCCTATGGGGTGTGTGTGTGTGTTCTAGTTACTCTTCTGGCTGTTTATCACTGAATCTTGATAACTGCTTTCAGAAAGAATTGATGTTCAGGGATACATATCTAGCAAGATTTGAAGCCTGGATTTTTTTCCTTTGTTCGAATGAGCCAAAACTAATGTGTATTTTAATGTACTATGCTGCTTTTCATGAGAGACAAGATCTAATGGTTTGTTTTTCTGTTCATTTGAATTAATAAGTGAATTTTTTAAAATTTAGATTTAGCAGAAGTTCTGGGTTTTCCACATTCCAGTTAGTTACCATGCTGGTTACTTAGGAGAGACTGAGCAGTGACTCATAGGGACACCACTTTTAGGTCAGAGGAGAATAAGTCCATCTGGCAGCGTGACGAGAGCTTCTGTTTTACTCTCAGCAGAGCTTTGACTTCCCTTCGGCTGTGCCCAGAATTAAAAAGCGCGTCAAGGGATGCTGCGGATGACGCTTTAGAGTCAGGAGCTGATTTGATTGAGCTTTGGCTGCCCCTATTTCTTTTCCTAAACAGATAATCTGGATTTTTGAGGACAAAAAAGAAACTGCCCTCCCCACCCCCTTTCTTAGCAGAAGGCAAAGCAGCGGAAGCCCTCTGGGGGATGCATCAGCCTTTCTGATCACCCTGATGTCACTTCCTGCTGTTTCAGTTCACCTGATGCCTTTCCTTCCAGAAATCACCTACATGTGGACTCACTGAGACCTTGCCTCTGAGGGTTTTTTCCTTGATGGCATTTCACCTGTTAATCCTCATGAACTTCTCTCTTCCTAGCCAATTCTCTTTGCACCACTGAATATGGTTTTCAGTAGAACTTTTTAGTGGAAAGACCCATGAGGTTAGAGTAGTGCCTGGACTATGAAGATACTGTGAGTATTGTTTATCCAGTTCCACGACTAAATTAGGTCTCCTGCTGGAAAAGGAAGTGGGAAATATGTTAAATTTAGTTCTTCATAATGGAAGTAATATATGCTCATATAATTAAAATATAAAATGGTTTTTTAAAGCTTTTAAAAATAATTTATTTAGTTCTTTTTGGCTGTACCGGGTCTTCATTTCTGTGCATAGGCTTTCTCTATTTGTGGCGAGCAGCATCTGCTTATGGAAACCACGGCCATGATCATGTATGAATTTCCAAGGTAGTCTGTTTATGCATTTATTCTTTCCTTCAGCAGTCAGGGTTACACATCTGCTGCATGTACCGCTTTATGCTAATTCTGTCTAGGAGATATGCAGAGCAACATACCAGTATCCTGCTTTCACGGGCCAGGGGAGAAGTTGCTATTAAGAAGCTGTTACTGCAATAAACTTAGTGGGGGCAACTTGAACTAGAATAGTGAAGGTGAGACAGTAAAGATGGGGGCCGAGTTACAGAGATGGTAACGATTTGAAAGAAAAACTAAAGGTATGGCAAACATAAAGATAATATGGAGAAAAGGAGTTAGGCAATGGCACCAGTACTCTTGCCTGAAAAATCCCATGGATGGAGGAGCCTGGTGGGCTGCAGTCCATGGGGTCGCTGAGGGTTGGACACGACTGAGTGACTTCACTTTCAGTTTTCACTTTCATGCATTGGAGAAGGAAATGGCAACCCACTCCAGTGTTCTTGCCTGGAGAGTCCCAGGGACTGGGGAGCCTGGTGGGCTGCCGTCTATGGCGTCGCACAGAGTCAGACACGACTGAAGCGACTTAGCAGCAGCAGACAAGAGAAAGGTGCCTAGGAGCACATCCAACTTGGTGATGCTATCTAGACTGAGATTATAGGAATTCTAATGTCTTCAATTTGTAATTTTCAGGCTTCCTCTCTGTTTCTTAAAGTACTGCTTTTAAAAATCATTTAAAAACCCTTGTTAACACTTAAAAATGGTTAATTTAGTGCTCATTTTGGTAGCATATGTACTAAAATTGAAACAACACAGAAAAGATTAGCATGGCCCCTATACAAGGATGACACGCAAATTTGTGAAGCAAAAAAAAAAGTTTAGAGATCTGATGATGTTTTTCAAGAACACAGAAGCTTACTAATCTGAGAGTCTTAAAAATACTTAATAGTTGTGAATAAATTTAAAAGCCCATTTCTCCAAATATATGGATCACTAGGTAAATATTTTCATTTGAAGAAATAGATAAACTAACAGAATAGATAAACTAACAGAACATGGTTTTCTTCCCCCCTAGCATGAAAATGTAGAACATATTTAAGATATTCTTAAGTACTTAGTGGAAGAATAAAGTTCTTCACAATTGAACGACATTCAAAATGATGAATCTGGAAATCAGCTACAGTATATTTAACTATTACAATTACTCCAGGTAATTACTTACCAGAAGACAGCTCTCAGCAGAACCAAGATATAAGCACAAATCAGTAACCAGCTTTCCTAAAAGGAATAAATCTTTAGAGTGTGAAATGGTCAAAACAGGATTTGAAAGGATTAACCACCATGTGTGGTTTCCTTACTCTGTTTGTTTCATCTCCATTTATCTTCTTTCCTTCTACTCATGTGCTCCCTCTTACTGTCTGGCGTCTGCTTAGTTCAGTTTTCTTCGTGCTGCTCTTATTCCTTCTCTGTGTTCCCCTGATACCGTGTGTGTGGTGCATTTATCATATTTGCTGCCCCTGTTGTGTATCTGATGCCTCACTGTACTATGAGTACATTGTCAGGGACTCTGTCTTTCCTGGATTTCAAATAAGGCTTATTGTAGAAAAATCTTTGAATATAAACTCTAATGATATTATTCCCCCAAAAAAATGTGTTTTCATATGACATTTTCAGTTTTTAAAACTATGTATGATACACTTTTCTATGAGGAGTAAAGAAAATGTGAATTTTATATTCTTATATTTTTCCAAGTACCACCAGGCTTTGCACATTGCTATTAGCAGGACTCACTGCTAATCATTATGTGACTCAAAGTTTAAAGATGCTTCTCCCCCAAAACCTTCTTTGCAGGGCCCACCCATACAAACTAGGGTGTTGCTATATTTTTGTGACTTGCTATAATCTCCCTGCATGACATTCAGTATATATGCTTCACTCTAATTGCTTTTAAAATAGATGGTACCTTGTAAGCTTTGTTAAGGTAGAGACCATAGGTGTCTTGTTCATTATAATATCCCTGGGACAGGCTTAGAAGGGGATCCTCTCATAATAATTCTCCTTGTCTCCAGATTCAACCTTTGAAGCCCAAAGTTTAAATAAAACCCTATTTGAACCTAATGTTCAAGATGAAATGTCAGCCACTAAATACTGGAAGTGTATGCATTAGCTGGGATTCTGTAAGGGGTTGCCCTGCAGATGGAATCCTACCTTAATATGCAGTCCCAACTCTGAAAATGAACCTGAAAAACCATAGCATCAAGTTAATCATTGGGTCTAACAGTGTCCTAATAAAGCTGTTTCTTCCATGAAAACTGGATTTACCTTCTAGGCACTTGTCCTATAAAAATAAAAGCAAAAAAGAAATTGAAATGCTGTCTTTGTGGCACAAAACTCATTTTCCGAAGCAGTTATGTTCAAGTGAAGTAATTAAGTCTTTTTAATGAACACAGTATTTCTGTTCTTCATGGGTCTGTTTACTGTCATAATCTTAGTAAAGAAGTGATTTTCCAAATAGTTCTATTTTATACGTGGTCTAAGTGAAACATGGCAGAAGGCCCACGTTGCAAGAATTAACAATGAATTTCCTACTTCAGTCCATAGGCTCCTAGAATTGAAATATAAAAGTGGAATCCTAGAACTTAGAGATCATATAACCCCATGGTTTTTAAGTGCTTTCCCAGGTCCACAGAAGAACTGCATGACCACAGCAGTGAAGAGAAGACATGGGAAGATGGGCAGGAGGACACAAAGATGGGACCTTCACCTGGAGAGCTTTGCTTTTGCTGTTAAGTTCCCCATGAGATTCTGAAAGAAAGGGAGAGTTTAGTGATGAAAAGGGCATGCTTGTGTTTTATCTGTGGACCAACCTGCACATATTATAGATGAGGACATTGGTGAAGGTACAGTTTTCAGTAGCTGAACTGGTTTAGAGTCTGCTCAAGGCCTGCTTCTCTACCCAGCCCTGTTTTTCCTACATCACACTGCCTACTTTGACAGTCTCTTATTTCTTTGCCTGCAGCTTCCAGAGCCAAACTCAGCATGATCAACACCATGTCGAAAATCCGTGGCCAGGAGAAAGGGCCAGGTTACCCCCAGGCAGAGGCACTGCTGGCAGAGGCCATGCTCAAGTTTGGAAGAGAGCTTGGAGATGACTGCAACTTTGGTAACGTGTGCTTCCTCACATTTTCAGTTTTCATTTGTCCTGGGGATCTTAGTGCCACTGGAAAAAGCCCTGCAGGAAATAATTAAGACCATTTTATATTTTGATACTCAGTTGTGGGTCTTGTACACATGGGCCCCTTATTTGTTTTCAGAGTTGCTTTGTCATTTTTAGTGTCATATGTCTTAGAAATTTTATTCACTTTCTTTCTTCCTCATAAGATCCCATCATTACCATAGCTGGCAGACACAGCCAGAGGCCTGGATGTTCACCACTGTGTGTGTCTGGCAGTGACTGAGCACTGGGACAGAGGGAGCTGCCGCACTCAGCGACGGGTCAACACCCCACTGCACAAGCTTTTTCTTAGCTTCTGCTCATCTGTGTAGGGTACCTAATGTGACACCCCTGGCGAATTCCTTTACCTCGCTCTCCCTGGACCCTCAGCTACCATACTAACCACCTTCTGTTTTCAGTCATTCACAATGTGTTGCTGCTACTGCTAAGTCGCTTCAGTCGTGTCCGACTCTATGCGACCCCATAGACGGAAGCCCACCAGGCTCGGCCGTCCCTGGGATTCTCCAGGCAAGAACACTGGAGTGGGTTACCATTTCCTTCTCCAATGCATGAAAGTGAAAAGTGAAAGGGAAGTCGCTCAGTCAGGTCCGACTCTTAGCGACCCCATGGACTATAGCCTACCAGGCTCCTCCATTCATGGGATTTTCCAGGCAAGAGTACTGGAGTGGGGTGCCATTGCCTTCTCTGTTCACAATGTGAGGTCACAGCAAATAACTGTCCTTCCTGATTGAGCCCTGCTCTCCCTTCCAAGTTTTTGCTGAATATATTGACCTTAAACAGATCTCCTCTAGGGGAGAGTGAGTACTTGGGATTTCCCTGGGCATCCAGTGGTTAAGAATCACTGCTTTCACTGCAGGGGTCATGGGTTTGATCCCTGATCAGGGAACTAAGATCTCACACTCCACGCAGTGTGGCCAAAAATAAATAAATAGATAAAAATAAAGAAGGCGCTAGTGGTAAAGAACCACCTGCCAATGCAGGAGATGTAAGAGACATGGGTTCAGTCCCTGGGTTGGGAAGATCCCCTGAGGAGGGCATGGCAACCCACTCCAGTATTCTTGCCAGGAGAATCCCAAGGACATAGGAGCCTGGCAGGCTACAGTCCATGGGGTCACAAAGAGTTGGACACAACTGAAGCGACTTAGCATGCACACACACAAGTACTTATGGAGGGCTTCCCAGGTGGCGCTAGTGGTAAAGAACCCACCTAGCAATACAGGAGACGTAAGACATGAGCTCAATCCCTGGGTCAGGAAGGTCCCCTGAAGGAGGGCATGGCAACCCACTCCAATATTCTTGCCTGGAGAATCCCATGGACAGAGGAGTCTGGCAGGCTGCAGTCCATGGGGTCACAAAGAGTCAGACACGGCTGAAATGACTTAGCACACATGCACAAGTACTTACAAAGGAGGGTTCAGTTCAGTTGCTCAGTCGTGTCTGACTCTTTGCGACCCCATGAACCGCAGCACGCCAGGCCTCCCTGTCCATCACCAACTACTGGAGTCTACACAAACCCATGTCCATTGAGTTGGTGATGCCATCCAACCATCTCATCCTCTGTTGTCCCCTTCTCCTCCTGCCCCCAATCCCTCCCAGCATCAGAGTCTTTTTCAATGAGTCAACTCTTCACATGAGGTGGCCAAAGTATTGGAGTTTCAGCTTTAGCATCATTCCTTCCAATGAACACCCAGGGCTGATCTCCTTCAGAATGGACTGGTTGGATCTCCTTGCAGTCCAAGGGACTCTCAAGAGTCTTCTCCAGCACCACAGTTCAGAAGCATCAATTCTTTGGCGTTCAGCTTTCTTCACATTCCAATTCTCACATCCATGCATGACCACTGGAAAAACCATAGCCTTGACTAGATAGACCTTTGTTGGCAAAGTCATGTCTCTGGTTTTGAATATGCTATCTAGGTTGGTCATAACTTTCCTTCCAAGGAGTAAGCATCTTTTAATTTCATGCCTACAGTCACCATCTGCAGTGATTTTGGAGCCCCCAAAATAAAGTCAGCCACTGT
>NW_011494948.1:12012743-12049512 GCF_000754665.1 Bison bison bison
GCAGTGATTTTGGAGCCCCCAAAATAAAGTCAGCCACTGTTTCCACTGTTTCCCCATCTATTTGCCATGAAGTAATGGGACCAGATGCCATGATCTTAGTTTTCTGAATGTTGAGCTTTAAGCCAACTTTTTCACTCTCCTCTTTCACTTTCAACAAGAGGCTCCTCCAAAGGAGGGTAGGGAGCTTCCAATTCCTTTTCAAAGGAAAAGCAAACTTTTATGTTCTCTATAGTAAGGAATGCAGGCCCCCACCCCCAAGGGCATTGAGTCTGTTGTACTCAGTGAACTTTTATGAACTTTCTCAGATGGAAAATACACTGATCTCCAGAGGGCATTATATACCGTCTCTTGTCTTGGTTGTCTTCAGAAGACAGGCAGCTGTTCCTGGGTGTGGTCTGTGAGGGGCCCTGTTACTGCAAGTGCATTTCCTCTTTGTTCTTTAACGTTCAAGGGCTTCCTTATTACCTTGCAGGCCCAGCGCTTGGTGAGGTTGGGGAGGCCATGAGGGAACTCTCGGAGGTAAAGGACTCCTTGGACATGGAAGTGAAGCAGAACTTCATTGACCCCCTTCAGAATCTTCATGACAAAGATCTGAGGGAAATTCAGGTACCTGCTACTAGTTATTTGCAAACTGGATGTTGGAATTGTACAGATGCAGGTTCCCTTTTCCTTTAGGAAACATTTTTTTTAAAACTTACCATGCATGTTGTCAACACTGAGCATGTGAACTATAAAAAATCCAGCATGAAAAATCAAGATAAATGGTAAATATAGTACTTTTTGCCCCATTATTATGACTGTGCCACTCATGAGTATTACATTTAATTTCTCCATGTTCAGTTTTCAAGTTTTTCAAGCATTTTTCTCCAGAAGGATATTCTTTCCCTGACTATACAATTTTATTAATTATTCTATGTTTTCTGGGATGATTTCACCCTCTAAAATACCAGCTGTACCAGTTGTTGGCTTGTATATGTAGTTCTTCTTTTACTCTATAAACTTGTGTTTTCATAATGGTTGTTAGACTTGAGGAAATATACCCAACTATCCTTTCTAAAACATGTAGAACAGTTTGCTGCTGCTGCTGCTGCTAAGTCGCTTCAGTCATGTCCGACTCTGTGCAACCCCATAGACGGCAGCCCACCAGGCTCTCCTGTCCCTGAGATTCTCCAGGCAAGAACACTGGAGTGGGTTGCCATTTCCTTCTCCAATGCATGAAAGTGAAAACTGAAAGTGAAGTTGCTCAGTCGTGTCCGCCTCTTCGAGACCCCATGGACTGCAGCCTACCAGGCTCCTCCGTCCATGGGATTTTCCAGGCAAGAGTACTAGAGTGGGGTGCCATTGCCTTCTCTGGTAGAACAGTTTAGTTTTTCCAAATCAATAATGTTCAATTGGCTTTAACCTCTAACTAGGTGTGTAATGTTTGCTCATCCATTCTTTCAACAGATATCTGTTTAACTTGTCTGAAATTTGATTTTCAGATAAATGAAGTCTCTGCAATCTCTAGCTTAAATCTTCAACCCTGCCACACTGTTGCTAGGTGGCAGACTCACTCCAAACCTGTCTCTCTGATTCCAGTGCTCTGTTTTGCAGCTGACTGCAGGTTCAGACATTTTAAAAGGGCATTCCTTCCAAAGGGACAAGCACTTAGTTTGGATCAGGGCATGGGCTGGAGGCAGGGTGTGTGGTGGCAGGAAGGTCAAGGATATTCTTCCTCCCACCTTCTCATTTCTTCCCCACTCCCAACTTCATTTTCATTTTCTTCCCTCTCACTCCCTGAACACCCAGGGTCAAGAGAAATCTAGCACATTTCCCTCCACCCATTAATAGTGGGACACTACAGCTCGGAGAAGGCGATGGCACCCCACTGCAGTACTCTTGCCTGTAAAATCTCATGGACGGAGGAGCCTGGTAGGCTGCAGTCCATGGGGTCACTAAGAGTCGGACATGACTGAGTGACTTCACTTTCACTTTTCACTTTCATGCATTGGAGAAGGAAATGGCAACCCACTCCAGTGTTCTTGCCTGGAGAATCCCAGGGATGGGGGAGCCTGGTGGGCTGCTGTCTATGGGGTCACGCAGAGTTGGACATGACTGGAGCGACTTAGCAGCAGCAGCAGCAGCTCATAGGAAAAAAATACTTCGTGGCTTTTTGAAACTACTTTCCTAATTGGTTACTGGAGGTGTTGGGGCAAGGCTGGGCAGTCCCACACCTGGAATGTGTGTATCAGGGTGATGCAAAGAGGAATTATTGCACAGTGTTGGGGGTTAGGTCCTGATGAAGGTCTCTTTCAAGTTAGGTCTTAGGACTTAGTGTCATCATCTGTCAGATGGGAGACTTAAATTAATCCATGATTCTCCTAAAGCTGCATCAGTCTGCTAGGCTAAGTGCTGAGACCAAGTTGCCTGGGCCTCAGCCCTGGATATTCTAATTCAAGTGATCAAGAATCTGTAGTTTTAGTAAATATCTTAAGGTAATTCTAATAGACTGGATTACCTCAAAAATAAATCCCTTCCAGCACAAATGTTTTATGATATGAAAAAGAAAGAATACTTTTCTTTCTCACTTCATTTCAAGGAAACCATTTTTCCTCTGCCTTCCCACGAGATACCATTTCCTTGAAGATGGAGACTTGTGAGCCCCGTATGCCTGTGCTTTCTAAACCTTCCTAGCTTCCACCTCTAGTCATAGGGTGGAGAGGCATATATTCCACCTTAGCTTTGACCCAGCAGGGGCAGACAATAAAGGGCATCAGTATTTTCCACAATTTCTTTCTTGCTATTAATTATTTTTAAAGGTGTTTCCCAAACATAAATGTCTTAGCCTTTAGAAACATTTGCCCCCATTGATGTGTGTTTCTTTATTTCTCTGGTGATGTGATGTTTTAGAACTTAGCCTGTCTTATTTTGGAAGCCAATAGGCATGGTGGGGAAGTGATCTGTAAATAGTCCTTTTCCATAGGTCCCTTCAAAGCACATTTCTGCCCTTGATTTTTTCAGCATCATCTGAAGAAGTTGGAGGGAAGACGCCTGGACTTTGATTACAAGAAGAAACGACAAGGCAAGATTCCTGATGAAGAGTTACGTCAAGCTCTGGAGAAATTTGATGAGTCTAAGGAGATTGCTGAGTCAAGCATGTTCAATCTCTTAGAGATGGATGTGAGTGACTCTCCTGTGGTTTTTAATTTAACTTCACCTTTGAGGAACAGGATTAATATGTTAAAGGGTTATGAAATTTAAAATGTGAATCACTGATAGTACTATGTGGTGAAAGCTTCAGTAGTTATTTTTTTTAAATAATTTAAAATTATAAAGTAGACTGAGAAATTGTAAAGCTGTTCCTATATTCCTATAGTTTGCTGTGAGCTTCCCAGATGGTACTAGTGATAAAGAATCCACCTGTCAGTGCAGGAGGCACAAGACTCGGATTCAATCCCTGGGTCAGGAAGAGACCCTGCAGTAGATACAGAAACACATTCCGGTAATCTTACATAGAAAAATTCTAAGGACAGAGGAGCTGGCAGGCTCCAGTTCATGGGGTAGTAAAGAGTCAGATACAAATGAGCGCACGCGCGTGCACACACACACACACACACACGACAGCACAACAAAAAGTTTGATGTAACTAGATTTTTGTCTGCTAATAATCTTAAACTGTTATAAATAGTAGGGAGATAAAGAATGTTTCTGATGACCTGGGCTTCCCTGGGGGCTCAGATGGTAAAGAATCTGCCTACAATGCTGGAGACCTGGGTTCAGTCCCTGCGTTGGGAAGGTCTCCTGGAGAAGGGAATGGCTACCCACTCCAGTATTCTTGCCTGGAGAATCCCATGACAGAGGAGTCTGGCAGGCTACAGTCTATGGCATCACAAAGAGTCAGACACAACCAAATGACTTTCACTTTCTGATGACCTATATAAGTCCAATAGTTTAAGCAAATACTCTGTTGAAATGTGAAGTGTAAGGCAAATTGACTTCAGATTAAATAAGAAAATCAGTCAGTGTTGTCAGTAAGTATGTGTCCAATATACATTCAGTTCAGTTCAGTCACTCAGTCATGTCAAACTCTTTGCAACCCCATGGACCACAGCATATCAGGCTTCCCCATCCATCACCATCTCCCGGAGCTTGCTCAAACTCATGTCCATTAAGTCAGTGATGCCATCCAACCATCTCATCCTCTGTTGTCCCCTTCCCCTTCTGCCTTCAGTCTTTCCCAGGATCAGGGTGTTATTCCAGTGAATCAGTTCTTCACATCAGGTGGCCAAAGTATTGGAGATTCAGCTTCAACATCAGTCCTTCCAATGAATATTCAGGACTGATTTCCTTTAGGATGGACTGGTTGGATCTCCTTGCAGTCCAAGGGAATTTCAAGAGTCTTCTCCAACACCACAGTTCAAAAGCATTGATTCTTCGGTGCTCAGTTTTATGTATGGTTAAGATGGTCTATATTTTGAGGTAAAGTTAACCTTTTCTTTCCAAAGGTAATTACAATTAAGGTTGAAGATTGTTGCATAGATACTACATTTGGGACATAGGTGAGATAGTTTAAAAGTTGCCTTCACATTTCCAGAATGCTGAATTATTTTTCATGGCTTTAACAGTTGCTTTCTAACCACTCATGTCATAAGACCTATTAACCAGATTTTCTGTCCTTGCTCATCTTCACCTCTAGCCCCATCAGTTGCTCACCAGCTTCTGCCAAGGTATTTACAGAGCCTTTAGGTATTTACCGCCCACCCCCCCCTGACTGGTGACAGGGGAGGCATGTTGAACATATCCAGACTTCCAGACTCTCCAGAAACATTGCTAGTTTGTGATTATGTAAAACAACGTGTCCATCTACCTACCGAGGAGGAACACCATGAGGGAGAGGGTGACCTGAGTCACAGCATTCCTCCTCTTCACCAAGGACCCAGCCCAACTCCAAAACTCATGGGGTAGCATTGCCTCTATTCACTCAGAGGCAACTATTCAACTGGATCACAACACAACACACAACATGAAGAGTAACCCAGGATGCTCAGAAGGTTAGAGGAGGAGTGAGCTCAAGGTGCCACTCAACCCAAGCCTTTTACATTGCAGATGAGGGTCAGAGAGAACAAAAGGTTTTCTGTCAAACCACACTGCCTCCCATAGTGCCTCATATGAGAAATCAATATTTACATTTTTATTAACAGCACTGATATTGACTTAGCATGAGAAGTATAGAGAGCAAAGAATGTTCTTGTCAATGCATCTTTTGTCCTATAGAAAATCAATCAAAGAAGCCAAATCGTAATCAGAAGGTTATGGCTAAGCATGAGACTGTTTGATGAGAGCTTTGTGACCTCTGGGAGGATTCTGACTAATGTTTCTTCTCCTAGAACTAGAGTTTCCAAGCACAGGGATGCTTTCTTATCTTTAATCAATTTGTTACCTGCAAAACTATCAGTTAGCCTGGCTCACTGCACAGTCGTGGGCACCGCCGAGCACTGGGCTGTGTGTCGGGTAGCTGCGTCATTTGGACTGAGCAGTAGCAGATGATTAAGGACTGTAAACTGATAACTAAGACGTGGTTCCCCCATTGATCTGCAGATCGAGCAGGTGAGCCAGCTGTCTGCGCTCGTCCAAGCCCAGCTGGAGTACCATAAGCAGGCAGTCCAGATCCTGCAGCAGGTCACTGTCAGACTGGAGGAGAGGTATTGTACAGTTCCCTGCATTTCCCATTTCCATTTTCTTGCTATGAAATGGTATATAAAGAAGTGGAAATATTAGAATACATTAGAAGAAAAACTTTCTTCAGGATTCCTACTGACCCTACATAAGCAACTTGTGAATCATTTGTTTTGATTTTATATTGTCTTGGGCTCTGCTTTCCTTCATTTCCTTCACTTTCCTTCATTCCTTCCTAATGTTGTGTTTGGGCTTCCCTGGTGGCTCAGTGGTGAAGAATCTACCTGCCAATGTAGGAGATGTAGGTTCGATCTCTGGGTGGGGAAGATCCCCTGGAAAAGGAAATGGCAACCCACTCCAGTATTCTTGCCTGGGAAATCCTCTGGATAGAAGAGCCTGGTGAGCTACAGTCCATGGGGTCACAAAATAATTGGATACAACTTAGTAACTAAACAACAATCATCTTGTGTTTTATGAGCAATCAATATGTAGGTAATACTTTGTCTGCCACAGATGGGACCCCCAGGAGGCTACTAATGATAATGGATGTGATTTGCCGGCCAGCTATGCTATGGGTACTGAAGGCATATCACCATCAGTCATGTAACAGCCCTGTAAACCAAGTATTGTTAACCTCACCTAACAGACCGGCAAACCTGGGCTCAGGGTCATGCAGCAGTGCTGCAGGGGCTCCCGTGTAAGCATAACCTATTGGAAAGCCTGTGTCGTTTCACACTTTGAGTTTCTCTATGGTGATGAGGTCCATCAGAGGGAGCTGATTACTTACGCCTGTTCCGCCTTCTCAGATGGGCCCCATATCCTAGCTGGGGTGGTTTAATTATTAGAGCTGTGAGGCACAGCCTGCACAGCTGTGTCTGGTGGCCCTGTGCTGTGTAATATGTGTTATTTTATTTGAGCTGAATGTGTGCACATCAAAGGATTGCCTCAAGAGATTTTATTCTCAGCTTATGGCCAGATAAGGCTCTCAGAGCTGCTGATACGGCTATAAATGCACAAGGCCTCCTGCAGGTATAGGGCTGTGTTATGAGAAATTTCCTCAACCTGTTGCCATGTGGCCAGCCTTGTCCTCTCCTCAGTGTCTTCCTTGACTAGTGTTTGGACAGTGAACCCTTGCGGAAACACGTGTCATGCTCTGAAGCCTCTAGGAGGGTTGAAAACCATGCATTTCATCGTACTAAAGAAACATTATATATCTTTGTGACATCTGCTGAGCATGAAGGACACTTTTCTTTGTTCCCTCTGAACCATGTTCAGAGCCACTGTCATTCTATAATCGCCATACCCTAGAGAAGGGGACGACAGAGGATGAGATGGCTGGATGGCATCACCGACTCAATGGACGTGAGTCTGAGTGAACTCCGGGAGTTGGTGATGGACAGGGAGGCCTGGCGTGCTGCGATTCATGGGGTTGCAGAGAGTCGGACACGACTGAGCAACTGAACTGAACTGAACTGAACTGAGACTCCCCCCACACTTGCGGATTGGCTGTGCACTTTGCTTAGTGAGCATCTGGCGCTGTGGAAAACACTTCGGGGTGTGCAGAATACATTTGCTGCCTGTGCCTTTCCCACTTCCTCCCGTCTCCCTTGGATTCTTTCTCCTTCCTCTGTGCTGTACCCAGAGTATACAGTATTTCCTCCTCTTTTCCCTCCACATATTCTCAAGCTCAGCAGGGAATAACTGTCTTCTGGGAATAGCTATTCATCTAGAAATGACTGCTAACCATCTTTTACTTTTCTCCTCAAACCCTCTCTGACTTCTCCATGGACAGGTAGACTCCTCACCCCCAGCTCCACCTCTGTGTTCCTAGAACATTTTACGCAGATCTCCATAATAGTATTTACTACAGTTTACAGTAATCAGTTGTTTATGATCTGTCTTCCCACCAGACCATAAGCTTGAGGGTAAGACTAGTGACTGATTGGTCTTTGTGTTCCTGGCACCTAACACAGTGCATCCTTGCAAAGTGAGCTCTTAGTAAACGAGGAGGCAAGTGAGAGGAAGAATGAAGACAGTGAGGGTAGAGCCATATAGGGTGTGACTACAGTGTAAAACATGGAGAAAGACACAGAAAAGAAAACTAAGGATCCTTTCTCATATTCCACAATGGTAGATTGGTGGGTAACCTAAGTATTTTCTGGATTTTATGACTTTTCTTTTTGTGTCTTAATTGTCTGCATCCCCTTTTTCTTTTTAATATAGAATAAGACAAGCTTCATCCCAGCCAAGAAGGGAGTATCAGCCTAAACCTCGAATGAGCCTGGAGTTTTCAACGGGGGACAGCACTCAGCCCAATGGGGGCCTCTCCCACACAGGCACCCCCAAACCTGCAGGTAAGGAGCTGAGGGCTGCAGAACCCACTCCACAGGCCTTGGGCACCCCCAGTTGACATGCTTCCAGAAATTCTAGGAGTGGTCCAGTCTGGCTACATGAGGAATACACAGTAATATATTTCTTACAGAATGGTGGTGTCAGAAACTTAATGGAGTTCCTTCTTGTATCATTGACTCTCCCTTCCTCTCCTTTACTCTCTCTCCTCTATTAAACTTTCTTTGTAAGTCCCTTTTTCTCTCACTGTCCACCATCAGCCCACACTTACTTGCTGCAGCAAACACATTTGATTTTGACCTTTGTGGTCTTAAAGTCACCTTAATATGTCAGTTTCATTGTAGGGATGTCATGAGTTTTTTCCCGCCTGTTTTTCTGCTTCTATGAATCTTGCCTGCATAAAGGTGAATGCCCCTGGACAGTATGTGCCCACATACACTCACTTATAACCCACAGACAGCAGCTCCAGGAAACTGTTGGATTTCTGGAGTCAAAGAAACACATGGGTGAATATATTTGCAGATGAATATATTCTGAGTCTCAATAGCTGCTTGACTTTCCTCCTCTCCCTACCCTCCAGCCAGTTCACTGTGCTGTAGTAACAGGTTGGTACAATAAAAATGAAAACTAATTTTCTATCAAGGATATTGGTGTATACCCAGTAGTATCCTTTTAGCTGACACCACTGCTGTCCACCCGCTACAGGCAGATCGGGTAAAAGCCTGTGCTTGCGATATATTCAGCCTTAGTAATCTAATCTGCTTGGTTGAAGAAGAGAAACTGTCTGATACTAGATGTGGACTGTAAGGATGTGCAGCTTTCTTCCGTGTTTCCTGTATCCCCAGTGCTCAATGTTCGATGGGAGGAAACATAGGTGTCCTCAGGAGACTACAAAGGAAAGAAGTGAGGTGTGTGATGACGGTGGGGGCTCTCTGCCCCTTGTGCTGAGCTCTGCTGCTCAGAGCACTCCGTGTGTGGATAACAGCAGTGGTTTTTAGAAGTTAACCAGTTACAAGGACTAGTCATGTAAGTTATAGGTAACCTGTTCTCTGGTGCTCAGAAACCAATCATATATTCCACTTTTCTCTCAGAGACTCATTAACTTGCTTTCTCTAAATTAAAATAAATAAATAAATAAATAAATGTTATTGTTCCCCTTCAAAGCCGTCTAGGTGGCATGGATCTGCATGCACTTGTCTGAGTTTATTAGTATATGTGTATGCCTACTCTGTCAGTGGAGAAGGCAATGGCACCCCACTCCAGTGTTCTTGCCTGGAGAATCCCAGGGACAGGAGAGCCTGGTGGGCTGCCGTCTATGGGGTCTCACAGAGTCAGAGACGACTGAAGCGACTTAGCAGCAGCAGCAGCGACTCTGTCAGTATGCTTACTGATTTAACATAGATCTCTTTTAAGATATGGGCCCATCCATCATTATTTAAATCAAGGTAAATATACTATTTTTCTATGCCATAGCTCTGATGGACACACATCATAGTCATATATGCGGTATATTAATGCACAGGTATAATTATATCACTTTTATATAATCTCATTTAATAGCCACAGAAATAAGTTCTAACTGTTCATTCCAATTTTAGACAAAGAAACTGAGACTGAAGTGCCTTACGCAAGGTCACAGAGAGTAAGAACTTGAACACAATGTTTTATATTGTCCTGTTTTTCACTATATTACAGCAACTTCCGGAGACTGAGGTCTTTATTTTTAAAAAGTGTGAACTGCACTGTTATTCTGATGCTGCAAAACATTGTCCGTGTAATGAACTGTACTATTTCATATAGGCAGAGATCTTAAAGTGCTAGTGTGGAAAGAATTTTGGCCATGCTCCATGATGAACCTAAATCTCACTGTGCTGTACTGTGCTAAGTCACTTGAGTTGAGTCTGACTCTTTGCAACCCTGTGGACCGTAGCTCACTAGGCTCCTCTGTTCACGGGACTTCCCAGGCAAAAATACTGGAGTGGGTTGCCATGCCCTCCTCCAGGGGACCTTTCTGACCCAAAGATCGAACCCTCGTCTCTTACGTCTCCTGCATTGGCAGGTGGGTTCTTTACCACTAGTGCCACTGGGGAAGTCCAAATCTCACTAAGACTCCTTAAGTCATTGAATCTCCCACCTCTGCACATTGTTAGGAAGGCCAGCCTTGATGAACTGTCTTGTATGTACCAAAAGAATAGATGTGACCAATTTTTAATACTGGAAAAAGAAACAGGAATTCAGCAACTCCCAGAAATGTGAGAAAACTTCTGAAGACTGGTAGAGAGCAAGGTGCCATGCAGCAGACACTGGGGACCAGAGCCAAGAGGAGGCTTCAGCAGGAAGAGGAGTGCAGGAGGAGCCCAGGGGGACAGCAAGCCAGGCAGGAGTCGCGTGTGCTAAATTCCCCTTGTCTCTCTGTGTTCTTCTCTCCTACTCTCACTCCCAGGTGCCCCAATGGATCAGCCCTGCTGCCGAGCTCTGTACGACTTTGAACCTGAAAATGAAGGGGAGTTGGGTTTTAAAGAGGGTGATATCATCACACTCACTAACCAGATTGATGAGAACTGGTATGAGGGGATGCTCCACGGCCAGTCAGGCTTCTTCCCCATCAATTATGTGGAGATTCTGGTTGCTCTGCCCCACTAGGATGTCAGCGCTGGCTGCTCACCTCTTCTTGACCCAGATAGTTAGGTTTAACCACTGCTTTGGTAATGCTGCTTACAAAACATCCCAAGTGCAGGCTGCAGTGGTCCAAGTCGTCAAGCCCCACTGAGTACGTTTGGTTGACTTGTGTGATCCCACAAGAGTCATGGTGATGGATGATATCTTCTTAGCCTGGTGGGCATGGCATGTGCTTTACAATACCATTTGAGACCAGCCAGTAGTCACAGAACTGCTGTTTACACAGTTCTCAGGAGGCTGTGGCCTCTGAGAATTTGACCATGAGCCACATCACATATCCACCATCCTACTGAAGATATTATCTATCACCGGCGGGCCGTCTCAAGGTCTCAGGTTCTCCGTTTAAGTAGAAGAGAAAGTTCTTGTTTTCACATCAGCCCCTCCCAAACGTGTGAGTCACAGAACTGTCCAAGAAAGCCTCCCTCACCAGCAAATTATCTTCTTGTCTGAATGAGTGAATCCCTGAACGCTCTCATAGAAAGTGTTGAGTGTGGGTTCAAAGCCTTCTCTGAAAACTCTCCTTTGTTCCTCTGCTTATGCCCATTTCTGATGTTCAGCTGGTTTTCTTCCCTCCCTGCTGTTAAAGCCAGAGGGTGATTCCCATTTTATCTCTAAGTAAGATGGTCATCATGTTGTGGGAGGAGCTGAAGAGGTTCTCTACTATGAGGAATTGGAAAGGACCTGGTCTCCAAGCTTTCCTTTCTTGCTGTACAGAAACCAGATATGTATACAGGGCATTTCTGAAGGTACACGGAAGGGGGCACAGATGTCTTCACTTCAGTTCTGTTTCTGAATTACATGTTTCATGAATCCATTTGATACAGAAACACAAGAAGAAGAGCACTCGAAACCATTTGCCCACTAGTCCGTAGACCAAGAAACAGTACCTATCTTCCCATTCCACGTTCTCCTTGTGTTCTTTGAACATTGTTTGTGCATATTCTGCCCTCAATGAGGACCAAATAAAGACAATTTTTGTGCTTAGCAGTTTAAGATGTGTGGCTGCATATGCAAGACTCTTTCGCAGTTCAGTAATGACATTTCTTTCTGTCCCTTCTATCTCCTCTTCATTTTGTGTGTACAGTGCTATGCGTATGCTTATGAGTTGTTGTTGTTGTTTGTATCAGTCATTAAATCTTGTTAGGTATCCAGAGTTCTATTTATCTAGCTGTACAGATTCTTTCAGAGGTTTAATGTGCTGCTTCGGATGTGCCACCTGCGGTTGTGGATCGTGTGGAGTGAAAGGCAAATCTTACTGCTTAATGTATAAAGTCTTCCCACGGGAAGCGTTGCTGTTTCCAATAAATATTGCTGAAGACAGAACCAAAGGCTCCGCTGCTTTATTTTGTGTTAGTTCTCTGGGTCCAGCGGTGGGTGGACTAGTCTTCATTGCCTTCTGATACAGCCAAAGCAGACCCGCCTCCAACCTCAGACCTACTTCTCTGTAAGCAGGACGAGTTCCATTATCAAGAAGGAGTTAGCCTGGACACTGGCAACTTCTTGGTAACCCGGGGAAGGTGGAGATTTGAGAAAAAAGGATAAGAAAGTGGGAAGGAAAAGACTTCTATAAAAGTTAAATGAGATAGCATCATGTTGATATCATGAGAAGAATATAATGTTCAGAGGAGCAAATAAAAGATAGCATTTCCATGAGTCTTTTGTTTTCTTTCATGCTTGAAGAAAAAGGAATCGACTTGGAAATACAGATTGGCCAAAAGCCAGCATTCTTTTCTCTTGGCGTGTCTACTGGGGGTGTGGGGTTGGAGGAGGGGAGCAGTGCATACAGAATATGTATTTCCTGAGCTCCTGAGAAAATAAACATGTTCTTTGTGTACTGGGTGTCCTTGTATTCTTCCATGCTGAGGGCGATAATCCAAAAGTTCTAATATAAAGCGAGTAGTTTTAATCTAACTCCTAAAGATTTACAGAAGACATACTAACTACACATATATATTATATATAAATTTCTCTAACGGGAATATTTTTTCTACCTGTGAGTTATAGTATTATAGATCAATTCTTCAAACCAGTTTAAAGAAGAAATTACCAATGACTTTATTGTGAATGGAGAAAATCCAGAAGAATCAGAAGTAAACTATTAGAGTGAATAAGTAAATTTAATAGGATTACTGGATGTATAATCAATATCCAAAAAATTTAATATACCAGTAACAATTAGAAAAAAGTAATTAAAATATACATCATTTACAAAGGCATAAAAATTCAAGTCCATAGATATAAATCTAATAAGAATTATGTAAGAACTCTACGTAGAAAGTTATGAAACATGTTTGAGAAAAAAATAAAGAAGACCCTAAATGAGTGAAGAGAGATTTATGGATTGGAAAACTCAACATTGTAAATATGTTATTTCTACTCAGATTGACTTATAGGTTTAGTGAAATTTCAATCAAAATCTCAGGAATTTTTTTGTGTGTATTTGAAAATTGACAAGCATATCATAAAAGTTATGTGAAAATGCAAGTGGATATTTCTTCCTAAAGATGAACAAAAAAGATGGAGGGCTTTTTCTCGATATAAAACATGAAGTTACAGTAATTAAGAAAGTTTGATGTTGATACAGTGACAGGACAATAGATGATCCATACGGAAGAGCAAGTCCAGAGAGAAGCCTATATATATTCAAGCAATATTTGAACCAATAAAGCTTTCTGTTGTCTTCAATGCTACACATACCAATGTGACTGTACCTGTGTAATAGTAACAGATAGTAATAGTTCTGTAACATCAAAGGGAAACTAACAGCAAGACCCAGCACCACATAGAGTAATTTCATAATGTGTTAATGTCAAATGAAACTAAAACCACAGCTTCCAGGGAGAACTCAATGTTTAAGGGAGTCTTTTGGAGATCATTAATAATAAACTTACCAGATTTGGAACTATCTGAATTCCTTATTTTTACTGAAGAATAATAAATTCCTTTTTATAAAACTTTACATACAGAAACAGCTGGCAGCTTTGTGGATCACCAATGAGAAGTTGAATCTACCCCTATACGTGTCTTTTCCTAAGTCTAATCATAGAATGAATTGTCAGAGGTGGAAAGAGAAGCAGGACTAAACTAAACTGAACCAATATGACAAACTATGAGGCAGTTGTCTCATTAGTTTTTGTTTTTGTAATATGTCTGATAAGTGTTAAAGAGAAAACTTCCTGGGAAACTATTTTTCCTTAGTTTTTCTTTGCTAAAAAAAAAAAAAAAAGTGAACAATAAGAATGGCATGACTGAGAATTGAAGTTTCCCTTACACTGTTTATAGTATATAACATACACCCTGGAATTTGCCAACACTTATTCTGTATCCATTTAGCAATGGTTTAGGATATTAAGATTATCCCAAGGCTCTTTTCAAGACAGCTTCTAGAGTTCTAAATCAAACCATGTGGGCACTTTTTAAGACTCATTTCAAGACCATCTTATTAACCAGATTAAGAACTGAATTGCTGATTATCAGAGAAATGAAAATCAGTGCTCCAATGAGGGATCACCTCACACCAATCAGAATGGCCATCATCAAAATGTCTCCAGACACTAATGCTGGAGAGAGTGTGGAGAAAAGGAAACACTCCTAAGTTGCTGGGTGGGAAAGTAAATTAGTTGAGACATTATGGAGAAAAATATGGAGATTCCTCAAAGGCTAAAGAGTTAGAATATGATCCTGAAGTCCCAATCCTAGGCATATATGCTGAGAAGATGAATACTAATTGGAAAAGACACATACACCCCAACGTTCATCAGTCAGTCAGTCATTTCAGTCGCTCAGTCATGTCTGACTGTTTGTGACTCCATGGACCGCCTCATACCAGGCTTCCCTGTCCATCACCAACTCCTGGAGCTTGCTCAAACTCATGTCGATCGAGTCAGTGATGGCATCCAAACATCTCATCCTCTGTCATCCCCTTCTCCTCCTACTTTCAGTCTTTCTCAGCATCAGGGTCTTTTCTAATGAGTCAGTTCTTTGTATCAGGAGGCCAAAGTGTTGGAGCTTCAGTTTCCGCATCAGTCCTTCCAATGAATATTCAGGACTGTTTTCCTTAAGGATTGACTAGTTTGATCTCCTCACAGTCCAAGGGACTCTCAAGAGTCTTCTCCAACACCACAGTCAAAAGCATCAGTTCTTTGGCATTCAGCTTTCTTTATGCTCCAACTCTCACATCCATACATGACTACTGGAAAAAAATCATAACTTTGACTATATGGATCTTTGTCAGTAATGTCTGTGCTTTTTAATACGCTATCTAGGTTGGTCATAGCTTTTCTTCCAAGGAACAATCATCTTTTCATTTCATGGCTGAAGTCACCATCTGCAGTGATCTTGGAGCCCCCCCAAAACAAAATCTGTCACTGTTTCCATTGTTTCCCCATCTATTTGCCATGAAGTGATGGGACCAGATGCCATGATCTTAGCTTTTTGAATGCTGAGTTTTAAGCCAGCTTTTTCACTCTCATCTTTCACTTTTATCAAGCAGCTCTTTAATTCCTCTTTGCTTTCTGCCATAAGGATGGTGTCATCTGCATATTTGAGGTTATTGATATTTCTCCTGGCAGTCTTCATTATAGCTTGTGCTTCATCCAGTCTGGCATTTCACATGATGTACTCTGCATATAAGTTAAATAAGCAAGGTGAAAATATACAGCCATGACGTACTCCTTTCCCAATTTGGAACCAGTCTGTTGTTCCATGTCTGGTTCTAACTGGTGCTCCTTGACCTGCATATAGGTTTCTCAGGAGGCAGGTAAAGTGGTCTAGTAGTCCCACCCCTTTAAGAATTTTCCAGTTTGTTGTGATCCCCACAGTCAAAGGCTTTGGTATAGTCATTGAAGCAGAAGTAGATGTTTTTCTGGAATTCTCTTGCTTTTTTTATGATCCAGTGGATGTTGGCAATTTGATTTCTGGTTCCTCTGCCTTTTTAAAATCCAGCTTGAACATCTGAAAGTTCTTGGTTCATGTACTGTTGAAGCTAACTTGGAAAATTTTGAGCATTACTTTGCTAGTGTGTGAGATGAGTGCAATTGTGCAGTAGTTTGAAGATTCTTTGGCATTGCCTTTCTTTGGGATCGGAATGAAAACTGACCTTTACCACCTTGGAAAACTGTGGCCACTGCTGAATTTTCCAAATTTGCTGGCATATTGAGTACAGCACTTTCACAGCATCATCTTTTAGGATTTGAAATAGCTCATCTGGAATTCCATCACCTCCACTAGCTTTGTGCGTTGTGATACTTCCTAAGGCCCACTTGACTTCACACTCTAGGATGTCTGGCTCTAGATGAGTGATCACACCATTGTGGTTATCTGGGTCATGAAGATCTTTTTTGAATAGTTCTTCTGTGTATTCTTGCCACCTCTTCTTAATATCTTCTGCTTCTGTTAAGTCCATACCATTTCTATCCTTTATTGTGCCCATCTTTGCATGAAATGTTCCCTTGGGTATCTCTAATTTTCTTGAAGAGATCTCTAGTATTCCCATTCTGTTGTTTTCCTCTATATCTTTGCATTTATCACTTAGGAAGGCTTTCTTATCTCTCCTTGCTATTCTTTGGAACTCTGCATTCAGATGGATATATCTTTCCTTTTCTCTCTTGTCTTTTGCTTCTCTTCTTTTCTCAGTTATTTGTAAGGCCTCCTTAGACAATCATTTTGCCTTTTTGCATTTCTTCTTGTGTATTGTTTTGATCACTGCATCCTGTACTGTTGCAGTCCTTTAGTAGACTGGAACCTGGTGGTCCGGAGTCAATGATAAGAACGCGCGAGAGAGAAAGGGGCTAATATTCCCTGGTTCATGCAGAGAACCAATAAAGCCCTAGAACAGGGAATGTACCACTCACAAAGGCACAGGGCATCCTCTCTAGGAGGTCTTGAAAGCCTGGGCAGAAAAGTGAGCTTGGCAGGTTTCCACACTCCAGAGAATTAGCCAGAGGGAGAGAGAGAGAGAGAAAGAAAGAAGGACACGGGGACCCACATTCTGATGGAACAAGGGTGCTTTATTGAACTCTGTGTGAGTATATATACTGTTTTACAAGGTAGCCTTTTCAGCAAAGATAAAGATCAAAAGACCAGACTTACAAGTTACCAAGGAAACAAGGAGTAATAGAGGTCATAAAGCCAGAAGACAATCCATATCAAAAGAAAGAGGGTCGTAAATAATCACTTTCACTGTATGGAAAAGCTAATGAAGGAAATGCATGCATGCATTCCATCCCATGACCTCAGTCCTAGGAGCAGCACGCCACTCCACTCGCTCCTGTTACCAGGAACTGATAAGGAACAGAGGGCTCATGAGAGACAGAAAACAGCACACAGGAATCCTACTGTTAAACATTCCCTGACACTGTACAATGTCACAAACCTCTGTCCATAGTTCTTCAGGCACTCTATCAGATCTAATCCCTTGAATCTATTTGTCACTTCCACTGTATAATCATAAGGGATTTGATTTAGGTCATACCTGAATGGTCTAGTGGTTTTCCTTACTTTCTTCAATTTAAGTCTGAATTTTGCAATAAGGAGTTCATGATCTGAGCTACAGTCAGCTCCTGGTCTTGTTTTTGCCAACTGTTTAGAGCTTCTCCATCTTCAGCTGCAAAGAATATAATCAATCTGACTTTGGTATTGACCATCTGGTGATGTTCATATGTAAAATCGTCTCTTGAATTGTTGGAAGAGGGTGTTTGCTATGACTAGTGCATTCTCTTGGCAAAACTCTATTAGCCTTTAGCCTGCTTCATTTTGTATTCCAAGGCCAACTTGCCTGTTATTCCAGGTATCTCTTGACTTCCTACTTTGGCATTCTAGTCCCCTATGATGAAAAGGACATCATTTTTTTTCGTGTTAGTTCTAGAATGTCTTGTTGGTCTTCCTAGAACCATTCAACTTTGGTTTCTTTGGTGTTAGTGGTTGGGGCATAGACTTGGATTACTATGATATTGAATAGTTTGCTGATGTTCACAGTAGCACTGTTTACAATAGCCCAAGAGATGGAAGCAATCTAAGTGTCCATCAACAGATAAATGGGTAAAGAAAATACAACATTGTAAATCAACTACACTTCACTCAAGAAAATCATGCTTCAGTAATACAAGTAGGTTTATGATTATAAAGTTAAAAACCTGCTTTGCAGACTGCCTTTCATCCCATGGGGGTGGTGATGGTGACAGGAAGGACTTAATGCTGAAGAAAGAGACATCCTGAAGCTTCCATTAGGAACTCTATGTGGTAATTGGTGAAGACTTACTAGGCTACATGGAGAGGTGGCTACCAGCAATTTCTAGATCCAGGTGTTGGGACCTGTTACAAGTCCCCATATTAAAGTAGATGCCAAGGAAAAGAACAAAGCCATTTTTGAAAGGATCCAATGAAAGCTAACCACTAAGGGTCAAGCTGTTGAATGCCACTCACCTCTCATGTGTGCCTAAGAGATGGTGACCTCCCACTTGTGTCAGGAAGATCTATGATTTTTTTTCTTTAAAAATTTTAAATTTATTTTAAATTGGAGAATAATTGCTTTCAATATTGTGTTGGTTTATGCCATAGCTCAACATGAATCAGCCATTGGTATACGTATGTACCCTCATGAATCTCCCTCCCATCTCTCACCCCATCCCACCCCTTTAGGTTGTCACAGAGCACTGCTTTGAGCTCCCTGTGTCATAGAACAGATTCCCACTGGCTATCTGTTTTACATATGGTAATATATGTTTCAACGCTCCTCTCAATTCATCCCACCCTCTCCTTCCCCCACTGTGTCCACAAGTCCATTCTCTGTGTCTGCATCTCCACTGCTGCCCTACAAATAGGTTCATCAGCACCATCTTTCTAGATTCCACATGTATGCATTAATATACAATATTTGTTTTTCTCTCTCTGACTTCATTCTGTATAATAGGCTGTAGGTTCATCCCCCTCATTAGAACTGACTCAAATGTGTTCCTTTTTATGGCAGAGTAATATCCCATTGTGTATATGTACCATAACTTCTTTATCCACTCATCTGTGATGGACATCTAGGTTGCTATTGTAAATAATGTTGCAGTGAATATTGGGGTACATGTGTCTTTTTCAATTACGGCTTTCTCAGGGTATATGCCCAGTAGTGGGATTGTTAGGCCATATGGTAGTTTTATTTGGTGGGAATGTAAATTGATATAGCCATTATGGAGCACGGTATGGAGATTCCTTAAAAAACTAGAGCTGTGATTCTTGATGGGAGTGAGGCAGGTTGTCAGCTTTTGAGGCAAAAGAATGGAGAGCAGCATCTCACTTTCTCAAAAAGGAGCCCTGGACTTTTGTTGTATTACCCTCTGTGATTATGCATCCATATGTCCCAAGGCCAAGATGTGGGTAAGTCCCTTCAGATGAGAAATAACAAGGTGGTTCACTGTGGAGGGGTGGAGAATCAAGTTTGAATATCAGGAAAATTCGAAGGTATTTGGAGCTTTTTCTGGAATCTCAGTTCTTGATCTTGGTCTCCGTGTCTCACGGAGACCAAGTGTGGTCTCACATCTGTTTTTGGATGTCATGTGAAAATGTTCTCAGCATTCATGAAATCTGAAATTCAAGAATTGTCCTTTCTTTATATTCCAGGCAGGCAAAATGTAGATTTTTTTCACCTGGCAGAGGCTACCTTCATTATAGTCTTTCAGGAGCCTTTTAAGCAATAAAAATAGATGTGTATTTACAGCTGTGTTTGAATTTCCTGTATCATTCTTTCCTTACCAGGGAATCAAATACATTCAGCGCTTTTATCAGATGATGCTTGTAATTGAAAGGGAAAGAGATGAGAAACACCATTATTTATTACCCTGTATTGAGCACTTAGTTAAGGTCAATAGATGTGATTTCAGTTGAAGAATAAGGTGTTAAACCTAAAACACTTGGCTCTTCGGGGTTAGACGTTGGAAGAGAGCTTTTTAAACGGGTTGACTGTTTACCCCGTGTAGTGTCTCAGGTTCACCGGTATTTAGAGCTTAACCAAGAAAAAGAATTTACCAACACTGTGAAATATCTTAGTAGCAAGACAAAGTAATGGTGAGCTTCTTGATGGTGAAATAAAGCGACTATCAGGTCTTATAAAAGGCTGATCTTATGGGATGTCAGACATAGGAGGTGAAGAAAGTAAAGAAAGTTTTAAAAGTGCTGTTTTCACACTTTATTTCCATGCTAGTGTTTCAGTTTCCTTAAAATCTTTCTGTGTGTGACTGGTAAAAAAAAAACAACAAACACCACGTTGCTTTATTTTTCTAAACCCAATTAAGTATGGCTCTCATTCCACTTCCATCAGAATTGGCAGGCAGTGCACTCTCGGTTCTGTCTGTGGGGAAGAGCCTCTGGTTCTCAGCCTAGGTGGTGCGGCTGCTGCCAGCTTTTTTTGCCCAAGTTTTTGTAGTCTGCTGGAAAGCACAGCTCCAGCCCTCTCTGCCTGAGCTTGGTTCTGGGCATTGCTGAGAATCCCAAGCTGCAGCCCTGGGACCCAGCATTCCTGGGCACAGGGCCACCCCCATTGAAAAGTCATTTTTTCTTCATGTAAGTCACTTACTCCAGTAGAACAAGACACATCATTTTTTGTTTTACCACCTGTCCCAGATAACAGTGATTGACTAGACTTGGGGAAAGGTCCATAGAAACTGTATTTTTTAAAAGCTCCACCAGTGATTCTTACCAGCATCTTTCAGCAAAGCATCTTCCCCCATCAGGGCTCATAAAGATGAAGAAATCAAGGAGGCCCCTGTGGAGCCTCCTAAACTCACCTGATGCTAAGAGTCATGTGGGGGTACTTGCATAAATTCCCAGGTTCTCTTTTCAGCTGCTCTTAACCAGAATTGCCTGTTGAAGGACCTGGAAAAGTATATATAACATCAGGGAAGTTTAGGAAGCAATCTTAACTACAGTGCCTCTAAAACTGTAACATACCTGAGGATCCCCTGGAGCTTGTTCAGACAGATGCCTGGGCCCCATCCCCAGAGATTCTGACCAGTAGGTCTGGGGTGGTGGAGAGTGTGCATTTCCAATAGATTCCAAAATGGTGTGTGTCCTGGTCCCTGGACCACACTTGGAGTAGTATTGCTCTATGAGATACACTTCTTAGGCAGAGTTGGCTGCTTCCTAATATTTGGGCCCTGGCCTTGGTGTCAAGAAAGATGGCAAGACATAGATGCATTAATCAGTTATTGTCCCCAGCTAAATTGTTCTCTGTGCTCACACATTGAGCAGAACTTTCTGTGGAGAAGGATAGCTTGGGGGATGTCCAGGCATTTGGTTGTAGACCTGAAAAATCCCAAATCATTTGTGGGACAGTGGTTGCTTAAACAGGCCCTAGGAACTCTGTCAGTATTTTTATTTTTCCTATTATAGATTGTTACTTCCATTGATACTATATACCTTAACCATCTTTGTTTATATAGATGTTTGTTTAATTGACAGTTTTGTCAATTATTCCTTTTAATTAATTTTTATTGGAGTATAGTTGCTTTACAATGTTGTGTTTCTAAAGTGCATCAGCTTTATGTATACATATAGCTCCTCTTTTTTGGATTTCCTTCCCATTTAGGTCACCACAGAGCATTGACTAGAGTTCTCTAGGCTATACAGTGGTTTCTCATTAGTTACCTATTTTATACAAAGTATCAGTAGTGTATATGTGTTAATCCCAATCTCTCAATTCCTTTCACATCCCCTTTCCCACTTGGTATCCATATATTTGTTCTCTATATTTGTGTCTCTGCTTTGCAAATAAAATCATCTATACAATGTTTCTAGATTCCACATATATGCATTAATATATGATATTTGTTTTTCTCTTTCTGACTTCACCTTGTGTGACTCTCTAGGTCTATCCACGTTTCTACAAATAACCTGGTTTCAATCCTTTTTATGACTGAATAATATTCCATTGTATATGTGTACCACATTTTCTTTATCCATTCCTCTATCAATAGGCATTTAGATTGCTGCCAGGTCTTCACAGTTGTAAATATTCTGGTATTTTGAATTATGGTTTTCTCTGGGTTTATGCCCAGAAATGGGATTGCTGTGGCATGTGGTAGTTCTATTTTTAGTTTTTCAACAGTATGGAGGTTCCTGTTAGTATTTTTAGCAAACTTTGCAGTGATACTCAGATTGGGGAAGCATTCAGTTTAGTTCAGTTCAGTCGCTTAGTCGTGTCTGACTCTTTGCAACCCCATGAATCGCAGCACGCCAGGCCTTCCTATGCATCACCAACTCCCGGAGTTCACTCAGACTCACATTTATCGAGTCGGTGATGCCATCCAGCCATCTCATCCTCTGTCATTCCCTTTTCCTCCTGCCTCCAATCCCTCCCAGCACTGCAGATGGTGACTGCAGCCATGAAATTAAAAGATGCTTACTCCTTGGAAGGAAAGTTATGACTAACCTAGATAGCATATTCAAAAGCAGAGACATTACTTTGCCAACAAAGGTCCGTCTAGTCAAGTCTATGGTCTTTCCAGTGGTCACATATAGATGTGAGAGTTGGACTGTGAAGAAAGCTGAGTGCCGAAGAATTGATGCTTTTGAACTGTGGTGTTGGAGAAGACTCTTGAGAGTCCCTTGGACTGCAAGGAGATCCAACCAGTCCATTCTGAAGGAGATCAGCCCTGGGTGTTCTTTGGAAGGAATGATGCTAAAGCTGAAACTCCAGTACTTTGGCCACCTGATGTGAAGAGTTGACTCATTGGAAAAGACTCTGATGCTAGTCTCTATAAAAATGTTTGAAGTACGTGGCCAGCTATTTGCTGACTTTTTCTTATTTTCTCTTTTTGCTTTGATTTTTGAAAGACAGTTACGCTGCCTGAAAAAGTAACATTTGATACTCACATTTCCTCCTCACTCAGAGAGATCTTGCAAACCCAGTGTCTCCCTGTTTCCCCCACATGTGTTGATGTCAGGACAGACATCCTAGGCCTGAGTCTGTGCTCATGTAGGATCCCCACCTTCTCTTTGGACATTCCTCATGCTTTATTGCTCACTGCACATCTTGTGAGGGCCTTGGAGAGAGGCATGTCTGAAGTAAGACTCAAGTGCCTCAGATGGGGCTGATGTCAGATCCCTTGCTTTTCTTATTTAGATCAGCAATCACACTTGCATTCCTATCAGGAACAGGCAGAGGTGCTGAAGGTAGGTCCCAATGCCTGAGACTCTGATTGCATTTTCGAGAGTGGGCCCCAGTACCTGCAGCTGTGATGGGCACCCTGTCCCATCCCCCATGGCTTCTGCAGGCAGTCTTCAGGGCACAGGAGGAACCCCGGTTCAGGCTTGGGAATCCTTAGGCTTGTGAGTACCATGGAAGAGGATTCCTTAATAGACATGGGTTGGCGACTAAGCAGGGGAAAGGAGGAAGCAGCTTCCTCTTTCGTGTAGTGCCAGTGTTTCTCGTGAAGAGAGATGGTTAAAAGTATTGCAAAATGCACAGGCTAACCCCTGGCACGAGTGGTGACACAGCCTTTCTCTTGCTTTAATTTTTTCTTTTTAGGAAATAAAGGCATCTGGATTTGTTATGTAGGAAATGAGATGGAAGGAGGATGGCAGAGTCTGAGGAAACCCAGACTGAATGCTTTAACCAACCCAATCACTTAGATGCTGCTGCCATCTGATTATCATATATTTGTTTATGTTCTCCCACCTGCCACCACCCCGCTTTTGTTCTTTTCTCATTTTTCCCCATTTCATGAGAACTAGATTGCCCTCTGCTGGCCAAAAAAAAATTTTTTTAATCAGATAAAACTCTGACAAAATTAACTGATTGTTTCATAATCATCATGTATAAACAAACCTTAAGATCTGTCTCATCCCAGTGGCCTGATGCTTAAGCTATTGCCCTTTGAATCAATTAGTCATTCTTAGCATATCTCAGTATCAAATTGATGCCCAGTGAAATAATGGGCAGTGTTCCGGTAGAGAACTGAGATCCTGCTCTTGTCATAGAAAGCTTGGTTGTGGATCACACGGTGTAATTTTCCAGTTAAAACACAATGATGGGCAATTTACAATGATGCGTGTTTGCAGTATGGGAATGAAACTGTGGTCTCCCCACCGCGCCCCCAACCCCCTCTGCCAGGTTTCTGAAGCTAAGCTGAAAAGAAGTTATAGGTCATAGTATTTCACCTTGAACAACAGCCTTCAATAAATGCCATGTTCAGAGACAATAACAAAAGTTACAAAGTCTAAGCAATATACTTGGAGTAATTTTGAAAGCAGATTTACTGAGGTGTAATTTTGGGCTCCATGGGTTGGATGGCATCACTGACTCGATGGACATGAGTTTGAGTGAACTCCGGGAGTTGGCGATGGACAGGGAGGCCTAGCATGCTGTGATTCATGGGCTTACAAAGAGTAGGACACGACTGAGCGACTGAACTGAACTGAAGTTATATACCATAAAATTTGAAATATACCTATTTCAAATAGGTATATTTGAAATATACCATGAAATATACCTATTTAAATATGCATTGAAATATACCATGAAATATACCTATTTCAGATATGCAGTTTGAGGATTTTGAGTAAACTTATAGAATTGTGTGCCGTCACTGAAATCTAGTTTTAGAACATTTCCATCACCCCAAAAAGATTGTTTGTTCTCATTTGCAGTCAATTCTGCTTCTACACCCACATCTGCTGCTGCTGCTAAGTCGCTTGTCGTGTCCGACTCTGTGTGACCCCAGAGACGGCAGCCCACCAGGCTCCCCCATCCCTGGGATTCTCCAGGCAAGAACACTGGAGTGGGTCTAGGCAACCTTTAATTTGTGAGTAGAATTGTTTTAAGGTATAAAAATGGAGACCTTTTAGTTAAGTGGAATAGATAATGGTTTAATTGATAAATGATACTGGCATAGTCAGCTATCCCTCTGGGAAATATCCTATCTAACTTGCTCACCTCTGTGAATCTTGTCACCTCTTCCTTAATATTCTGCTGGACAGCTCTGGCACCTCACCTCACTTACCTCGGACCATCATCTACCAAGCTTCTAGCACTTCCTCAGCGACCAGCTAGGACGGCTCAAGGTGCTGAGTGCAGGGTCACAGGAGCGTCCTCCCAATGCCTGCCCCCTCCCCCCGCTGACCTTACCTCCTGCATACCCACCCCAGTTCAGCACGCAGGAGATCCAGTCCCTTCTCGACTTCCTGTAGTTTCTGCTAGTTCACACCAGCCTCCTCTTCCTTCACTGTGGACACTCTTTCTCCCCGGCAGTGGGGACTGCATTTCTGAGTTCTGGGTGTGCTGAGCTCTGATGCTGTTCACTAGCCTGGAAGCAGTAAGGATCAGCAGCTTCAGGTGGAGTCTTGGCGGGGAATCCTGGGAGGGGAGGTGGCCCTCCTCTGCCAAAGGGGAGGGAGGGTGGGCCTCTCTTTGGTGGGGTGATTTAGGGGACCTGGAAGTTCAGAGTTCTGAGCCTGGTTTACCTCCATGACTTCATCCGGGTCCTCAGGGTCCCACTTTTCCTGGCTGTGACAGAAGGGAACTGTCAAGACTGCATAATAAGCTTTCTTTGTAGCTTTGCCTCCTTGGCAGATTTTGAGCTGATTTCTAGTACAGTCTGCCGTGCAGTTGCCTTATGAGATAAAGGTCTCATAAGGGCTTCCCTAGAGGCCCTCTGTTTTTCACAGTTTTTGCTTGGTTGACCTGTAGCTATCTTTCTTCTTTCCCAAGATATTCTAACAGCTACCAAAGCAGTGAACATCACAATTGTCATTTAACTACCATTTTCTTGTGCTGTTCAAGCTGTCTTCATCTTCCACCAGTACTTAATCCTGTCACCCCAAGGTAAGAGTTGTGATGCTTTGTCACTCAAATGGTCACCATAAATGAGGTTCTTGCCATCTGACGCATGGGTAGGCAATCAACTGCCAAATCCTACTCAGAGAGTTTGCTTTTCTAGGGCTGCTTCTGGTACTGACTTTCTCAGCCTGATACCCAGATATCCAGAGACTGAAACAAAGGCTTTCCTGTGGGTGGACTTGGAGAGGGCTGTGATTCCAGGAAGCAGAAAATTAGGATGGGGAAACAAAAGAAGGCAAACGAAAGATACATTTTTGAGGTACTTTACTGCTTTGCAATTAGTGTTTGATCCAGGAGAAATATTCTCTTGGGGGATGAAAGGGGTAGGCATTGATCTATTGGCTCCTATTCCCTACACTCCTGGGTTTCTCATGGCTAAATTCAAGAGTGGATTCCCAGGGAGAGAAGTAAGCCTCCTTAACGGAGGCAAGGCTCTGTCTCTCTGCATCTGTGCAAAGCCAGTCAAGGTTTGCACGGAAATGGATGCTCCAACTTCAGCTGCAGGAAGAAGTAGAGCCTAAAGGGTTCTGAGGAGCACACTATACCCACCCTCCACCCCACGCAGCTTCTATTTAGTCAACGTCTGCCCTTCTCTCTTCAGGTTTTACAGCTCTTGTTATATTCATGGAATATGTATCTATCGCATTGGGATAAGCCCCTTACCTGGGGAAGTATATTCTCACTGGCATCTCTGAGTCCCTGAACCAGCTTACTGAGCATATCACCCTGCACCGTTTCTTCCTTAATAGCTCCTCACCCCATCTGGTTATTTTGGATTACCCTTGGATGTTTTTTGAGGCTGAGGACTATACCCTTCCTAATTCTGCTCAAAATGTCATTACTCACATTGCTACTGCTTCCATTAATCTTGTATAATAGCCTGGAAGAAGTGAAGTGAAGTCACTCAGTTGTGTCCAACTCTCTGTGACCCCATGGACTATAGCCTACTAGGTTCCTCCATCCATAGGATTTTCCAGGCAAGAGTACTGGAGTGGGTTGCCTGGAGGAGGAGTGGAAATTTCTATCTCATGCTGCCATGTTGATCCTGGAATTCCTGCTCTGGATTGTTTTATTCACACAAAGATGGAAATATCAGGTCCCTTAGCTGAAGTGAGAAGGTTCCACGTTCTCCTGTGTAACTATCCGTGCAGGGCCAGACACTACTTAGATTCTCACCTTGTTGACTGCAGCCCCTGTGGAAGGCAGGACTTCTCAGTTGTCTTCACAATTCTGCCCCCAGAGCTGGCGAGGCTCCCCTGGTGATGCTCGGTGGGGCTTTGTCTGCCAAGCCTCTGTGGTGACCACTGGGTGAGTGTTCCCTGGGGGCGGGGAATACATGTTCTGACATATTTTATTTTTCCTCAGGGTAGAAAATACAGGCCTGCGGTGATATCTGATTGCAACTCTCTTACCTCATTTGTGGCAAATATCTCCCTGTGCTTTTATAGAAATATAAAAATCAAGCGAGCATGATTTCTAGTCAAAGAGGGACTTTTAAACATTTTTTTTTCTTTCATTGCTGCACATGAGTGGCCTGTTTCCCAGGAACAGACTCACATGCTTCAAGTATCTTGTTTAAAAGTCCAAATAGTCTGTCAATCTCTTCTGATTCACAGGAGGAAGGGGTTTTTCCAACGGTTTCCCACAGCTCCTGACATATACTATCTCACTTAATCCACACAACAAACCCAAGAGAAAAGTATTGCCAGCCAGGTCTACATATGATGAAACTGAGACTCAAAAATTCTAACTCAATTTTTTCTGAGTCCAAAGCCCTCCCTCTCCTGGTACCGTAGGACACAGCATTTCACATAACTTGTATTTTGTGGATGAGGGACATATGTCCCCAAATTCAAAACACACAACCCTCTCCATTTGCTCATTTTGTTAGGTTGATTAGCCTACTTAGACCCTCTGTGCCTCCACTTCTTTGTAAAATGACAATAAAATAATACCTACTCCATTGTTGTAGTAGATTGTTGAGAATTAAATGAGTTAACAGACATGACGTGTTTAAAACAGAGTGACACAAAGTGGGCATGCTATGCGGTTTAACAAAACCAAACCAAGCTTCCTGGGCTAAAATCAGTTGTGACTCCTGCTCCAAAGTCATCTTCTGTGAACTACATTTTTGAAATGGTAACTAAAGTCAGTGGGAAAATGAGTTGTACTCTCCAAATTGTTTATGCGCCTTTTTTCAATGAACATTTATAACGTTAAACAATAATAGTTTATGTCTTTGGTTATTTAGACATTATATTCAGCATGCTGCTGGTGCTAAGTCACGTCAGTTGTGTCCGACTCTGTGTGACCCCATAGATGGCAGCCCACCAGGCTCCCCCATCCCTGGGATTCTCCAGGCAAGAACACTGGAGTGGGTTGCCATTTCCTTCTCCAATGCATGAAAGAGAAAAGTGAAAGTGAAGTCGCTCAGTCGTGTCTGACTCTTAGCAACCCCATGGACTGCAGCCTACCGGGCTCCTCCGTCCATGGGATTTCCCAGGCAAGAGTACTGGAGTGGGGTGCCATTGCCTTCTCCAGTATTCAGCATAGAATAATTCAAATCCGTTCACTAGGAGACCATTTTATTGTTCATGCCAGGGAGAGAGCAGGAGCTTGTAAGGTTGGAGTCAATGTGTCTTTAATCAAAGTAGCAAACTGGGTAAGTGCAGGCGGAGCAGGTTGGACTATCCGTATTTGTTCTGCATATTGTAGAGGTGAAAGTCCTCATTGCAAGTGACAGTAACCTAATATGCACCAAAAGAAAAACAAAGGAATGAATTAGCACATACAATTGGTAGGCTCAAGGATGGCACTCACTACAGGCAAGACTAGATCTAGGGGCCCAAGCAACACCACTGGGACTGTCACCACATCATTCTTCCTCCCTCATCTCTTCTTGTTTCCAAATAATTTATTGGCTTCATTCTTCTACCACAGACAACTCGTTGCTGTACATCATTGGGGAAGTGATTGCTGCCACATCCTTGTCTTTGTCCTTACAGAAAAGAGGGCACTTTCTCTCTAAAATCTAATTACAAAATCTCATAGAAGAACTCCACGTGGCCCTGCTTGGCTCTGTGTCCATCCTTGGACCAGTCACGATGGTCCAGTCTCTACTGTAGTTGGATAATATCCCAGAGAGTCCCAGCCTTGGTTGTTGCCCTGCGTTATGGAGTAGGAGAGTCAGGACTTTGGGCTGGAGAAGAAGCAGCTCTCTAATTAAAGGAGGAATACTAGACAAAAAGAAGTCAATCAATGTTCTTGCCCTTTATATACAATCTCAGGCACTGTCAGCTCTGCTCTTCTCCTCTTCCCTCCAGTCTAGCTCCCAAGTGGCGTCTGGCTCTTGGCTTAATACCTCTCATCATCTCACCCTTAGATTTAATGTTTACATCTGATCCCCTGAGTCCTGTCTGCCCCTGAAGAATTGTGGCTCAGATGTGTTCCTCCACTCTTCATACTTTAGACAACTGCCTTAAGTAAGATTTCCTTTCTTGGCAAATCCTGTGGAGCCCAGATTCTAGCACCAGTTTCATCTTCTCAATCCTGTTGAGCTTCCCAGAATCAGAGATTTTGTGTGATAGGAGGGTGTATGTAGAGTTCACATGTCTGATAGTAAATAGTAAGCCTTCAGTTTATATAATCCACTGAAGAGTGGTATCTCAAGCACTTTGGAATAAGAGGCACCTAAGGATTAACAGTAGCTCAGAATACAAGCATTTCTGTAGCTCTTGACCATTTCTGTAGGTCCTGGGAAAACTGTGAGACTTTGAGATTGAAAGGGAACAGGTTTATTCCAGAGGCAATACGAAACATGGGAACATCAGTATAGCTTTCTTTTATTGGGAGGAGGGGTTGATATGTCCCTTAAGACTCACTTAAACTGAAGGTTTTCTCTCTGTTCTTTTTTTGCAATTTGTTGAAGACACTGGATAATTCATTTTGTAGAGTCTCCTCTATGTTTCCAGGAATTTGGTATTTGGCTCTAGACAAGTGACTTGATCAAATGCAAGCTTGAGTTTTTAGCAAGACTGGGGGCTTCCCTGGTGGCTCAGGGGTTTAAGCGTCTGCCTCCAATGAGGGATACCTGGGTTCAATCCCTAGGTCGGGAAGATCCCCTGGAGAAGGAAATGGTAACCCACTCCAGTATTCTTGCCTGGAGAATCCCGTGGACAGAGAAGCCTGGTAGGCTACAGACCACGGGGTCGCCAAGAGTCAGACATGACTGAGTGACTTCACCTTCACCTTCACCTCTTAGGTAGTGTGTTCTTTCATCAGGAGGCATTTCATCTTTGATCATTTATCCTTCTGTGATTTTGGCAGTCATTGATAATTGTTCTGTGGATACAGTAATAGAAGTTGCGAAGTAATGATATTCTAATTCTGTCATTCCTTCTTCACTTATTGTCTAGAATACTTTTAGAAAGAGAAACTTCTTTTTACCTACTAATTTTTCTAATAGTGATACACTGTATGCATAAAAGGCGGGAAAAATTCTTGATTTTTTCACTCTACCTGTTTTCAAAGTAGTTGATTCATTCACATCTTTCTAATAGTGACCAATAGTTTTTTGTAAGTATCATTATGAACTCATGGATCTAAACATATTTAACATGTTTCAGTCTGTTGAAATTAACCTTATTGATACTCAAATTGCCCCTATTTTGGCAATGTGAATCCCTTTAAGTTGGCATCTAAATCCTTTTAATAGAAATGGCTCTGCTAACTTCCTTACTTTCTAGTATAATGAGATATATGGGCTCATCTGGTAGGTTGAGCCTCCAAACTGGAATTGACCATTTCTTCAAGGAGCCCTGGTTCCTTTGAGCAGTAGATCTCAAGACCACAGCTGAAGTGCTAGGAAGTTATTTTATCTTCTAAATTAATAGGAAGGCAAGGTTATTTGATTATGATCTAGTTAAGTAATATAAAGACTCAGAAATTTACTAGTTCTATGAAAAAGCCCTATAGATTTTCAGAAATTTTGGACAGTATATTAAGCTTCTCCAGAAAAATAGAAAAATAGACCCAATAATTTATCTACCTATCTATTTATCTATCCATCCATCCATCACTTCAGTTGCGTCTGATTCTTTGCAACCCTATGGACTGTAGCCCTTCAAGGCTCCTCTGTCCATGAGATTCTCTAGACATGAATACTGCAGTGGGTTGCTACATATGTACATACATACATATAAAGAAGATTTGTTTTTTAATGAGGAAATGACTCATATGATTATGAAGGCTGAGAAGCCTTGCGGTCTGCAGTCTACAAGCTAAAAACCCAGGAAAACCAGTGATGTAATTCCAGTCCAAGTCTGAAGGCCTGAGAAACAGGGAAGCTGATGATGTAAATCCCAGTCCAAGAGAAGGAGAAGCCTGAAGCCCCAGCTGAAGCAGATAGGCAGGGAGGAGCTGAATCCTCCATCCTCTACTGTGGGTTCTGTTCTGGTGCTCAGTGGATTAGAGGATGCCTACCTACACTGGGGAGGGCTAGCTACTGTAAGGAATCCACGCATTCAAATGCTACTGACACACACCCAAAAGTACTATTTCATCTGGCCTGGTGGCCACAGTCAAGTTGACACACAAAATTAACATCATAGAGAGTACGTTTGACAACAGGGGTATGTTTACATACTTTTGTGAAATGGGCCCTAATCATCTCAAGAAGGCCTTCAGGGGCTTTTTAGAGATTATCCTCCAGAAGGGCTGAAACCAAGGTGTGATGAGTGGCCCCTGGGACTGCCAATTGGGTGAGATGTGCTAAATGAACAGAGAAATCAAACCGTGGTTTCTGATATAAGCCTAAAATTGAAGTCACTGGGCCAGATGCTTCAAATTGCAGGCATTGATTGTGCGAGCAAGCTGCTTTACACATGGGCAGTCCTATGTAATAGGTCTCAGGAGGACTGGCGGCTTGGGTTTATTTATTTAATGATGGTTAAACACTCACCCAAGCAATACTGGATGCCAGCTAGCATGAAAGCTATCACACAGGCTGAACAGACTGTATCAGCCCAGCTGCGTGGTTTTCTTGTTTGCATGGCTGAGCCGGGCAGAAAGCTATCTCAGTGCGCTTAGTCCGAGTTCAGCTGGTTGTTGGTGGTAACGTGCAGCTCGCTCTGCTGTATCAGCCTGTTGTGGTTATCTCCACCTTGGGGCTGCTGGCTGTTCCTGCAGGAGGTCTGGAATTCACCTTTCCACTGGTCAAGTTCACTTCCCCTGACATGGCTGGAGGCTGTTCAAGTTGTGTAAAGAGCCACACTCCCCTTTATGAGTGAGTTCACACCACCACCTCCCCTTTTATCTTTAAAATATGGCATTTTATGTGTTCTCTGATGCAGGTCAACTAGAGAGTTCTGGAATCTGTAGCTGGGGGAATTCTAGGCCTCAGGCTTTAGGTGCATGAAGACTGAGGGGCCCTCATCCACACGTCTTAAGAGGGCCATTGACTCTGCTTTTCAAAAATGATTTCACTTCATGCTTTGGACCTTAGGATGGACAGTGGACTTTTCAGAAGGGATATCCAATTCACAGAGCTGTTTGGCTTCTGGGTGAGAATGTTAGATTACAGTTGCGTGTTTGGGGTGATCACCAATGTCAGACTAAGGATTTGGATTGAATAAATCTAACTGATGGTCAGACCCTGAGATACTGTAACATCATATGTACAGCCAACATTAATAATACAACTCTTAAGCGCCTAGCTAGTGCACTGTGGAGAAAGCATATTTCTATGGTATTTTTATTGAGGAGGTTGGCTACACTGCTTTACCTCTGAGCAAGCACAGAGCTTTCACCTTTTCCTTACATCAATTTATGGAGGAAAGGATACTTATTTGGGTCAAAAAAAAAAAAAAAAAAGACACAATTAGACAAGCATATGTAAGAGCAGAATTTCTGGGCAGATAAATGAATTATACCCACTATTGATTGAGTGCATGTTATGTGCCAGAAACTGCTAAGTATTTTACATGGATGGTTTCTCACACTTCCTTATAATAACCCAATTAGGTAAGAGCGGTTGTTGATTCCTGTCTCTGTCCATCCAGGCTGCTATAACAAAAATGCCACAGACTGAACAGCTTAAACAAAAAACATTTCTTTCTCACAGTTCTGGAGGCTGAGATGTCCAAGACCAAAGCACCAGCAGATGTGGTGTCTGGTAAGAGGCTGTTTCCTGGTTCCTAGATGGATATCTTCTCACTGTGTCCTCACAGGGCAGAAGGGGCACGAAAGTTCTCTGGAGTTTCCTTTATAAAGGCAGTAATCCCATTTAGGAGGGCTCCACCCTCATGATCTAATCACCCCGAAGCCCCACCTCCTAACCCCAGCGCACTGAAAGTTCAGATTTCACCCTGTGGATCTGGGGAGGAAACATTCAGTCCATAAGAATCCCCACCTACAGCAGGGAGATTGAGGTGCAGAGGGCTTGAGTTATGCCGAGTTCGTGTTGTGCGCCAGAAACTGCCGTACATTTTACGCGGGTTATTTCAGGTGAGTCCTTACAATGATCTGATAAGATAAGAACCACTAGGAATCCCCAAGCTATGTATGTGGAAATGGAGGCTCAGAGATTTAATAATTTCCCTAAGACCACACAAGGGCGAGTAGCAGAGCTAGAATTTGAGCCGCAGAGAGTCCGGACCTCTTAAAGGACCCTTTTGTTCTTGGGATTGTTTCAGCCTCTGAGGATTTCATTTCCCATGTAACAGCTGTGTTTGAGAGGAGGGGACATCATCCTAAAAAAGCCCTAGAAAACAAGGGTGGGTTTCAGGACAATAGGAATTGGAACCTGTCCTGCCTCTACAGAGTCCTCACGGCCCCGCTGTGTCCGGCAGCTCACCCTCTGGGTGCTGGGAGAGCCACGGGAGAATCCCAACTCTGGGTTCAGCCTCACTGACAATTTCCATGAAATTGAATTTCCTTTCTAGACCTGTGTCACCCAGAAAGCCTGCCCTCCTTCCACAGGCTGTTATTACTGGTGATCACAATTTGTAACTGAGTAACTTTCTGAAAGGAGTGGGGATGTCTGCTTCTCTTTCTTTGTCTTCCCCTTTCCCTCCTCCCCCTCCTCCCCCATCCTTCTTCTCTTCTCTGTCTCTTCTCCTCCCCCCACCTCCTCCTTCTTCACTTAGGGTTGGGCAACTCTGAAACAAGGGAGCTTGATTTGAGCATCAGGGAGGCATAGTGGAAAGGCGACCAGTAGGGTCTGGATGAGAACTTGCACATCAGTTTGTTCTTCCTGAACCTTGATTCCTCATCTAAAACGATGTGTTGGGCTAGACCAGAGTCCTGATCAGAATCTCTGGGATGTGATCCTGAGATCATCTGTAGACACTCCCTGGGTGAGAGGCACTGCTGAGAACTGCTTCTTGAGAGAAGAAAGGTCAGCGTCCTCCTGTTTCCTCTTCTGTGCTCTTGTAACCAACCCTCCCACAACGAGACTTGGGGCTCCCATGTCTGCTGCCTCTCTCCATGTTCCCTTTCTATCACTCACCAGCCACCACATTCACTGATGATTTTAACAAGTGGCTCAGAGACTTTCCATTATCTCCTGGTCATCCTTTTTGTCCCGTCCCCCACCACCCGCCCCACTGTCTGCAGGAATAGCCAATTCATCTTCCTATCCTCTTAGTTCCTTGGTATTTTCACCTCCAGTGATCTTCATTTCCACTCCATGACAACCACCCAAAATAGCACTGCCTCAGAGATCTCAAACTATAGGAGTCTATTCCTGACCTACATTCCATGGTCCCCACTCTAACCGGCCTCGAGCCAGTACCCTTGTCTGCTTTGTGCCTTTGTCTTTCTGCCGTGTCTCTGGCAGCATCCCATTCCATCCCATGATGCAGCTGTGTACCGTCTTCCCTGCCCTGGGGCCGCCACGCACCCTGGAGGGAACCCCACAGCGATGCCAGCATACGCCAGGACAGCGTGTGTTTTCTAACTCCTGCCAAGGACTTGCCATTGCCTAGCAATACTTGCATGTTGCTACTCCCCTTCCTCAACAGCGGTTTTGGATTTGTTCCGCAGTCCTCAGGGTACCTGTCCCTCCACTGTGTCATCTCTGGCATTTTTAGTAGAATCCTTTCTGTTCAGCAGGAAAAATCATTCAATTCCTGCCCTCTCATAACTGATGGCTTAGCAATCACTGGTGGAAGAGATTTTCTCCTCTTGTGAAGGATGGATGCATTTTTCAACATGAATTTTGGATTCTACCTCCATGACAAAATAATTTATTGTGATATTAATTTGTGCTTGCCCTGTATTCCTGACTTATCCCCAACCCACAGCCTCCTGTCTCAGGAATGCTTTGTGGCAAATGGAACTAGAGAGGTAGCTGGAATCCCTGTTCTCTATAAATATCCAAGTTTATAGAAGAGAGGGCAGGTAGAGAAGGGATGGTCCATAAAGGCAAGAAGAGAGGGGAATAATTTTCCACAGATCAGGAGGAGCCTGAAGGCAGAAAGGAAAGGAGGACTCCCACCAGTGATGAGGAGTCGGTGGCAGGGCCCTGGGGACTGCTGGGTTGTCCATGTGATGAATCTAAGGATGTGACCCCCAGGCCTGTGGGCTCACGGTCTCCCTCAAAACAGGCTGGGCCCTGCAGGCTTGAAGAGGAAGCATCTCTGTGTTCCGTGCCAACCAGTGTGGTCAGCAGCCAGAGTGGCTTCTGGATGTCCTGACACTAGGGCCCTAGCATTATTCTGGGAGGGAGAAGAGTCTGTTACTAACTAGGATTGGAGTTTCCATCAAAGAGTTAATTTGAACTGTGATCTGACTTGGTTTGTGAAGTTAATGCTTCCCAGTCTCCCCTGAAACCTAAGGTCCTCACCTCTTCAATTATCCCCTCAATCCCCTCTCTCATACCTCTGCTCACCTTCTCTGCTGGGACCCTCCCCTAAATATGGAAACACATTCAAAACCCTCCTACCTGCCTGCCCCCACCCGCTGTCATCTTGAAGAGATACCTTTCTCTGGGCCCCAAGGCTTCCCTTATTATTCTCTTCCTCTCTCCTCCTTTTTTCACAGGTTTCTTCCTTGAAAGGACATCTGCTTGGGTCATATCCATGTCACCTCTTCAATGTCCCAAATCTGGCTGCCGTGCTCCACAAGACCACTCTGGTTTAGGTCAGCAAGGGTGTCATTTCACTCATCTCCTCTGAAGTAGGATGTTTTCCTCTGGAAACTTCGTTTCTTTGCCATTGGAAAGGCTTGATTCTCTTTGCTTTCTCCCTTTGCCATTTCTTAGAATCAATGGAGCTTTCATTCCTATCTCTCTGAATATTGGCCATCACAAGATCTCTTCCCTGGCCCTCTCCTCCTGTCTCCTTCACTCTAAATATGCTCCTTGACTACATCTGTTTCCATGGCTTCAATTACCGTGTCCTTGTAGATATGTTGAAAATCTCTATCTTAAATCCAGATCATCTGAACTCCAGATATAAAATTCAACTGCTCCCTGGATTTCACTTGGCTCCCAAAACCCAGCCAAAAATAATTCATCATTTCCTCCCCATCCTTGACCTGCTCCTCTCTGAAATTCTGCGTATCTAGGAGTTACTCACCTATTTATTATTCAAGCCCCAAACTTGGAATTCACTCCTGACTTTTCCTTTCAGCTCATCTTCCGGCTTCCCCCATAACTGACCAAATCCTGTCCATTTTGCTTTCTAAATACTTTTTTTTTTTTTAATACCTCCCTTCTGTTCCATTAGTTCAGAGGTCAGGCCCTAATCCCTGTCCCCCTTCCCCCATCCACACTTGAACTTTTACAAGTATCCTAATTGCCCTTTGGTTTCTCATCTTGCCCTCTTCTGTTCTCTGATAGTTATCAACCTCATGTTTCTGAAGTGTGAAATTCTTTGTTACACTCTTATTAAAATCTTCCATTATTTCTCATGTCATGTAATATAATATGTTTTCAATGATATAATAATATGTGTTTTCAATATAATAATATAAGTGTTTTCAATATAATAATATAAGTGTTTGCGATGAGCATACTTTGGTTAGAAACGGCAGACTATGTAAGCAGCAGTGGCTTAAGCCCTGCTGCTGCTGCTGCTAAGTCACGCCAGTCTGTGTGACCCCCCATAGACGGCAGCCCACCAGGCTCCCCTGTCTCTGGGATTCTCCAGGCAAGAATACTAGAGTGGGTTGCCATTTCCTTCTCCAATGCATGAAAGTGAAAAGTGAAAGTGAAGTCACTCAGTCGTGTCTGACTCTTAGCAACCCCATGGACTGCAGCCCACC
>NW_011494948.1:12049612-12052827 GCF_000754665.1 Bison bison bison
GTGGGTCGCTAGTGCCTTCTCCGGGCTTAAGCCCTAAGGGTTCTTTTCTCTTTCATAGTGAGAAATCAGCAACGTGTATTCTCAGGGGTGATTCAGCAGCCTTGTCCTGTCGTCGAGGATGGATGTCCTCACTGTGGTGTCAACATCTCCATCTGTGGCCAGCAGATGGCTGCAGCAGCTGCAAGGACCACATCCTTACATGACAACTTCCACGAGCACATTGAGAGTGGGGGGTCTCTACGTGGGTGTCTCCTCCCTTATCATGAGGGCAGTTACATCCTCGCCATCTGCCAGCGCATGTCCTTTACATCTTATCAGCCAGGAGGTCGAGTGGCCATCTCCAGCCAGAAGAGTAGTTAGGAAAATTGGTAACTGGTACTTCCTGTCACCAAAATGAAAGCAGACCTGCAAAGGAAAACAGATCTGTCAATGGCTGGTGCATAGTCAACCAAGAGCCATTTTTAATTCGAGGTCTTTTGAGCTTCTATATAAATTTTAGGATTATTTGTTCTAATTCTGTGAAAAATGTCATGGGTATTTTGATAGGGATTGCATTAAATTTGCAGGTTGCTTTGGGTAATATGGCTGTGTTAGCAATAGTAATCCTTCCAATCCAAGAGCATGGGTTATCTTTCCATTTCTTTAAATTGTATTAAATTTCCTTCATCAGTGTTTTATAGTTTCTAAAGTATAGGTCTTTCAACTCCTAGGAATTAAAAAAAATTTTTTTAACTGTCTCTTCCTGAAATTTCATTATTAGTATATAGAAATACATGGATTAATAGATACAGACCACCATGCAGCAAGGATATACTGTATAGCCCAGAGAATTATACCCACTATCTTGTAAAAACCTGTAATGGAGTATAATCTGCAAAATACTGAGTCACTATGCTGTGTACTTGAAACTAACACGTTATTGTAAATCAGCTACACTTCAGTTAAAAGAGCAGTTGTCATAACTTTCAGCTTCTCGAGCCTTGGGCATGTCTCTCACCTCCGTGCCTCTACACTTAGGGATCTCACCTGGATCTGACTCCCCAGGTACACGTGTACACATCGCTCCCTTCACGTGGTTGCCTCTTCCTGCTTTTACAGTCCTCAGCTTAGGCACCACTCCGCACCCCTGCCTGCTGGATTGTATGTCCACTGTGTGTTCTAAATGACATTACTTATCCTATTCTAATTCCAAATTTCTGTTCTTCATGGAAATCGTCAACTCCCTTGAAAGTTGGGACTACATATTTCCCCCTATTATAGCCACAGTCTGTTTTCTTTGAAGAGACTGAAATATTTTGTAATAACCCCATTTATGGATTTGAATATAAAGCTGCTTCCTTTTGGTGACTTTTTCCCCATAGTTTTGTTAGCTGCCAGTAGCCAGCAGAGGGCGCTCTGGCCTTTGACTAGAGTGCCCCTTGGCGGTAATTTGATTCTTCCAGCTTAAGCGTGCTTCCCCCCCCCCCCCCACAGAGATACTAATTTTAAGTCTTCTTAATCAAAAGACTGAAATCATCCATTAGTTATTTAAAGCTAGATCTTGTTTGTATGAATATATTGAGTTCATTTAGAGTGATGGCACACCTTCACTTAATCGTTTGAGGTTTGTTGTGAAATCCATGCACCCTCTAAATTCCCCTTCGTAGGCAGAGTGGGTGCAGCTGCTGAGTTCTTGACAGTAGCTGAAGTGGTCTGAAGAGCTTAATCTGGTGTCTTGAAAATGTACTAACCTTTCACAGCCCCAAATCCAGCTCTGCCCCTCACTTTGAGAGAAATCACTTAGGCCAGGTTGGCTGGGTGTTTTGATGAGCTGTGAGACTACAAGTGAATATTATTTCAGGAATGGAGGGGGAATGAGCCTGGGTTAGGAAGTGACGGCAACGTATCATTCTGTAAACCTTTCACGCATTTAATAAATATTTGAGAGCCTACCATGTACCAACACTATTCTCATCACTGGACAATAGCAATAAATGAAACAGATGAAATCCTTGACATCATGGAGATTAGATTCCAGGGAGGGATATAGCATTAAATTTAAAAATATATAATAGGGTGGAGCCAAGATGGCGGAGGAGTAGGACGGGGAGAACACTTTCTCCCCCACAAATTCATCAAAAGAGCATTTAAACGTTGAGTAAATTCCACAAAACAACTTCTGAATGCCAGCAGAGGACATCAGGCACCCAGAAAAGCAATCCAACTCTTCGAGAGGAGGTAGGAAAAAATATAAAGGACAAAAGGGGAGACAAAAGAGGGAGGGACGGAGTTCCGTCCCGGGAAGGGAGTCTTGAAAAGAGATAAGTTTCCAAACACCAGGAAACCTTCTCACTGCCGAATCTGTGCCGAGCTTTGGAAGCACAGAGGGCAACATAACAGGAAGAAAAAATAAATAAACAATTAAAACTCGAAGATTGCGAGTCCTACGGTAACTCCCCCAGCGGAGAAGCAGCGCAGACGCCTGCACGCGCCATTAGCAAGCGGGGGCTGGGCAGGGAGGCGCAGTGCGGGCTTCATCGCTTAGAGTAAGAATCTGGCCTGAATACCCTGAGCACTATCTGAGCGAAATAATTTGGGCTAGCAAACCAGACTGTGGGATATCTACCATGGGAAAAGCCAGCCCTAACCTAAGACCACCAGGCCCACGCACGGAACAAAGAATTGAACAGAGATAGCGGGCTGCAGACCTTCCCCCTCCGGTGACAGGCAGCCAGAGCCGGAAGGGGGCAATCGCAGCCCCAGAGAGACATTATCTATAAAACTGTAAGCAGGCTTCTTTGCTAACTAAAACTTTTTGGGGGTCTGGACGGTTAACATCTGCCTGAGAAGGTGCGCCGGTTTTACACCCAGATAACCGAGTGGCGGGGGGGCGATAAGTCGCAGCATTGGCGCTCGGCAAACACCTCATCACTTGAGCTGCTCAGACCTGGGAAGAGCACAAAACTCAGGCCCAACTGAGTCTGCGCCTCTGAGGACTACCCGAGTGCCTGAACCTGAGCGGCTTGGACCTGGGAGGTACATGCAACCCAGGGCCAGCCTCGGATTGTTCCCGGCAGAACAACCTAGAGCCCGAGCAGTGTGGGCAGGGAGGCTACACGCGCCGTGAGCGGGGGCAGACCCAGTGTGGCTGAGGCACTGCGAGCGCACGCCAGGGTTATTTGTTTGCAGCATCCCTCCCTCCCTCCCCACAGCGCGACTGAACAAAGAGAAGAAAT
>NW_011494948.1:12053931-12055848 GCF_000754665.1 Bison bison bison
ACTTAAAATGATGAAAGAAAATAACCTACAGCCCAGATTATTTGTACCCAGCAAGGATTTTCATTCAAGTATGAAGGAGAAATCAAAAGCTTCTCAGACAAGCAAAAGCTGAGAGAATTCTGCACCACCAAACCAGCTCTCCAACAAATACTAAAGGATATTCTCTAGACAGGAAACACAAAAATGGTGTATAAATTCGAACCCCAAACAATAAAGTAAATGGCAACGGGATCATACTTATCAGTAATTACCTTAAACGTAAATGGGTTGAATGCCCCAACCAAAAGACAAAGACTGGCTGAATGGATACAAAAACAAGACCCTTATATATGTTGTCTACAGGAGACCCACCTCAAAACAGGGGACACATACAGACTGAAAGTGAAGGGCTGGAAAAAGATTTTCCATACAAATAGGGACCAGAAGAAAGCAGGAGTAGCAATACTCATATCAGATAAAATAGACTTTAAAACAAAGGCTGTGAAAAGAGACAAAGAAGGTCACTACATAATGATCAAAGGATCAATCCAAGAAGAAGATATAACAATTATAAATATATATGCACCCAACACGGGAGCACCGCAGTATGTAAGACAAATGCTGACAAGTATGAAAGGAGAAATTAACAATAACACAATAATAGTGGGAGACTTTAATACCCCACTCACACCTATGGATAGATCAACTAAACAGAAAATTAACAAGGAAACACAAACTTTAAACGATACAATAGACCAGTTAGACCTAATTGATATCTATAGGACATTTCATCCCAAAACAATGAATTTCACCTTTTTCTCAAGCACACATGGAACCTTCTCCAGGATAGATCACATCCTGGGCCATAAAGCTAGCCTTGGTAAATTCAAAAAAATAGAAATCATTCCAAGCATCTTTTCTGACCACAATGCAGTAAGATTAGATCTCAATTACAGGAGAAAAACTATTAAAAATTCCAACATATGGAGGATGAACAACACCCTGCTGAATAACCAACAAATCACAGAAGAAATCAAAAGAGAAATCAAAATTTGCATAGAAACGAATGAAAATGAAAACACAACAACCCAAAACCTGTGGGACACAGTAAAAGCAGTCCTAAGGGGAAAGTTTGTAGCAATACAGGCACACCTCAAGAAACAAGAAAAAAGTCAAATAAATAACCTAACTCTACACCTAAAGCAACTAGAAAAGGAAGAAATGAAGAACCCCAGGGTTAGTAGAAGGAAAGAAATCTTAAAAATTAGAGCAGAAATAAACGCAAAAGAAACAAAAGAGACCATAGCAAAAATCAACAAAGCCAAAAGCTGGTTCTTTGAAAGGATAAATAAAATTGACAAACCATTAGCCAGACTCATCAAGAAACAAAGGGAGATAAATCAAATCAATAAAATTAGAAACGAAAATGGAGAGATCACAACAGACAACACAGAAATACAAAGGATCATAAGAGACTATTATCAACAATTATATGCCAATAAAATGGACAACAAGGAAGAAATGGACAAATTCTTAGAAAAGTACAACTTTCCAAAACTCGACCAGGAAGAAATAGAAAACCTTAACAGACCCATCACAAGCACGGAAATTGAAACTGTAATCAAAAATCTTCCAGCAAACAAAAACCCAGGTCCAGACGGCTTCACAGCTGAATTCTACCAAAAATTTAGAGAAGAGCTAACACCTATCCTGCTCAAACTCTTCCAGAAAATTGCAGAGGAAGGTAAACTTCCAAACTCATTCTATGAGGCCACCATCACCCTAATACCAAAACCTGACAAAGATCCCACAAAAAAAGAAAACTACAGGCCAATATCACTGATGAATATAGATGCAAAAATCCTAAACAAAATTCTAGCAATCAGAATCCAACAACACATTAAAAAGATCATACACCATGACCAAGTGGGCTTTATC
>NW_011494948.1:12056945-12057119 GCF_000754665.1 Bison bison bison
TTATCAGAGAAATGCAAATCAAAACCACTATGAGATACCATTTCACACCAGTCAGAATGGCTGCGATCCAAAAGGCTACAAATAATAAATGCTAGAGAGGGTGTGGAGAAAAGGGAACCCTCTTACACTGTTGGTGGGAATGCAAACTAGTACAGCCACTATGGAGAACAGTGT
>NW_011494948.1:12058215-12078854 GCF_000754665.1 Bison bison bison
ATACTAACGCATATATATGGAATTTAGAAAGATGGTAACGATAACCCTGTATACGAGACAGCAAAAGAGACACTGATGTATAGAACAGGCTTATGGACTCTGTGGGAGAGGGAGAGGGTGGGAAGATTTGGGAGAAAAAAAAAAAAGTTTACTGTAGAAAGGAGACAGTCAAAGAAGAGATATACAATCCACAACAGAGAAGTATATTAGTAAAGGCCAGTATGCTAACTCATTTGGTGAACACCTCGTGTATGCCAGGGACTGCAGTAGTCACTGGGAATACAAGGGTGAGCAAGGCTGACCTTGTATAGATCATCACAGAACTTCAGACTGGTTGGAAATAGAGAAGAAAAAATTCCAGGATCCAAGACAGGGCACAACCAAAACCTTAAACCAGCAAGTCCTCTGACAGAAATGACATGAAAATAGGCTTGACCTAATGGAAGATATGATTAGAAAGCAGTGAGATAAGGTGATAGATAATGAAGAACAGATCATATATGTCTAGAATAAAAGGACTAATGTCTTTGAATAAAATGGAAAGTTGAATTAAAAAATAAATAAATAAAAATATATAATAGAATATAAGAAAAAACCCCAAGACAAAAAATAGAGGGTTTTGCTTTAGGTATGTGCAGTAGAGGAAAGAACATTCCAGGCAGAGAGTTCAGCGAGGGCAGAGACCCCAAAGCAAGAGAGTGCCTGGTATGCTGAAATGGCTAAAGAGGCCAGAGGAGCAGGAACAGGGCTCTGAGGGTGTGGTGATGGGAGGTGAGGTTGTGGAGGTAGCAGGGGTCAGGCAGGGAGAGCTGGGGGGCCTGGTAAGGAGTTAGAGAAACCATGAGAAGGATGGTCAGTAGTGGAAGTGAGGGTTAATGCAGGGTCCAGTCAAGAGATGCTGGCAGCAAGACCACGGTGGTGGTGGCAGAGGTGGTATGTAATGGTCAAATTAGGCTATATTTGAAAGACTTTAAAGACAGAGTTCCTGGGGTTTGCCATGGACCAATTATATAAAGCATGTGTAAAACAGAGAGTGGCCAAATCCAGGGTCTCATTTCCCTCCCCCCACCCCATTTTTTTCTGAGGATGGATTTAGATAGAAGCCAGATAGACTCTTGTATTCCTAACGCCAACCTAGCACTGAACAGCTGTTGTTTACGCTGCTGTAAACAGCGAGGATTTCTGATTTCAAGTAACAGGACCTCAGCAGAGTGGCTTCCTTCATTGTTCTATGTATGACTGATGGCAGTCTGTGAGTCAGGTTTGGATGGTCTGCAAGATGTATCATGAGCATCAAGGGTTTTTCCCTTGGTGGCCTCTGTTTTCCCCCAATCTTCTTTCTGCTCTTTTATCTAGAATGAAGCCTTTCATTTTTGTCAGCTGAAGCAAGCCACCTTTAAATGTTCCTACCCATAACCCAAGAAATAACATTTTTGCATTACCTCTGAAAAAGTGCAATGAAACCTCAGTGTGGCATTTGTCATTATTTTGGGCTTCCCAGTTGGTGCTGGTGGTAAGGAATCCACCTGCCAATGCAGGAGGTGCAGGTTCCCTTCCTGGGTGGGGACGATTGCCTGGAGAAGGAAATGGCAACCCACTCCAGTATTCTTGCCTGGAGAATCCCATGGACAAAGGAGCCTGGCAGGCTACAGTCCATGGAGTCGCAAAGAGCTGGACATGACTGAAGTGACTTAGCACACATGCACGCACAAGGCAGTCTGGGAAATCTTGTTCAGGGCTGATTTGAATACTTCTGGCTCTGTGCCTGTAATTCAGAGAGCAGCCACCAAGTGGTGTCTGCAAAAGTCTAGCAGGTGAGGTCTCTCTGGGTACATGTACAGAGCTGGTAGGAATGGAGAGGAAAATCCAGTCTTCTTTTTTTTCCAGGAGCTCTCAGTTTACAGAAATGAACCTCATTTAAAACTATACCCCATAACTTGGAAAAAATAATAGTGCAGTAATTCATAATGAAAAACCCTGTCTTTTTTATTGGAGTATAGTTGCTTTACAATGTTTTATTAGTTCCTGCTGAACAACAGAATGAATCAGCTGTATATAAATATATATCCCCTTCCTCTTAGACTTTCCTCCAAACCTCGCCCTTCATCCAACCCATCTAAGTCATCTGGAGCATCAAGGTAAGCTCCCAGTGTTATACAGCAGATTCCCACTGGCTGAGTGAAGTCACTCAGTCGTGTCCAACCCTTTGCGACCCCATGGACTGTAGCCTACCAGGCTCCTCTGTCCATGGGATTATCCAGGCAAGAGTAGTGGAGTGGGTTGCCATTTCCTTCTCCAGGGGATCTTCCCGATCCAGGGATGGAACCCGGGTCTCCCGCATTGCAGGCAGACGCTTTACCATCTGAGCCACCACGGAAACCACTCTGAGGACATGTTACACATAGTAGGCTATATATGTCAATCCTAATCTCCCAGTTTGTCCTACGCTCTGCATCCCCCCGCCCATGTCCACATGTCCACTCTCTGCGTCTGCCTGCCGCCTTCTCTGTGGCTCACTGCCTATTTTAGGTCCCCTCATCATGTCTTCCCCCATTCCCACATCCATCCAGCCTTCCTCATTCACTCAGTTGTGTCCAGCTCTTTGCGACCCCATGGACCATAGCCTGCCAGGCTCCTCTGTCCTTGAGATTCTCCAGGCAAGAGTACTGGAGTGGGTTGCCATTTCCTCCTCTGGGAGATCTTCCTGACCCACAGATCAAACATGTGTCTCCTGTGTCTTGTGCATTGGCAGCTTTATTCTTCACTGCTGAGCCACCTGGGATTCCCATATCACCAGCCTCCTAACTGTATTTCCTGCCCCTCACCAACACTACCCAATCTTTTATTTTTTTTATCCCCCAAATGATCGTTCTAAATCACAGGTTTGGTCCAATCTCTCTCCCCATCCACACTTTGCCCACCAACTCCATTGTCTACAGAATAAATCCTGAACTTCCAGCCCTTCATAATTTGGCCCAATTGATCTTCTCATCCGTATCTTCCCCTACCCCATCTTTTCAACCCTATGTTCTCCTGGCATTGGCCACACTCAGGTTCCTTTAGTAAGAATGCACATTCAAGCCTTTGCTTTTGTCAGTGCTATTCCTTCTGCTTGAAATGTTCTTTTCCCCTGGAGACTTCTGGCTGACCCTTTAAGTTTCGCCTCAGAACACCGCATCTGTGAGATCTTACACAGCTTCCTTGTGACAGGCTCTTCCAGTGCTGCAGGAGCAGCTTTACAGCCTCCTGTGCCTCTGTTCTAGCGCAGAGGTTAATCACCAAAGCTACTCTTGGTTAGGGGCTTGCTATGTGCCAGGGACTCCTTAAGATCCTTCGTCTCAAAAATAACGTGAATATATGTCTAAAGCAAGACACCTTGAGGATCAAGATGTGTTTACATTCTGTAACCTTTCAGGGTTTAGTAATATACCAGAGGCACAGCAGATGCTTATAAATTTCCCATTGATTAAAGACCCAAAGATTTTGGTTTTGACCTTGTTCGTTCTCAAGCACCACCTGGTGATTGTAAGAATTCCTGTAAGATTTTGTAAGAGTTCCCATAAGAATTCTGACAAGACTAAAATATGCCCCTTTTCACTGGGATGAGGTTTGAGGAATGCCTCACTTTATAAACCATGGTCTATAAACCACAGAGGGAAAACCCACTTACCTTTCTCTCTTATTAAGAGCATTTCCAGCTTTCTGGCAATCATTGTTAGATTTAACATGTTTTGATAATAAGATGAAATGTAATCAAGTTATCCAATGTGTTGTGAGGTTCGAGTCACATGTGTGCTAAATAAATAACTCAGTTATTGTCTCCCCTTCCCGTTCTCCCTTGTGCAGTTTAAAATATTTTAGTACAAAAATAGAAAGTGAAAAATTTCCCGTTCACTCTGAAAAGTTTCAGGGGTTACTATACAGTTGGATTGTAAGAACATCATGGATACAGGGAATTCTGTAGATTCAGTTTTCTTCTCATGCATCTTATAAAAGGAGATTTATAGGTGGTTAGGCAATCTAGGCGGTGAAGGCAATGGCACCCCCACTCCAGTACTCTTGCCTGGAAACTCCCATAGACAAAGGAGCCTGGTAGGCTGTAGTCCATGGGGTCGCTAAGAGTCGGACACGACTGAGTGACTTCCCTTTCACTTTTCACTTTCATGCATTGGAGAAGGAAATGGCAACCCACTCCAGTGTTCTTGCCTGGAGAATCCCAGGGACGGGGGAGCCTGGTGGGCTTCCGTCTATGGGCTCACACAGAGTCGGACACGACTGAAGCGACTTAGCAGCAGCAGCAGCAGCAGCAGGCAATCTAGGAAGTTCAGAACCTATCTTGTCCCAACCTCCAGGCCCCTTGGAACCTGAGGGAGAAGACGATGAGGACAAGCAAAGGGCTGGTTGGGTCCTGACCTGGTGTTGAGCGTGGCCAGTTTGTAGCCTGAGTGTCTCTCTCACTGGAAGTGTGTTGGCCTAAGGTCCTGTTACACAGCAGAAGGGGAGGCTTCCTAGGCTCCTTTTTTTTTCCCTACACTTAAATCTAGGGGCTCTGAGACTTACCCTTATTGGGGAGGAAGAGCGAGCTCAAGGAAAAGCATTTCAAGGAGGAGAAGGAGCTGAAAGCTGCAGGAAGTGTTCTAAGCAAGAGTTCCCCATTCGCCTGAAGAAGCCTGTTGAATCAGCCCACACCCTAGGAATTCCAGAGGGCATCCCAGGGTGGAAGGAGCTAATGGCAACAAAAAAGGAAGCAAAAGCTGCCATCTGAAAACAAACCAAAAATATTTTTTGTGTATATCTTCCTATTAGACTTTTTCATAAACGTGGTGTTGTCCCTGGGCTCACTCTTCTATACGTGGAGAAGTGACTCATATCATCTAATCAATCTTAACCAAAGTTAGTGTTATATTCATGATGGACTTTATAGTCTTTGGACTAAACCTGCTTTATAGGAATCAAATGATTATATGGAAACTGCCAAATGTTGCTTCACAGTTATTGAAGCAGTGAACATGTGTTAAACTTGTTTTTACTGCAGCTGCCCACACCTGGCTCATCATTGGAAACATCTGGGGAGCTTTCTGGTGGGCCCTTAACAATCTATGTTGTTCAAAGTTCCCAGGTATTTCTGATGGTCAGCCAGGATTGAGAATTGCACTGTGCCATGCCATGCCCCCTCTTCAAACAGGTGTTTAGTTTATGCTCATAATTTAGGTGATTTTCTCTTTGTTCTTTTTTTAAATTGCAACTCTTCTCATGTTTCTTATCTTTCATGAGACCTCTGAATATATGATTAAGCAAAGTACTCTTCAGTATCTGAATGCTTACAGAATCTGTTTCTCCCTTTATATACTTAGTCATCTTTTGAGGTCTGTTAATCTGGTTCCCCAGACCTGGGGGCCATAAAATATATAGCTCTTTAAGATCTCCAAGAGATTAATGGCTACACAAACAGGTGCTCAAAGTACATTTGCTGTTTTTTAAAAACAATTCTAAACCTAAATTGACTAATACTACATACTGCAATTTTGAGCTAAATTGCTAAAAAGAACACAAAATTACAGTGAAATTGGTGGTTTAATTGTCCATGTTGGGATTCTGTTAAAATAAAAACTTTCCAAGCCTAAGTGATAACACTGCAAGGGATTGTAGACAGATTTCTCTATGCAGATGTCAAAGGCAAGCCAATCTCTGGAATAGCTAAGTAAATTCAAGGGTTGAATGAGAAGATCCATATTAAGGTTCTTACATGAAGTAGTACAGCCTTCCCTGTGCATGGCTCCACTATGCATGAACTTGTTAGTTAAGTAATACCAGTACCACAAAAATATAATTCAAATTCCATTACAATGTTACACTAACTGTATTTGCATAATATAAATTTGCTCTTAACTCTTCAGTCAACAAATAACTATGTAAATAACACATACATGATCATGCATGCCACTTATTTCAAAGTCTGCCAGGGATTGGTCTATACACATCCTTTTTCAGTTCATACAGTCAGCAAAGGGACTTCTTGTATACCAGTGATAAACCAACAAGACATTTTATAAAAGTGAATAATCAAAAAAGAAATTGGCCAACAAAGAATAAATGTGCAAAGATGAAATGAAAAGTGATAACCCTGGAAGTGAAATTTGAGTCAAACATGAGTGGAGTTATAGAAGTATTGCTGACTACGGAAATGTTGATAGGGCTGCTGTTTGAAAGATTCTAAAAATGCAGCTGGAGAAACTTAGGGAAGGTGAAATTATGTGTCTAAAGAAAGTGACAAAAAGGGATGGAGGTACCCCAGAGGAAGTAGGGGTATCTGGCAAGGAATTTCTTAATAGAGGAACTCTGAGAGATAGTTAATGCCATTTGCAAGTACAAAGGATATAATATTGGAAGTAGGTCCTAACACAGAAAGGAGTGTCGCAGTTTGTCAACACATCAACACTGCTTGCTCTAGATCATAAATTATGTGATGCGAAGGAAAAGGCAAACACTATTTACACTGTTCTTGGCAGGTTTTTTAATGAACAAATAAAACATGTTTATGTTCAATGTTCCCAATGTTCTAAATTACAATGTACTAAATAAACATTAGTTTTACCATTTCTTTCCATTTCCCTATTCATTTATAATCAACAGTAGGAGAGTTTTTTATATTTTGACAAAATTTTTAAAGGTCACAGAACAACTGTAATTTTTCCCATTGATTCTTAAAATTTCTTTGCAGTTTCATCTTACAGGGTCATTTTTACATGGCATTGTGCACTGCCATGCAAAGTGGGGATGGCTTGTATATTTCAAAGTAAACTCTTATAAGTTAAAAATGTTTATCATAATGTCTAGAGTGAATACTTAAAAATAAAAATACATAAATAAAAGCTTATAGAAAGGTATAGCTAAAAGATTTATAGTGGAATTAAAAAAGATTACTTAAAGCTATTTAACTCAAAAGAAGGTAGGAAATTAAAAATAGAAAAAAGAAAGCATCTTTTTAGATGGCAGAAAGTTAATAAACTTATGGTCAACTGTATCAGTGATTACATTAAATGTGCATGAGCTAAACTCTTTAATTAAAATTCAGAGATTGTCAGAATGGATAAAAATCATTTCAACTATATGTTGATTACAGGATACACAGTTTAATATAAGGAAACCAATAGATAAAACTAAAATCAAAGGAAAAGTCATTTCCTACAAATAGAAGTGTAAGAAAGGTGGTACAGATTTTTAATATCAAATAAAGTAGACATCAAGCAAACATTATCAGAGATAAAGAGGAACACTTGAAACAAAGATTAATTCATTAATAATATAAAACAATCATAAATGTGTGCATATTCAATAATTTCAAAATACATAAAAAGAGAAATGGAAATATCAGCAATTATCATTAGAGATTTCCTTTCTCAGTAATTGATAGAATACTTGTTAAATTTGGGACAGATAAAGATGGGAACAACACCTTGACCTAACACTGTCAGAATACTACATGCAACATCTGCAGAGGGCACGTTCATTCCCAGTGCACATAGGACTTCCACCAAAATAGACTATTTGCTAGGACATCACGTTTCAAGATTGAAATATTACTTGCTATATTCTCCAACCATGATTAGAGAAAAATAGCAGTTACTTAGTACATTCATAATACATAATGAGACAATGTGCTCAGTTGCTTCAGTTGTATCTGAATCTTTGTGACCCCATGGCCCATAGCCTGCCAAGCTTCTCTGTCCATGGCATTTTCCCAACAAGAATACTGGGAGTGGGGTGCCATTTCCTCCTCCAGGGGATCTTCCTGACCCAGGATTGAACCAGCATTTCCTGCATCTCCTGCATTGCAGGAACGTTATTTAACACTGAGCCACTGGGGAAGCCCTAGCTGAAAATTTTTTATTTTTATAAGCATATTTTGTATTTGGGTTCAGTGTGATTTTTCTCTTCATATATATTATTTAGAGCTGTTGTAAATAGGCCTACACCATTGGTTTATTTTTGAACATTGTAAAATGGCAGCATGTGTCTCATAGGAGCTGTGATATTTGAATTAACTCAAAGAGCACCTGGCTGTGGCTTAGGTGACAGATCGCAAAAAGAGTTAGCTATTAGAGGACCAATTAGGCCAAGTGCTTTGGCTTTGTTTATCCAGATGGCATATAAAGAATCCTTAAAACTTCTCCATTTTAAAAAATCCACTCTACTAGTCAGTCTTTTAATTGAGTGTTTAGATAATTTATTTAGCTAATGTTAGGCCTTAACTCTTCCATTTTGTTTTCATTTTTTGTCTGTTCTTCCTGATTTCAGCTTCTCTATTTTTTTCCTTCCTGCTTCCCTGTGGGTTATTTTAACAATTTTTAGACTTCCATTTTTATTTATCATTTTTACTTATTAATCATAGCATTTTATATAACTTTCAAGTCAATTGCTTAAGGTATTATATATACTCTCTCTATATAATACCTTAAGCAATAATTAATATAATTAATATATGATATATATATCATATGTATGATACATAGTCTACTAGTGTTAACAATTTACCAGTTAGAATGAAGCATAGAAATCTTCTCCCACTTTATATCCTTTTGCCCTCTTTCATTTATAATATTAATATAACTATCTTAACTATTTTAAAAGTTCCTTTACATATATTGAGAACCAAATAGTGTAATTTTTGCTTCAAATGTCAAATACAATTTTAAAAACTCAAGAGGAAAAGTAAGCCTTCTTTACTCATATTTTTGCTCTTTTCATTGTTCTTTCCCTCTTGCTGATATTCCAAGATCCCCTCTTTCATCATTTATTCCTGTTTAGAAAAAGGAGGCATGGCTTGTTGTTGACCGGTGGGGTTGGAGGTCTAGGTTTCCAATTGGCCTTTAATGACGCTAGGTGTGGGGGTGACCCCTACTGACAGTGCCCCCTTTACCCTGTCATTAGACTGGTCTCAAGGTCCCTAGCCTGTTTGCCTTTTGCCCTTCACCTTTCAGAGTCTTCTTGTTTCTTTTAAAACAAAGTGTCCCAGACTTTCAGCTGTATTTGATAGAATAAATAGAGCAAAATATGTCTACTTTATATTTGCAGATGTCGAAGTCTTGGAAAAAATTTCTAGTGCAATGATAAAATGTGATTTATCGGAATTTGCGAGATGCAGATAAAGTAGTATTTAGCAAGAAATATATAAATCTAAAAAGTTGTATTAGAAAAGAAAAATGATCTATAATTGGTGACCTAAACCTCCACCTTAGAAAGCTAGAAAAAGAAGGCCAAATTAAACTCAGAGTAACTAGAGGAAAAGGCAACCCATTCCAGTATTTTTACCTGTAAAAAGTCCCATGGATAGAGGAGCCTGGTGGGCTACAGTCCATGGGGTCGCAGAGTCCGACATGACAGAGCAACTCAGGATGTATTCAGCTTACATCACTTACAAGGGAGTGACAAAGAGCACACTAGATGAATTAGAGAAGAGAAGAATAGAAAAATTGTTGAAATCAGCAGCTCCTTCTATGACAATGTCAACAAAATTGATGAAACTTTAGCAAGACTGATCAAGGAAACAAAGAGAGATGTAAATGGCTAATACATTCAATTTTGATAACATTTGCTTTGAAACGCAAATTCTTTCCAATGCGATTGGTGAACTATCGAACACTGAGCGTGGCACACGTTCACATTTACTTGTGCGTGATTCTGTGCACAGGAAACAGGTGAATGTTGAACTCAGTTAAACCAAGTCGCCTAGAAATACACAAAATGCACACCTGTGCACAGCTCAGACATCTACCAGCTACCTTATTTCACCACATGTGTGATGAACCGCAGCTGTCTACACCTGGTATTGGATCTTTCTGTTCAACGTTAGGTAACTCAACCTCCATCACTTTATAACTCATGAGCTGTAACTTTTCTGATGCCCACTTCCACAAGCAAGCTTCAGATAGTTTATTAAGTGTCATATTTGTTGTAGTATTTATTTATTTCTTAACCATTTCACATATATAAAACTGCTACCATTTTTTAATAGATTTCTATTTTTTATGTTATGTGTCACCAACAAAGTTTTTGAATGTTGTACCCATATTTCCATTTTCCCCATAAGCCTTGTGGTTTTTACTGTGTAATTTTGCTTAACATGGTGATTTTTAAGGATATACGTATAAGTAGCATTATAGCAAAACTGTTACTTTACCCAGTGCTGAAATTTGCTCTCCCTAGGACATGAGTTTGAGCGAACTCTGGGAGTTGGTGATAGACAGGGAGGCCTGGCGTGCTGCAATTCACGGGGTCGCAAAGAGTCGGACACGACTGAGTGACTGAACTGAACTGAACTGAATAGTACAAGTAGACGTTATGTTCCTCCTGATATGTTGCAATATGAACTATACAACATCACCTGTGAAAATTTCTTACCCGAAATCTTAAGCCTGAAGCTAATCAAGTCTTTAGATCTAACTTCCACTGTTAAAAGAAAGAAAAGAAAAAGAAAAAAGCACAAGGGCTAGAGAAATAATTTAAATGACACCATGAGGAAACCATTATATAAATACAAAATGTTACAGCCAACCAGATAGTTGGCCTGGTCTGGTTATATACTATTTTGAAGAAATCAACCATAAATACATTTCTGGTACCACTGGGACCATTTACTGGAGACAGGGTATTACATGAGATTATGGAGTTATTGTTACTTTTAAGAATAGCAATGTTATTCCTATAAACTTTAAAATGTTCTTATTTGGGGACTATAAAAACTTACATATTTAGAAGTGAAATATCTTGAAGTGTGTGATTCCTCTAAAATACTTCAGCCTTTTGCATATGTGTGTATATATACACACATACATACACACATATATGTATAATGGAAACATACCCAAGTATAAGAGAACGAATACAATAAAGATAATATAGATGTTTATTGTACTAATCTTTTCACTTTTTGTATGTTTGACATTTTTCCTACTTTATTTTTATGATTGTACAAATTTGGCATCTAAGAGGAATTAAAATATGTTTTGCCTGCTTTTTTTCACAGAAATTTCATGACTTCAGGGACCCGTCTAGGTCTCAGAGCCAGTTTATCCTACCGCCCCAACTGGACACAGGCCGAGCTCAGTGCTCTTATACCTCCTGTTATAAACGCGCTCGGCTCAGGAGGCCTTTGCCCATCTTCGGGATTCCTTGCATTCCTCCAGGATATAAGGCCCCCATTGTATTTCCTTGTCTGGCCCCACAAGGGAAATTTAGCATAACTTTCTCTCTCTTACTTGGATTATTTTTGCTTTGGGAAAAGGAACAATCACATCAGAGCAAGCTCTGAAAAAGTAAATGGAGTCGTGCTTATTGTTCACTAGTAGGAGAGACTGTGTTCTGGAAATTTGGGACTTTGGGGAAAAGCCTTCTATGCCTTTAGCAAAGACTTTAGCACAGATGTGGAAAAGGAAATGGCAACCCACTCCAGTATTCTTGCCCGGAAAACCCCATGGACAGAGGAGCCTGGCAGGCTACAGTCCATGGGGTCGCAACGACACGACTGAGCGACTTCACTTTAGCACAGATGGGCAACCCAAGCAGGAGGACAGAGCCTGCAGAATGAGTGTCCAGTGTGTGTGCCTGAGTCCTGCTTTCATGCAAGCCCTGGCACAGTGAGAATCTCTCTTTACCAACTCCTTGTTGACTCAGAGCTGCTGAATCTGAGCCAGGCCTGAAGGAAATAGATACCTGAACACGACAGACATGGGGACAGCTTATGTGCATGCTGTTACAGCGATTACAGAGAAACCTTGGAGATGAAGGGCGCGGGTCCAGGCATCCAGGAGAAGAGTTAGGGTATTTAGGAGAGATTATAGGATTTTTTTGGTGGTTTTTTTTTTTTTTTTCCTCTTGTAATTTTTCACTTGAAAAGGTGATTAACTGTTGTGCATCCAGAAATAGTTTAAGCTAAACATAGCATAGCTGGCAAAGGTTGATATAAAATAGAACTTGGGTATAGCAATGCTACCTCTTAGCTGTAAGCTTCTTGGGTAAAGCAATATCAATGCTATCAACTCAAACCTAGGTCAACCTTGAGAATCAAGTGTAAAATCTTAACTTCTTAATTCAGGAGGAAAAGTTCATTCTTATGGGTATGAAAACTATCAGATTTAGAAGGACCTTTTCTTAAATAGCTATCATCTTTTTTAGAAGTGGAGAAGGCCACTGTTCATATTTCCAGTTTTATGGGTGAGGACTATAGAAGTAATTCACCCAGGCTCACCTACGGCTAGTTAGTAATAAAGGCAAGACTCCACGTTCTATGCTTTTCTCAATATAGCATGTAGTTTCTCTGAATTTGGGATTCTTTCCTTCATTGATTTATGATTAAATATGAACTCAAATAGTATATGTTCTCCTCTGAGGAGAGGAGATTGTGCATTTGCTGTATTGAAAACTTGTAAAACTTTGGTTAGATGTTCAGAGGTGGGGCAAAGACTGTCATGGAAGATAGTATGGACACAGTCAGCAATATAACGTGTCTCTAGTTAGAGGTAGGTGCTGGCCTTCAGGTAATCTAGTCTTGGCATGCTAAGAGATGATTTCAGGCGTCCTATCTGAAGAGCTACCTTGATGTTGAGCACGTAGGTTCCTGTGTGAGGGGGAGAACCTGAACATTGTGGAATTTAATATTAGAAAACAGGAAAGGTGGCTCTGGACCCAAACTAGGTGCGTGTGTAGAAAGATCTCCCTGCCCCCAGCCTTACTTGAGTCTCCTCTGCATGATACTCTGTGCAACACTTTTTCTTCTTTTGTAGAAGCTCCCTTAAAAATTCTATTCTGTAATATTCTATTCTATTCATTCATTCTTTGAAAAAAATTTGGGGGGAAATAATTTCAGACATGTAGAAAGATTGCATGAATTTTGCAAAGGATTCCTATATTGCAAAAAAAAAAAATATTACAAAGAATCCCTATATACCCTTCACCCAGATTCTCAACATGTTAATGTTTTATCAGTTTGATTGATCATTTTCTTTCAGAATCTTTTGAAAATACAAAGGCCCCTTTATGCCTAATTCTTCAAGGTGTATTTTTGAAAGAAAGATATTCTTTTACATAACTATAGTACACTCATCAAAACCAGGAAATTAACATTCACATAGCTGTTATCTAATCTACATTCACAATCCATCAATTGCCACACTAATGTGCTTTTATAGCAAAATAAAAGTGTATTTGTCTGGTGTAAGATTCAGTTTAGGGTCACATGATGCATTTAGGTAGCACATCTCTATAATATCCTTCAAGTTCCTCAGCCTTTTCATGACCTAGACATTTTTGAAGATTACTGGACAGTTGATCTGTAGAATGTCTTTAATTTTTGGTTTATCTCATGTTTCCCATGATTAGATTCAGTTTATACACTTTTGGAAGGCATACCACAGAAATAATATGTTTTTCTTAATACTTTATCTCAAAAGGCAAATGATACGTATTGTCCATTATAGGTTACAACTGAGTAGTTGGAAAAAGTGGTGTCTGTGAGATTTGTATACTGTAAAGTAACTTTTTTTTCCGTTTGTTAGTAAGGGTCTTGTGAGAGATACTTCTAGACTACATAAAAATCGTATTTCTTATTAAACTTTCTCTCACTGATTTTAGTATCATGGTGATTCTTGGTTGTGCCGAATGCTAATTATTTTCTAATTTCACTTCTGTTTCCATATTTATTTCCATCATTTCTTCCATATCTATTAGGTGCCATTGTAAGGTAAGGAAGAGATTTTTATTCTTTCTCATTATTTATTTATGTATTTGCATAAGTACAGGTACATGGATTCTTATTTCATTCCATGGGTTATAATCTGTACTATCAGTATTTATTTTGAGGCTCAAATTGTCCCAGATTGAGTCCCTTTAAGCTGACTCCTTCTCTTTTTGACTTGTCCCCATATTCTTGTAGAACATCTCTACTTTCAGGGTTAGCAAGATGTTCCATGTTTATCTTGTACTTTCTGAGCCTCACCCCTAAAATCAACTATTTTTCAAAGAACCCTGATTCCTTTTAGTGGATAATGGTATTTGGAATTTCAGATCTGGTGCTCAGTTTGCTTATTTGTACCAGGATATCCCAAATGACACTTTTACGAGCACTGTTTCCATCATTTCACTTCTATGAGCCTTACTGGGCCTTTCTGCTAGAAGGCTCGTGGTTCACTTTTCCACTTCCACATACTGATGTGCTGCCTTCTGCCTTCCAGGAAGAAGATTCTACCGCCTGTTGTCATTTCCTTAGTAACATCTCTTCTAGTGGCTATAAATTAGGATGCAAGCCCCTCAGAATTTATCTGTCCAACCAATCCCTACAGCAACCATGAATCCCAAACTAGGAAATTTCAATACATAACCTCCCAAGCTTAAATGTTCTTATGGATAGAATGGATCAAGGCCTTTAAATCAGGAAAGTTCTGTAAGTTCTGTCCATCAACAAGTGCAAAGACCTTCCTCATCTTCTTCAGCATCTTCACACAGATGTGAAGAAACAAAATTGGCAAGTGTGGTTAGAGTTCAACCTTTCTGAACATTGTTTGTGAATCTTTAGCCTGTTCCCTGGTCTGTATTTCCCATTTATCTGAGAAGGTTCAGGGAGTGTCTTTGCCTCTTCAGTTCAGTCGCTCAGTCGTGTCCGACTCTGCGATCCCATGAATCGCAGCATGCCAGGCCTCCCTGTTCATCACCAACTCCCGGAGTTCACCCAGACCCACGTCCATTGAGTCAGTGATGGCATCCAGCCATCTCATCCTCTGTCGTCCTCTTCTCCTCCTGCCCCCAATCCCTCCCAGCATCAGAGTCTTTTCCAATGAGACAACTCTTTGCATGAGATGGCCAAAGTACTGGAGTTTCAGCTTTAGCATCATTCCTTCCAAAGAAAGCTCAGGGCTGATCTTCAGAATGGACTGGTTGGATCTCCTTGCAGTCCAAGGGACATGCCTCTTTAATTCTTGGGACTAAAGTCCATAAATCCTTTTCTCTTTCTCATCTTGGGTGTCTCAAAACTGAATTAGGACCCAGTCAAAGCATTTACTCTCCATATGAATTCCCAAATGCTCTAAATATCAACCCTCTAAAAGAAGACCAAATACAGCAAATGATGGTGGACAGGAAAAGTAAAAAATGTATACATTTCATTTTCTCAGTCCTGAAAGTTTTCCCTGGTCAAATCTGGCATTTTTGTTGTGTCTTAAAGTTGTGATTTGTTATCATTTCATTTGAAAACACATGTCTTTGTTTAGACACATGTGTTAGTCGATGCCAGTAGTATATCCTGAAATGTCTTCCCAGAGTGACAGTAGTTTTCATTAATCTCAGAACCCATAACCTTTTCAAATGTCAGGGAAGCAGAAGTACAAAGAAGACTTGTCAGAGCTAGCTTCCAACTCGGGGCTTGATTTCAGTGTGATCTTAGTGTCAGGCGTCGTGTGCCATGTCCACCCTGCCTCTATCCCATGTGGTAACTTTGCACAGGTTAGAAAAAGGGGCCTGCTGCTGCTGCTAAGTCACTTCAGTCCTGTCCGACTCTGTGGGACCCCATAGACGGCAGCCCATCAGGCTCCCCCGTCCCTGAGATTCTCCAGGCAAGAACCCTGGAGTGGGTTGCCATTTCCTTCTCCAATGCATGAAAGTGAAAAGTGAAAGTGAAGTCGCTCAGTCATGTCCGACTCTTCGCAACCCCATAGACAGCAGCCCACCAGGCTCCTCCATCCATGGGATTTTCCAGGCAAGAGTACTGGAGTGGGGTGCCATTGCCTTCTCCGAGAAAACGGGGCCTAGAAGGTCTCAAACTTGCAAGTAATATAGTAGGTCACTTCCACTCACAATTCATTAGCCCGGAATTACTCACATGACTTCACCAATAACAAAGCTATCAAAAAGTGTTTTCCTCTCATTTATTCGGAATGGGGGAGAACAGAAAATACTTGACAGCAAGATTAATGACAACAAAATGCCTTAAAATTGATTGTTATAATTAATCAGCAATATTTCACTTTTTTAGTAATAGGTTAAATAATGGTGCTTCTTACAATATGTGGTCTCTTAAATTCTGTGAAATATTATTTTGATGGATTTATTGAAGTGAAGGGTTAGTTGCTCAAATGTGTCCAACTCTGTGTGACACCATGGATTGTAGCCTGTTGGGCTCCTCTGTCACTGGAATTCTCCAGGCAAGAATACTGGAGTGGGTAGCCAGCTAGTGATAAAGAACCCACCTGCCAATGCAGGAACATAAGAGGCATGGTTTTGATCCCTGGGTTGGGAAGATCCCCTGGAGGAGGGCATGGCGATTCACTCCAGTATTCTTGCCTGGAAAATCCCATGGACACATGGAGAATCCCATGGACAGAGGAGTCTGGCAGGATGTAGTCCATACAGTGGCAAAGAGTTGGACAAGGCTGAAGCAACTTAGCACACAAAAACATGCATGAGACTATTAATAAATTTCTTCTGAGCCCCACCAACACATCGGGTAAAAATCAAAGTCTAAGATCATAAAAATACTCCTAGCCAATAAACTATTCCAGAAATGGACAGGATGTATTTATGGGTGCTGCTGGGCCAAGGCTGTGCCTTTTGCACGAAAATGGGAGGAGCTGGGTCCTGGGCCATCACTCTTGACCCTCTCTCTGTCCTGTATTCACCCCCGCCCCCCTGCCATCTTGTGGCCATTGTAACTGCTGCTTCAATGCTGGAGGCCAGAGTCTCCCTACCTGTCTGATTCCTGCTGGTCCCATGGCTCTTGTTGTGACTACTGCTTCCCATGGGACCCTAGTCACTTTGCCATGTCCACTAAAGTTAATTAGCCCTATTCCAGGCAGAAACCACATTTGGGCCAAGGCTTGGGATCTGGGTCTGATGGCCTCACCTCAACCTGAACCCTGGTACTACACTGAGGCAGGGTGTCTGGCCATCTCGAGCCCAAGCTGGTACTGGTATCTGGGCCCAATTCCGGTTACCACTTGGCTAGACTCTCCCAGGAATGCCCCATCTTGAATGCTCGACCTGTTTTGCTCTAGCTGCAAATACCCTGACTGGCCAGCAAAGTGTCCTCCTCCATCACCTCATGATGATGCTGACAAAGCTATGTTTCTCCCATTCCAGACTCTTAATGAGCTTCTCCTATAGGAGAGAATCCAAACGAGAGAAAGCCTGTGCCTACTGCCCTGTGAAGCTTTAAACACCATGCAAGGCTTAGTTTAGCACTTGCTCTGCAGATCACTTTCTCTCCCTCCAGACCCATCTCAAACATTCCCATCCCTGCCCATCCCTGTCTAGCCATGTTGAGCTGTCTGCAACCACTTGCTGTTCAACACCGGGCTCTCTCACACCTCGGGTTTTCACACAGACCTTTTGTTTAGAATATCTGCTGCATCTAGCTGATTCTTACACACTCTTCAATGTCAGGCCACAGGCTGTCACCGCTTGGATACCTTCTCTAATTTCTACAGCCTGACTCACTCTCTCTTCTTTAAAGCCCTTCTGAATTTTAACCACACACAGGTCAATCTAATTACTGTATCACATTATAGTTGTATATGTCTGTCTCTTCATAGCAAGCTCCTTGAGGGCAGAAGCCATGCTTTTGCATTTCTGTGTATCTCATCTCTAGCACAAAGCATGGCATGCTGCGAAGTTCAGTAAATGTTGGATGGATGCAGGTCTGTGCTCTTGATGAAGAAAATGGAAAGTCAGTCACCAGGCCTGTAAACTTGAAGGCTTCATTAAGGCCCTCCAACTGGAAGTAGGGGTGACATCAAACCCAGAGACAGAATAAATGGGAGCAGGAGAGGGAGATGCCATCCGTGTCAGCTCTTCTCAAGTATAGTGAGGAGCAGGGAGAGACCAGCAATGACACTGGGGGTAAATATGGGGCTTTTTGCGGACACCAATGTGAGCTAAGGAAGGGCTGCAATACTGTGGCCATTAAGGCAAGGGCCTCAGCCTTGAGAGGATACCTAAGGGGCCAACTCAATAACCAGGATTTCCTTGCTGAGCATCAGAACTGTAGTCCCAATGGCTCAGGGGATATCGCCTGGGCACCTCAGATTTGAGATGCCCAAAGCTGGAATCAGTGTCATTATTTCCACCTCCTGGGGTTCCTCCTTAGTGAAGGTTCTATCCCCTAATGAACTGCCTGAGATGGGGATCTGCGTATCATTCATGATGGCTCTCATGCTCTCACTTCCCACATCAGATTCACTACCAAGACCTGTCAATGTTTGCACTTGAACATCTTTGGATTCTGCTTGCTAAGCCTCTTAATTCCATCTCTTCATCTCCATTCCATTGTCACTGCCTTGATTCAGGCCATATTCCTCTTCTAGGACTTAAAACTGATTGCTTGCCTTTAGTCTCTGCACAACACTATTAGGTACTTCCCTCTCCTTTCTGAAAGACTTTGGAACCTGCTTACTGTCAGCAGGATGAAGTCTTATTTCCTTAGCATGATAGAATCACCTTCACGATCTGGCTCTGTCAAGCTTTATCAGTTAAGATTCTTTCAGCTGCAAGTGGCAGAAAATCATGATGCAAAGGACTTAAACCAGTGATTTGTAAGTGACAGATACATATCTAGAGTGTCTGCAAGATGACCCATTAGACTACAAGGAAAAATATTAGAACTTCTTAAAAGTGAGACAACTAAATTTACTAATGTGTAATGTAAAAATTGATACTGGTGGATTCAATCCTCATACCACATAAAGGCAATCAAATCTCTTATAGGTTTAAGAGTCTGAAGGAGGAGATGGAATTCCAGATTGAGGAAGAGTTGACCTAGTATAATCCATGAATGCCTGGATTAGTGAATTTATAGATTGTACTATCTAGGGGTTTTTGTATGGTGAAGATAGTGAAATGATTTTCCTTTTAATTTGTTATTGAAATATAATTTACAAAACTAAAATATACCAGAGATACTGTAATTTTTACCTTTTATAGAATTTCTAAAAGTAGCAGGAATAACAGAATATACTCTTTTGTGTTTGGCTTTTTGCTTATCACAATGCTTTTGGGATGCATTCATGATGATGTGAACTGGTACATGTTTGACTTTCTAAGAAGCTGCCAATTTATTTTTTAAAGTGTTTGTATGATTTTGTATTCCACCCAGTGGTCTGTGAGGATTCAGGTTGTTCCACATCTTTGCCAACATTTGATGTTGTCAGATGTTTTCACTTTAGTCATTGTAGTGAGATGGTATTTCATTAGCATTTATATTTGCATTTCCCTGATAACTAATGATGTCTACCCTTTAATATGCTTCTTATCCAGTTGTATATCTGCTTTTGTGAAGGATCTATTTAAATTATTTGTCCACTAAAATAATTGAGCAACTTTTGTTATTAATTTGTAGGAGTTCTTTATATATTCTACATTTAATTACCATATCAGATATATTTGTTGTAAATATTTTTTTCTAGTTGGTGACTTACCTTTTTATTGTGCTAGTAGTAATTTTTAATTTTGGTGAAGGCTTTAAATTTTGGTAATTAGCTTTGTGTAATTTGGTAATTAGTTTTTGTGGCATTAGTACTTTTTATATCCCATCCAGGGAATTTGGTCTGATTGTGAAGATACTCACTTGTGCTTTAGTCTAGTGTAGAGTCAGAGTACAAGGCACATAACCTCTTAGTATTTCTATAAAATCAATTTCAGTTTATAGACTTCCTGAAAGGGTTTGAGGGACTCCCAGTGATAGTCAGACTACACATGAAGATCTTACATTCTGTCTATACTGATTTTTTGTCTACTTCTTCTATCAGGAATATGAAGATCTCTAAGTCTAATTACAGGTTTTTTTTTTTTCCTTTAGTTCTGTCAGATTTTGCATCATATAGTTTAGAACTCTGTTATTTCATGCATGCACATTTAGGATGCTTATGTTTCTTAATTATTTGACCCTTTTATGTGTCCCTTTATCTCTGACAATGCACTTTGTATTGAAGTCTAATTTGGTATTCATATAGCCACTCTAACTTTTAAACAATATATAAATAATGATTGCATGGTGTATCTTTTTTCATCCTTTAGCTTTTAACCTATCTGTGGATTTATATTTAGTGTGCATTTCTTGTGGACAGCATATAGTTGCTTTTCCTTTTTTTTTTTTTGAACATCAGTATGACAATCACTTTTAAAACTTATTTAGTTCAGTTACATTTAATGTAATTATTGACACAGTTTGGTTGGAGCCCACCGTTTTGTTATTTATTTGTCCCATCTGTTTTTGGTTTAATTTTCTTTAAGTGAATATTGCTTAACATTTGTTTTTGTATAATCAATTGGATTTTAGTTATACCTCTTTGCTCTATTTTTAGTGGTTGCTTCTGGGATTAAAGTGTTCATTCTTAACTAATTGCAGCCTACCATGAATTAATAAGTATACCACTGCATATACAACTTAAGACCTTTAACAGAGTACCCCCCTGTACCTTTTCTTTCCTTTGTGCTCTTGTTGCATGACATTCTACTTTTATGTGTATAAAGTGAAAGTGAAGTCGCTCAGTCGTGTCCGACTCTTTGCGACCCCACAGACTGTAGCCTACCAGGCTCCTCCATCCGTGGGATTCTCCAGGCAAGAAAACTGCAGTGGGTTGCCATTTCCTTCTCCAAAT
>NW_011494948.1:12078954-12088126 GCF_000754665.1 Bison bison bison
AGAGTACTGGAGTGGGGTGCCATTTCCTTTTCCAGGGGATCTTCCCAACCCAGGGATCGAACCCAGGTCTCCCGCATTGTAGGCAGACGCTTTACCATCTGAGCCACCACCACACAATTCATTGCTTTAATTCATATTTTAAATTTTAATTCATATTCTATGATGTAGTTATGTTTAATGATGGCCTCACCTCTTTCTCTTCTTTTTTCCTTTTGTGGGACCGATTTGGTTTTCAAGTTGCCTCGGTATTTTCTCCAAGCCTTTTATCATTTACCTCATGGCTTTTATGTTTTCGTACTGTTGCTCAGCTCATTGAAATATTTCTTCCATTTGTCTGGCTTATGATTTGAATCTCATAGTGATTCTTTTGTCAGTTCATTTATTGACTTTATTAATTCTTACTCACTTTTTTTTTAGTACTGACAAATGTCTCTGTATTAGCCTTGAATACCTTTAGTACTGTTTTTCCTGTTCAGTTTTTTGTTAGTCTCCTTCAGCAGCTCTACTTCACGAGGGCCTATTCATAATGGTTCTGCTTGTTCTCCTCTCTCTAATTGCCAGACATTATTACATATAATTGTTAATTGATTTGATGGTTTGCTCACTTAGGCTCAGGTTCAGCTGCTGATGTACCTGAAGTAGGACTGTCCCGTGAGTGATGGAAAGCTTGATGGTCTCTGCTCCTTTGAACTGAGACCACAGGCACTTTATCATCCTCTACGAAAGTGTCAATGTCAGGAAGAGGTCATTCTGTTTCTTAGTCTCCCTGAGTTCTCCCACACGGGGAGCAAAAAAGAAGAAAATCCCCCTTTCAGTTCCTGTTCAGCATTTCAGAGGCAAAGAGCCCAGACATCCATATCCAGGCCTAGTTGTTATTCCCTTGGTAGTATTGTTGGGTGAGAGGTGGGGGTTCCCCAGATCTCAGGGGACTGAGTTCTCTTCATGGATCCACAATATTCTAATCTTTGAACTTAAGGTATCTATTTCTGTTTCCAGGTTCTCACCTTGCTTAGGTGGGAAAAGTCCTGCACACAAAGTGATCTCTGCTTTGATCATTGTCAACTGCAGCCATGGTAGTGCTTAATCCAGGAGAAGTAGCTGGACTGGAGTGAAGGCAGTCAGAGCATATTCAAGCTTCAATTCCTCAGGAATTTTCTACTCTAAGGACTACTGTTAGACAAAGGAAAACTGACACAGAGATTACTAAGGTAACCATAATGTTCCCTGTTGAGTGGTATGTGAAGCAGTGTGGTGTCAGAGGAAAACTTTGGGGTAATTCAGCCTGGGGTTGGAATCCCAGTTCTGCCACCTACCCATAGTAAGAAGGTTATTTAGGGTCTATGAGCCTCACTTTTGCCCTTTGTGGAATAAGGAATATGTGATTTTATAGACTTGTAAAATTTAAATCAGATAATCCATGTTTAGCTCCTATCACAAGGTTGTACCTTGTAGGTTCCCTTCTCCCTTTTCTTTAAATCTCTTTCTGATAACATTCCTCTATTTTCATGCTCATAGACATGTCTCATAGCCCAGAACAAAGGCACCCACAGGATCTCAGCTGCAGCCCAGGTTTTCTTGTTTCAACATTTTCCAAGTTATGTGACTTGGTAATGCTATAATATGTTTTTGGACTGTAAACAGCAGGGCACCCAAGGTGTCCGGAAACAAGAAGAATTTATATTTTATGTAAAATCAGCAGAGTTTGAGGTAGAGAAAGAATATTTCCTGAGGCCCTGACGTTAGCATGGGTAAGGTAATATGTGAGAGAGAAGCTGGGTCTGGACCAAGGCAGACGGACTAAAAAGGTGAAGGTTAAAGAAGGTGAATTGGGACTGGTAAAAGGACTGTGTCAAGGATAGAGACTGAGAGAGGGAGAGGTAGTGGGATCAATGTGGAGCCACACCGCCTTCCTCCCGCCTGGCCTTTAGACCATGCACGTGCCTCACAAATAGACGGAGCAGAGCACCTGCCCCCTGTGCAGAGCACACAGATGGAAGAGGCTGCCAGTTGACGGCAGCTTTCCTTTAACCTATGAGCCTACCAGTCCACTGACACACCCTCCATGCCTGGAGAACCCGGAATGGCAACCTGCAAACTAATTGGAAATATTCTCCACTCAAGGCTTTCTTTATTTGGTCACATTCTTTCCTGCTTCTCATCTTTATCTACTTTCCTGTCAGTTCTGCTTTGACCTTGGTGCTCATTGACTAAGTTTAGTTTCCATGGCGTGGCTCTGATGCCATCTCTCCCTTTAAGCTCCTGGCAGTAACTCCATCCTACTTTTAGCCCCTGCTCTTGGAATGGAAGTTGACCATCAGTCTGGCCACTAAACTGAGTTTTCCTTTCTAGTATGCCTCATTCTATCTTCTCTGCCCTTGCATGATTGAAAATGTCCTTGTTTTGAAGTCTAATTAGCTCAAAAGGTACTTCCTTCATTGTCTGTATCTTCTATGATAGTAATTACATTAGTAATCACTGTTTATTCATTACTTACATGTGCTATTCATTATTTATAGCACTTAGAAAAGATAATATTCTCTTATATAAGGAATAGCAATTGTTCAACCAGATTAGCTAAAATCAACGTGAGTTAAAAGGGGTCAGGATATACATGGGAGGTGAAAAGGAAGTTTTAAGAAAAACTGACAAACGATGTCATGTAGAGAAGCCAGCACTATTAGATAAGAGAGCTGACTGGAAATGCCTCACATCTAAGTTTATTTTCCATAATGTTTTGCTTAGGGAAGGCAAGATTTAGGGCTGGGGAAAAATTCTTATTTACAGTTTCTGTTTATTAATATACCAACAGTTCTTCTAGTTAAGAGGCTAGATTTATTAAAATTCAAGTTGTCCAAAATATAATCTGTCTTAAAATTACCTCGTATACCCCCAGATTAATAGCTTCAGTTCAGTTCAGTCACTCAGTCGTCTCCGACTCTCTGCGACCCCATGAATTGCAGCACGCCAGGCCTCCCTGTCCATCACCAACTCCTGGAGTTCACTCAGATTCACGTCTATCAAGTCAGTGATGCCATCCAGCCAGTTGCTATTTTAAGAAACTAAAAAAAAAAAGAGTAAATTAAACCCAAAGCAAGTAGAAGGTAAGAAGTTTAAGATTAGAGCAGACATCGATGAAATGAAAACCAAACCAAAAAAAAAAAAAGACAAAATTAATGAAAAAAAAGTTGATTATTTGACAAGATAAATAAAACTAAAACTTTATTTAGACCAGTGGTTCTAAACCAGGGATAATTTTGCACATCAAGGTACACTTTCCAATGTCTCAGTTCAGCTGCTCAGTCGTGTCTGATTCTTTGCGACCCCATGAATTGCAGCACGCCAGGCCTCCCTGTCCATCACCAACTCCTGGAGTTCACTCAGACTCACACCCATCAAGTTGGTGATGCCATTCAGCCATCTCATCCTCTGTCGTCCCCTTCTCCTCCTGCCCCCAATCCCTCCCAGCATCAGGGTCTTTTCCAATGAGTCAGATGGCCAAAGTATTGGAGTTTCATCTTCAGCATTAGTCCTTCCAATGAACACCCAGGACTGATCTCCTTTAGAATGGACGGGTTGGATCTCCTTGCAGTCCAAGGGACTCTCATGAGTCTTCTAGAGCACCACTGTTCAAAAACATCAATTCTTTGGCACTCAGCTTTCTTCACAGTCCAACTCTCACATCCATACATGACTACTGGAAAAACCATAGCCTTGACTAGATGAACTTTTTTTGGCAAAGTAGTCTCTGCTTTTTAATATGCTATCTAGGTTGGTCATAACTTTCCTTCCTAGGAGTAAGTGTCTTTTAATTGCATGGCTGCAGTCACCATCTGCAGTGATTTTAGAGCTCCGCAAAAGTAAAGTCTGACACTGTTTCCACTGTTTCTTCATCTATTTGCCATGAAGTGATAGAAATGGATGCCATGATCTTAGTTTTCTGAATGTTGAGCTTTAAGCCAACTTTTTCACTCTCCTCTTTCACTTTCATTAAGAGGCTTTTTAGTTCCTCTTCACTTTCTGCCATAAGGGTGGTGTCATCTGCATTTCTGAGATTAATGATATTTCTCCCAGTAATCTTGATTCCAGCTTGTGCTTCTTCCAGCCTAGCATTTCTCATGATGTACTCTGCATATAAGTTAAATAAGCAGGATGACAATATACAGCCTTGACGTACTCCTTTTCCTATTTGGAACCAGTCTGTTGTTCCATGTCCAGTTCTAACTGTTGCTTCCTGACTGGCATATAGGTTTTTCAAGAGGCAGATCAGGTGGTCTGGTATTCCCATCTCTTTCAGAATTTTCCACAGATTATTGTGATCCACACAGTCAAAGGCTTTGGCTAGAGATAGCTTTAATTGTCATACCTTGTGGGGAGGCGGGGTGCAGGGGGGGGAGAGGGTGTGGGCTCTATTGCCATCTAGAGGTAGAGGCCAGAGATGCTGCTAAACATCCTGTGATGCATGACAGAACCCTCCATAATTAAAGTTATTGAACCGAAATATCAATAGCACCGAGACTGAGAAACCTGATTTAGTCTGACCAAAGCAAATAAAAATCAGAGAAGAAACAAATTATCAAAGTCAGAACTGAAAAAGGAGACATCACTACCAACCTTATAGAAATTAAGAGGATTACAAAGGTATACTATGAAAAAACTTTATGCTAACAAATAAGACAATTTTGATTAAATTAGGAAGGTTCATACAAAGACACAAATGAATGAAACTGACTTAAGAAGAAACTAAAATCTAAGTAGACTCATAACAAACAAAGAATTGGATTCAGATCAGATCAGTGGCTCAGTCGTGTCCGACTCTTTGCGACCCCATGAATTGCAGCATGCCAGGCCTCCCTGTCCATCACCAACTCCCGGAGTTCACTCAGACTCATGTCCATCGAGTCAGTGATGCCATGCAACCATCTCATCCTCTGTCGTCCCCTTCTCCTCTTGCCCCCAATCCCTCCCAGCATCAGAGTCTTTTCCAATGAGTCAACTCTTTGCATGAGGTAGCCAAAGTACTGGAGTTTCAGCTTTAGCATCATTTCTTCCAAAGAACACCCAGGACTGATCTCCTTTAGAATGGATGGGTTGGATCTCTTTGCAGTCCAAGGGACTCTCAAGAGTCTTCTCCAACACCACAGTTCAAAAGCATCAATTCTTCTGTGCTCAGCCTTCTTCACATTCCAGCTCTCACATCCATACATGACCACAGGAAAAACCATAGCCTTGACTAGATGAACCTTTGTTGGCAAAGTAATGTCTCTGCTTTTGAATATGCTATCTAGGTTGGACATAACTTTCCTTCCAAGGAGTAAGCGTCTTTTAATATCATGGCTTCAGTCACCATCTGCAGTGATTTTGGAGCCCAGAAATATAAAGTCTGACACTGTTTCCACTGTTTCCCCATCTATTTCCCATGAAGTGATGGGACCGGATGCCATGATCTTCGTTTTCTGAATGTTGAGCTTTAAGCCAACTTTTTCACTCTCCACTTTCACTTTCATCAAGAGGCTTTTGAGTTCCTCTTCACTTTCTGCCATAAGGGTGGTGTTATCTGCATATCTAAGGTTACTGATATTTCTCCCGGCAATCTTGATTCCAGCTTGTGTTTCTTCCAGCCTAGCATTTCTCATGATGTACTCTGCATGTAAGTTAAATAAACAGGGTGACAATATACAGCCTTGACGTACTCCTTTTCCTATTTGGAACCAGTCTGTTGTTCCATGTCCAGTTCTAACTGTTGCTTTCTGACCTGCATACAAATTTCTCAAGAGGCAGATCAGGTGGTCTGGTATTCCCATCTCTTTCAGAATTTTCCACAGTTTACTGTGATCCACACAGTCAAAGGCTTTGGCATAGTCAATAAAGCAGAAATAAATGCTTTTCTGGAACTCTCTTGCTTTTTCCATGATCCAGCGGATGTTGGCAATTTGATCTCTGGTTCCTCTGCCTTTTCTAAAACCAGCTTGAACATCAGGAAGTTCACGGTTCACATATTGCTAATTGAAAATATTCTCTCAAAGAAAAGTCTACACCCAGGTGTCTTTACTGGTAAATTGTATAAAACATTCAATGGAAAAATAATATTGATTTTTCAAAAAGTCTTCCAAAAGTCTTCCACTTTTCAACTACTTTCATAAAACTAATATTGCTCTAATACCAAAGCCAAAGACATCACCAAAAAACCATAGATCAATATTCTTTATGAGTTTAGATATAAAAATTCTCAACAAAATATTAGCAAAATAAATTCATCTATATATAAAAATTATTCTCCATGACCAAGTGGGATTTCTCCCAGAAATACAGAGTTGGTTAATTTTCTCAAAATTGATGCAATATCACATTAATAGGATGATATGAGTAAAGGACAAAACCTCTATGATCATCTCTATAGATGCACAAAACAAATTTGGTAAAATCTAATGCCTATTCATGATAAAAACTTTTGATAAACTAGAAATGGAAAATAATTTTCTCCACTTGATAATAGAGAAGGAAATGGCAATCCACTCCAGTAGTCTTGCTTGGAGAATACCATGGACAGAGGAGCCTGGTAGGCTACAGTCCATGGGATCGCAAGAGTTGGACATGACTTAGTGACTAAACCTCCACCACCACCACCACCTGATAAAGGGATACTGTGAAAAATATATAGCTAGAATCATATTTACTGGCATTTGAGTCGGTATTGGCCTGATTATCTAATTGGCTGTCTCTCTTTGCTAAAACTTCTCTGTCATTCCGAGTCTCTTTATTTATAAACTGAAGAGTCAAGGCTATTGTATTTCCAGGACTTCTTGCACTTCTAACATTGTAAATATCTGGATGCTTTCAAGTAAATTGTGATTTCATGGGCCAGGTAACTAGACTTCAGAGAAGGCTGTTACTCTCTGCTTTAGAGAGTAAGTGATCGCTAGGATGGGAGAACCTCTTGAAGATCAGTCAGGGCTAAGTTACTCTCTTTGCCATGTGAGTTAGAACACTGACATTAAGTCACTTGTTCAAGTCAAACCAGTTATTTAAGTAAACCAGTTGGGACTACAATCCATTCACCTGGTCCTAAAGTCAGAGTCCTTGCTCAAGGGAGAGCCAGTGTCATTTATTTTATTTTATTTATTTTACTAAAAGTTGGGGGAACAGAACTTGGAGGAAGAGTAGATAAGAAAGGACTATTAAGTGCCTGTGTGTGTGGGTTATATCTCCTTGCAAAAAGATGCAAGGCTGGGTCTGAGCCTGGATCTGAGGATGGTGTGAAGGGTGTTGCTTACATGCCTAGTATACTCATTGCACAACTGTAAGCACATACTTCCCTTTTCTAACCACTGTTTCCCCACTAGTCTTCTTGTCACTGAGTAAAATCACCACAAGCTTCAGCTTTCAGGAAAACCCCTATTTGTTATTCAACAGATATTGTATTCCTACAAAAGCCAAACAAAAAAAGTAATCACATAAAAGTCAAAGTCTAGTGAACTGTAAATTCATGGCCTGATTTCATGGGTCCCACCCTGCTTTGTTTCTGGCTGTGAACACGTGGGTCCAGGTTCATTTCTTTCTCCTCTTTCATCATTTACTGCTTTCTTACTGCTTCTTACCTCCAAGCTAGATCCCAGGGCATGAATTAGGGTATCAACTGTCTGTCTCATTGTGGTTGGAAGCATAATATTATAGGGAAGTTCCTTGAATCTAGAGAATTTGGAAAGTTGACTATTGGGGCAATAGGATGCCTAATACTCACGACTAACTATAAGAATAGATGCCATTTATTAAGGACTGTGTACACACTCAGCATGTGAAGGTCTCTATATGCATTCATGTGTTTACATCCATCTCAAAACACTTTTATGGGACAGGCACTCTTATCTCCATTTCCTAGTGAAGCAGTGAAGCTCAGAGGAGTTGGTGTTCAGGGTCATATGAAATAAAGTGGCGAGGCCCCCAAATCTGGCTGTCTCCAGAGCTGAGCTATAAATATCACCATTGCACCACTCTGCCTCTGGATCCCCCTCATCTGGATCCAGCTTTATCCACTGTTCAAATCCCTCCACATAGCACTGTCAATAGACCATCCATCCTCACCAAGGGAAGGAACTCAGGGCACCTAATTCTCACCTAATATTCAACGGACTTTTTGGTGCTTAAATTCAGTTATTTGTCCTGGAACTTCTATATAAACAAGTCAAACCACATGACTGACTTTCAAATTGAAAAAATAGAACAAAACAAGAAGAGGTATTGTGTCCCTTTGCCCCTTGAGCACCTTCCCTGTCCCAAACAATTGTCCCCTTCCTGAACAATCTCTATGTGACGGGTTTTACATCTTCTTTGAACCTGCCCCGGGTTACTGCTCCTCCCTTTTCAGATGTGGTGTGGTACCCACAGCACTAGAAGGAGCAATGACATCACCTTCCTCTTTCAAGTTTCTGTACTTCTTTTAATACTGCCTAAGCCTTGCTGAATTTTTAGTGGTCACATTATTTTGGTGGTTAATTAACCTGGGAAATCTCTTTCCATCTCTACCTGGTTCAAATAAAATATATTTAGAAATCACAGCAGAGTATGTACTTCAGGCTTCAAGAAATAGTTCTTCAGTGACATTATGTATTCACCTCATCTAATTCCAGATTAATTGATTGCCATGATGTCTACTTCCACTTAGACTTGCTGATGATTTTATTCCTTGATCGCATAATCCAAATTTGGCCAAGGAGTTTTGTCTGTCTTTTTTAAAAAATGCCCTTTCCCTTAGAGGAACAGAACACAAACCGCCCCTTCTTATGAAGAGCCTGGCTGAGCCATGTGACTGAGCTGATGGGCACATCTTCTATGCTCATTCCTCTCCTGACCAACGGCCAAGATGCATATTTGATGACAGAAGATGCTGAGGAACTCTGCCCACTCCCAGTTTAGCCTTGATCTTGTTGGAGCAGCAAAAATGTCTCTGTGTCTATGGCTAAAATTTCCTAGTCAGGCTCTCTCCACCCCTGGCCTGCATTTTCCATCATCTGTTTATTTGTAGTGGGAAGAGATCATCTTTCAAAGTGGGCCAGAAGCAGAGAGATTCAACTCTACCCCCTGTCGAGGCATAATAATCCTCTAAATCTGCCCGGGGACTCAGATTAGTTCTGGATGCTTTTCTGTCACTTGGGTGGAGGGCTTGTCCCCAACATTA
>NW_011494948.1:12088226-12089613 GCF_000754665.1 Bison bison bison
TAAATTGTTGCTGCCTATTCAGTTTTTCACTGGTACTTAAAATTGAGCTTTAAAGCTCTATGAAGATTAAAAAAAAAAAGCCAAATGCTTGCCAACTTCTATAGTTCTTGTAACACTCAAGCAGTAGGGTCCTCCCTGATGTCCTTAAATCGTAGGAACATTTCCCCAGCCTGGCCCCCTGTCCTGTAACTCTACCTGAAAGCAGCTTAATCTGTGTTTGAGGTTGTTGCCTTCTTCCTCTGGCCCAATGCAGAAGGTGATTCAGTGGGATGAAATCCGAGCTGGGCCTGGCATGCCTGATTTTTAAAACATGTCTAAAGTGTGTATTTAGTTGTCACAGAGAGATCTGACAGTTTATGGGAAAGGACCAGAAGTGGGCATTCCTAGCACACACCCACTTAGAGCCTGCTGTGATTTGAGCATCCCCTCTACCCAGAGCCAAACACACCTCTATAATAACAATAATAATAACCCTCACTTACAAAGCACCAGAATAAGCCCCAACCATGGTTTGCTTTGGGGGATACCTTACAAGGACATGGATGGATGCAGGTAGAAACAAGTAACCATAATCAAGTTAGCTCATCAAAAGTTATATTTTGCCTTTTTGAATTAAAGTAGTACAGGGAATGTTTGATTTGAGTCACTGTCAGAGGTTCTGGAACTGACTGAATTTCTCAGCTCTGGGATTTCTCATTTGTTGGGCTGCATCTAGGCTTGGCTTCTGAAATGCTTCCTCCTGCCATTACCGAACTTAACAAGCATCCTCTAAACACAGGGCATTGCACTTTATTGTCTTATTCAGTCTGCGAGGTAAGGTAGGCATTGTTAGCCTCTTTTAAAGATGGGAAAAATGGAACTCACAGAGGATAAGAATCTACTCCAAGGCCACACAGCTTGTGAGCAGGAGAGTTGATGAAGTGGTAGAGAAGCCAGCAGAGCCAAAGGTCTCCATCTCTAAAGCTCTTGCTCTTAACCACTGTGTCCTAATGCCTCCATAGGACCTTCTCAGGCCTGTGCCCTACCCCTGCCCACCCCTCTCCTATCCAGATAAAGTGTTAGGATTATCCCCAGTCACCTAATGCTGCCTCCAGGGACATGAATTGTCAAGCCTAAGAAAAAAGTCCTACCATTTTCTTTGAGAAAAGAGAGGACCCCAGCCCCCTATCTGACCTCAGCTGTTTAGAAAAACCCCACATAAGCCCATCTGAACCCCAGAACTATGAGAAGGAAAATGAAATTGTTCTTTTAAACCAAAAAGTGTTGGGAAATTTGTTATGCAGAAAAAGACAACCAGAATACTACAGTAATGAATTAGTCCATCTTCTCCCTAATTCACTCAATATCCATAGTACCTAAAGGTCTATTGCAGAGATATCTCCAACTT
>NW_011494948.1:12089900-12094252 GCF_000754665.1 Bison bison bison
GTTTTCATGGGTTCAAAGGCCAGTGATTAGAGCTTCTGGAAATTTCTTATCAGCCTTTTCCTCCTGTGTTGCCACATAATGCAACTTAACAGGCCTAGCTGGAGAGGAGGAGGGGAGAGAGGATTGTTACAGCTCAATTACTGTTGGAGTAGTTCATCTCATGACATTTATACTTCTGACATGTCCAAAGTGACTTTGAATTTGACTTTCAAAGATGACCTACCATGACTGTTAAAGAATACTTCACATCCTGTAGGAAGGCAGGGTGTAAATTCTCCAAATGACCAGATGGGTCACTAGTAGACAAAAATAAGAATGGAAAATCATATTTTACAAATGCTTCCTATGTGTTCAGGAACTTCCTACGTGCTAGAGACTGTCCATGAATTATCTCATTTGATCCACATTCAAACACCCAAGGGAGTTACACTTCTCCCCATTTTGTAGATGGTAAAACTGACTCAGAGAAGTTGTAATTTAAAGATAGTTGGAAGAGCCAGGACTTGAACCTCAGTCTGATACCAGCTTTTGTTCTCTTTTTATTCATATGCATCAAATACCCAGAGCCAACCATTATGACTTCACTGGAGATGTCAAAGCCATGTGATGGGATCTTTGCTGCTTCTCTCCGTCCTTCCCTAAGGCAGGGGCCATTCTTGGACTTGTCTCCAGGTTCAGTTCAGTCGCTCAGTCATGTCCGACTTTTTGCGACCCCATTGCCTGCAGCATGCCAGGCCTCCCTGTCCATCACCAACTCCTGGAGCTTACTCAAACTCATGTCCATTGAGTCGGAGATACCATCCAACCATCTCATCCTCTGTCATTCCCTTCTCCTCCTGCCTTCAATCTTTCCCAGCATCAGGGTCTTTTCCAGTGAGTCAGTTCTTTGCATCAGGTGGCCAAAGTATTGGAGTTTCAGCTTCAACATTGGTCCTTCCAATGAATATTCAGGACTGATTTCCTTTAGGATGGACTGGTTGGATCTCCTTGCTGTTCAAGGGACTCTCCAACACCATAGTTCAAAAGCATCAGTTCTTCGGTGCTCAGCTTTCTTTATAGTCCAACTCTCACATCCATACATGACTACTGGAAAAACCATAACCTTGACTAGACAGACCTTTGTTGGCAAAGTAATGTCTCTGCTTTTTAACATGCTGTCTAGGTTGGTCATAACTTTTCTTCCAAAGAGTAAGCGTCTTTTAATTTCATGGCTGCAATCACTATCTGCAGTGATTTTGGAGCCCAAGAAAGTAAAGTCTGCCACTGTTTCCACTGTTTCTCTATCTATTTACCATGAAGTGATGGGACCAGATGCATGATCTTAGTTTTCTGAATGTTGAACTGTAAGCCAACTTTTTTACTCTCCTCTTTTACTTTCATCAAGAGGCTCTTTAGTTCTTCTTCACTTTCTGACATAAGGGTGGTGTTATCTGCATATCTGAGGTTATTGATATTTCTCCCAGAAATTTTGATTCCAGCTTGTGCTTCATCCAGCCCAGTGTTTCTCATGATATACTCTGCATAAAAGTTAAATAAGCATGGTGACAATATACAGCCTTGATGTGCTCCTTTTCCTATTTGGAACCAGTCTGTTGTTCCACGTCCAGTTCTAACTATTGCTTCCTGACCTGCATAAAGATTTCTCAAGACGAATAATCAATAAAGCAAAAATAGATGTTTTTCTGGAACTCTCTTGCTTTTTCCATGATCCAGCAGATGTTGGTATTTGATCTCTGGTTCCTCTGCCTTTTCTAAAACCAGCTTGAACATCTGGAAGTTCACGGTTCACATATTGTTGAAGCCTGGCTTGGAGAATTTTGAGCATTACTTTGCTAGCATGTGAGATGAGTGCAGTTGTGCAGTAGTTTGAGCATTCTTTGGCATTGCTTTACTTTGGGATTGGAATGAAAACTGACCTTTTCCAGTCCTGTGTCCACTGCTGAGTTTTCCAAATTTGCTGGCATATTGAGTGCAGCACTTTCACAGCATCATCTTTTAGGATTTGAAATAGCTCAACTGGAATTCCATCACCTCCACTAGCTTTGTTCGTAGTAATGCTTCCTAAGGCCCACTTGACTTTGGATTCCAGGATGTCTGCCTCTAGGTGAGTGATCACACCATATGATTATCTGGGTCATGAAGATCTTTTTTGTACAGTTCTTCTGTATATTCTTGCCACCTCCTCTTAATATCTTCTGCTTCTATTAGGTCCCTACCATTTCTGTCCTTTATTGATCCCATCTTTGCATGAAACATTCCCTTGGTATCTCTAATTTTCTTGAAGAGATCTCTAGTCTTTTCCGTTATATTCCCATTTTATTGTTTCCCATTCTATTCTATTGTCTCCAGGAGCGCATGGCTATCATTGAACCAAGTATGTGGTGCATGGGTAAGAGCTTGTGCTATGCTCTATTCTCTTCTGTATCCAAATCCAGGATGCTGCATGCCTGCCCTGGGGGGACATGGATATCTGCTAGTGTTCCTGCTCCCTCAGGTGGACATCACTTCCAGTTATGAGCTCGTGGGCCATCATCATGTTTCTAATGGTTTGGTTACTCAGAGCAGAATCCTAGATGACTGTGGCTCTTCATATACAGAGAAAATAGAGGCCTTTGTACATGAACACTCCGGTGCCACATTTTGGTGCCATTCTTTATGGTGCCACTAATCTCTACCCCCTCCCACCCCAGCCACACACTCATCATAGCAGAAAGGTTCCCCTCACAGCTTAGATGCACAGCCATATAGCTCTCATTAGCTATTACTCCATAAATAAACTAGAATTTCTCACAAACTTCCTCACTCCTTTTCCTCTGATGGTGACATGCCCTTCTTTTACTGCTTCAAGCTAACTCAGTCACTTAAAGTTTTAAATATGGTTAATTCTGAATTTGGTGTTTTCAATGCAATCCAAATTCCTGATGACTTTTTTGGCCCGGAGGAAATGTTCTTGTCCATGTGTTGTCTTTTGTTCTTTACTGACCGTGGCTCTGCTGCCCCATGCTTCCAGGCTGTGGCCATGGCCTCTGTGCTTTCTGTACCGTCTGCTGAAGCATCTGTGGCTGGAGTGGTTTTTGGATCTTCTGGCCCCCACATATCCTTGCCATCTAGTTCTGCTTTGGCTCAGTAACATGGCCTACCTGAGACTCCACCTCATCAAGCTCCTCTGGGTTGTCCCCTCTCTCCGAACTTCCCAGGGCTCCAGCTGGCACAGGGACTCCCTTTTATCATGGAACATGGTGGTAATCATTACTGTTGCTCACCAATAATCTCTGAATTACACTCATTGAGCCCCTGATATGTGGCTGGGGCCTTGTGGTTCATTTGAAGGATAAACAAGAATGAGGTGGGTCAAGATAAACATCTGATTGTCTGGGTAAGACCCTCCTGAATCCTATTTGCCTGCCAGGGCAATTCACTTTGTTCAAGATGGCCATTGCATCATCATTCTTGGGTCTCTGAGTGTTGAAATGGACTGACCTCTCTGCCAACTGGTGATGGTCATGTAATGTGTGCAAAAAAAAAAAAAAAAAAAAAAATTAAGTTTCTAAGATTTCAGGGCTGTTTGTTATGGGACTTTCCCTCACTACCCACAGGAGTCCAGGACTACTTCTCGGGTTGGGGGAGGGGAGCGATTCCACGTCCCCGCCCCAACGCCAGCCTCCCCTGCCATTGTTGCTGTTGTGTTTTCTCCACTCCGTCTCTCCATGGTGACTGAGGCGCTTCAGTTCCTTAAGCCGATCTGGGTATTTCCATCCTGTCTCCATGCCCCTGCTGGTTTTGACCTTGAGAAGTGAGGCAAAAGCAGGTCCTCTGGCCAATTTTAGGCTCCCTTCTGTAATCCTAAGATTTCCTCTCAGTGAAGGAAAGACCTTTACCTCCTTCCTGTGTGAGGGAAATACTTACTTTGATTCATATCCCGCCTCCTTCCTATGGCCTCCTTCTGCCATCCTATGACTGGTTTATAGGCCTATGTTCTCATCTTCCAGGTTTGCTCCACATTGTCCAGCCCAGGTTTTTCCCTTTCTTTTTAAAAAATTTATTTTATTGAAGTATAATTAACTTACAGTGTTGTGTTAATTTCTGCTGTACTACAAAGAGATTCAGTTACATATACATTCTTCTTCATATTCTTTTCCTTTATGGTTTATCACGGGATATTGAATATAGTTCCCTGTGCTATACAATCAGTTCAGTTCAGTTGCTCAGTCGTGTCTGACTCTTGTGACCCCATGGACTGTAGCATGCCAGGCTTGCCTGTCCTTCACCAACTCCCAGAGCTCGCTCAAACTCATGTCCATCGAGTCAGTGATACCATCCAACCATCTCATCCTCTGTCATCCCCTTCTCCT
>NW_011494948.1:12094352-12116324 GCF_000754665.1 Bison bison bison
TATACACAAGCTTACATTGAACTGAACTGAACTGAAGCTTACATTTCCTAACCCCAGCCTCCCACTCCATCCCTCCTCCTTAGCAACCACTAGGTCTATTCTCTATGTCTGTAAATCTATTTCTGTTTTATAAATAAGTTCATTTGTATCCGTTTTTAGATCTCAGATATAAATGATATCATACGATATTTGTCTTTCTCTGTCTGACTTACTTCACTTAGTATGTAATCTCTAGGTCCATCCATATTGTTGCAAATGGCATTATTTCATTCTTTCTTTATGACTGTAGTATTCCATGATCTATATAGATCCCATCTTCTTTATCCATTCATCTGTTGATGGATATTTAGGTTGTCTCCAAGCCTTGGCTATTGTAAATAGTCCAAGCTTTTCTCTTTACCCAGCTCTTACAATCAAAAACACCTGAATCTTCAGATCTGCCTTTACCCTGGACTTGAGAAGCTATATTTTGAAACTGAAAGGTGAGTTTTCCCACTGATGGCAATGAGTAAGAAAGCCATCTCTCCTACCTGGCAGGTAGAGGAAGAGGAATAGAAAAGACATTAAAAAGATAAACCATCATTCAGCACTGCAACCTCACACATCTGCATCTGCACACCCATACCCAGCTCTGCTCCTTCCCTGCCATCAGAGCTCTGGTCCCAGTCCAGCCTTGTCTCTCATTCTCTTCCCGTATCTGCAATTTCTCCCTCTTTACTCGTTCTGTGCCCTCATCATTACGTCACCTTTACATTTTTCCGGTGAAATTAATTAAGCAAGGAGGCTGTAAGACTGAGGGGCTTCTCTTGTCTCAGCAGCCTATGTAAGCAAATTAAAACCCAAGCCTAAAACACCTCAAGGTTTAGAAAATGAAACTGAAGGACAGCCAATCATGAATAGTCAACAAGCCTTTCCTGCATAAGGTGGCTGTTTAAGTTAGAGCTGATCAAATGATTTCCTTGTTTGGCTTCTGCCATCCTGTCTATAAAAGTCTTGACCTGACTGTTGCCAGTGGAGTGCTCATAACCACCCTAGTTTGCAGTTGCCCAGTTTGGGGCTGTTCAGTTCCTCCCACTTCTCTGGCCATTTCTCTACCTCCCTAGTGAGTTCAAAAAGACTTTGTCCATATAAACTCTTACATTTTTGAATATACCTTAGCTGCTCTTTCAACATCCTCTTCAAAAACCTACAAACAAAAAGTCAACAAAATGGCCTCCCAAGCACGTGTCCATGTCTCTCACCGTATCCTCCACAGGTTTCTTGAAAGAGGAGCACGCTCGCCATGTACTCCTCACTCCCATCCTCTTCCATCTTGGCTCCCGAGTCCAGTGGGCACATGTCAGCCTCATCTCCCTGGACCTCTCAGCAGGATTTGCCCTCCTTGACCACTGGCCTTTCAAAACTCCTCCCCCGACCCAGGCTTTCCTGGGTTTCCTCCCACTTCTCTGGCCATTTCTCCACCTCTCTAGTGAGTTCCTCCACCTCTGTATGCGCTTTTGAGGTTGCTGTTGCCTGGGTTCTGCCTGAGGCTCTCTCTTCTGTTTACATCCTCCCCCAAGCACTTAGAGACCACCAGATGTACCCTACACATCTGTCTTCCAACCCTTTGAGTCTCTTTGCTCCTAGACACATGCCTCCTTAGCCTACTGATGGAAGACAGGGTGAAGGGACGGTGCCCCTCTCTGGGCAGTCAGTGCTGGTAGGGTTTGCTGGCAGGGGTGTACTCTGTGCTCTGAGAGGCCTGTCTTTGTCATCAGCACACCTGTGATCCTGCTGCTTCCATATCCCACTGTTTCTTATGGGGATAAATGTGATCTCTTTCATTATCCACTCCCTTGTGGTAACAACTCTGCTGTTTCCAAGATCTTTAGCGCTCTCCTATCCAACAAGCTGAAGATTTTTTGCTCTCTGAGGTCTCAGCATTCCTTTCAGAGAGAATTGCATGATTTGCCTGGGATGGGGGGTGTCAGTGGTGGGGAAAGAAGGCTGCCTCATTTAGGCCTTATCACAGGAGCACAGCACTGACTACATGTGGGTGTTGGTGGCCTCTGTGTAGGGCAACTCCTCCTAACATCACTGGCCCTGTCTAGCCTTACAAGCTTTGCACCAGCAGTTCCTTCTGCCAGGAACATTCTTTGTTTCCCTCTCTCTACTTTCTTCAGGCCTCTGCTCAAGGCTCACCTGTCTGACTGTCCTGTGTTACCTAGCACCTCTCAATCCTCTTCATCTCCTTCATCTGACACATTTTAATCTATTTGTCTATTGTCCTCTTTTCTCTACTGGAATGGGCTTCCCCCGATGGTTCAGCAAGTGAAGAATCCACCTGCAATGCAGGAGACACAGGAATGCAGGTTTGATCCCTGGGTCAGGAGGATCCCCTGGAGGAGGAAAATGGCAACCCACTCCAGTATTCTTGCCTGGGAAATCCCATGGACAGAGGAGCCTGGGGTTGCAAAGAGTTGGACACAACTGAGCAACTAAGCACAAGTCCTCTATGAGAATATACCCTCCATCACTACAGGAGTTTTACAACTTTGTTCAATGCTAAATCCTGTCCCTGGCAGTGCCTAGCATGCTCAGTACGTGTGTTTAATAGATAAATGGATGAATGAGTGAATCATGATATCTCTTCCCATGGGAATAAGTGATTTAGGGCTGTAGATTTTAAACAGCTCTAGATAAACCAAGTCAGAAACCTGGGATTCACACTTGACTGTTTCTTCTCCCCAGTCTTCAGTATCATTTGATTAGTTCTGCCCATTGGATGCCCTTGAACTTGGCCCCACCTCTCTGCCCTCATTCCCAGTCCAGATGCACAGCATCTTTCACCAAGTTACAGCCAAGGCCTCATGCCTGTTTCCTCTGACTTTAGTTCTTCACCCTCCAAATCAGCCTTCGCACTTAGCCACTGGATGCTGCTGACACCCAAAGCAGTGGATGGCACTCCCTGGATTAAAGGACTTCAAAGACTTCTCATTTCCTCCAGGGGAAACCCAACCTCTTTTGCACATACAGCACTTGAGATCTGGCTCCCTCGGCACTGAGCAGCCCTGTCTGTCATGGCTTTTCCCTGGACTCGGTGCTCCACACCCATCCAAGCACCCCCGCCTCCGCCCTCCACCCGCGTCTGTTTCAGCAACCAGAGCATTCCAGACAGAGGGGGAATCATGGAGTAGGAGGAGCCCTCCTGACTGGAGAGTCTTCACAGACACCAAAACAAACTCACAAACAAGACCTGAGGCTTCTGCTTCTTCAGTCCATCCCCCTTCTATATTCAAGGAGGGCTCTGTGCTTCTCTCTGCCACTGAGACGTTTATAACACTGCATTTTAATTGTCTGCTTGTTATTCTTTCTCGCCCATCAGCTGGTGAGCTCCAGTGCACGTTTTAATGTGTGGTTTGTACACTCAGTCTCAGAGGGAGGCTTGAACATGGGAGCCACAGAGGAAATGATGGTTGAAAAGATGATGAATGAATACAACTTTAACAAACACATTAATTTCATTTGTGTAAGCTGGATGGAAAATATAATTTTTAAAAATACAGGAAAAAACCAAGTTACATAAAAATAACTTCTCTTTCTAGGTAACAGTTTCATATTTTACATGCTGCTGCTCCAGAGTATGTGTTGTTATTGCAGGCATTGTTCTGCATGTGCGTCCGTACCTGCCCTTAAGAGTGAATGTTTCTAGTACAGAATGCAGGAAAACATAAGTCGCCATCCTGAAAGAAATCATCAGCTTGATGAACAGGCATTTAATTTGGGGGCTTTGAAGACTGAAGTGTGTTTAGTGTATTCGTGCTGCAGGTGTGGGGCCAGTGGGGCAGAACTTTCTCTGGGGCACGTCCCCAGCATCCCTCCTTCCTACCCTGAGGTGGACGGCACTTAGAAACGGAAGTGGTTATACAATCTCCAAGGTCTACTTAATCTTCGGCCTAGTTATTGAATTTGCCAAAAAGGAGGCCAATTAGTTCCAGGTGTGAGGCTGGAGTCTCTGATGTGGAACTTCCCCAATGGGAAGTTGGCTCACACCTGCCTGCAAATGGCTCCAGCATCATTACCAAGCTTCTCTCTTGCCTTTGGGCTGGGAAGCGAATTCCGTTCACTTGTTTTATTTCAAAGTCAGTGTCCCATATGTTCTTGAGAGTCAAGTATGCATTTGGTAATTTTTTTCTTCATAATGTGAGAATTTGGTGCTATTTGGGTCATACAATTTAAGGCAAGAAATGACCCGCTGAAAGATTAGATCTTGAAGTATACTTTTATTGAAAAAAAAAAGCATTTCCCTCTCACTAGTTGAAAAAGAAATCTGTGTTGATGAAGCCGTTCTTTCCCCTCACTCATGCAGTGACCCTTTTTGCCCAAGTGGGTGATTTGTCCCCAGAGAAAATGATGTAACAGTTTTTTTATCCATAAAGGAGCATAAAGTAAAAACTGGGATAAATCTCATATGCTCTAAAACCCACTTCTTAATGCTTTCCAGTATAGAACACTCTTCTTATGCACCCTTGCAATGTCCCCAATTACAGTATTCCTTTTTAGAACCCCTGGGAAAACCAGGTTTACTCTTAGTCTTACAGACTTATGGATCCATGTTTTCATTCTCAATCAAGAATCATGGTGAATTCTCAGCACCAGACGTAAATAGAGGGAATAAACATTGTTCATTCTTTAAAAAGCTCTCTGAAGTATCAAATGTAACATGAAATTCATGGCAGCAAGAAGGCAACCCCAGCACCCTAAATGCCTATGGCTTATTCTGTTCCCCTAACTCCTGCCAGGCCCTTGATCCCTGAGGTTTAAACAGAGGCCTGTGACCTCAGACTTGAACTTTGGGGAAATTGTCCCCACCCACATATAAAGAGAATCTATGAGCGGAACATGAGGATTTGATTAGGAAATGTGTTCAGGAGGTTGGACAGCTACATACCAAGAAATATACCCTTATTCTTGCATAGTGTATAAAACTAGTGAACGGTTTAGGGTTGGTTAAGAAATATTGCAATTCTATAGCATAGAATGTGGACTCCTCAAAAGAGAAACTAGTGTTATCTATAGCACTAGAGTCTAACTTAAAATTTAAATGTATTTAAGAGCAGAATCAGGTAAATGTGCATTTTATGTTTCATAAAGATCACAATTATAAACCAGGTAACAGTCTTTTATTTCTAAATGTCAAGATGAACTTCACAGACTATATCCTTGTTGGAACTCTGATAAAACTGGAATATTTTTGTAATACTAACAAGGAACAATGTAACTATGAAACCACATTCTTATATTCTGTCCAGAGTATTTATTCTGAGCAACCGATTTCCTAAAATTCCCTAAGATCCTTGTATGATGCATGCTTCTAATCAAGTAACTCCTAACTCTTATAATGGAGGATAACGTAAAACATGAAACAATATGGCAATGATTGTGAAAGAAAAGAGACCTGTTTAGACATTAATTTTAAAAATACACCAAAAAACCTTAAAGGTAGCTGATAATATTGGTGACAGTTTGCTAAATACAACCCGAGCTCCTGCTTCAAGATTAAATTTATTTAGGAAGGTTTAGCATTTGGTCCTTTGTAAACTTTAGATGATGCTAGTCTGAAGTGATAAATAAAATTCTTTTGCCTAGAGGTTCCTGAGAGACCGGGGCCTGTAACATAGATTTGTCAGTGCAGCTCTGAACCCACAAGAAGTGCAGGGAAGAAAAGCGTGAGGAATAGTGGGGACACTGTTGCTACATAATAGTTCTTTCAAAAGCACTGGAAGTTTAACTATAAGTCATTGTAGTCTTCATACATAATTTAGCCACTAATTGTTTGGTAATTGATGTTCTTAAAATCAATAGTAAGATACATTTCAACAGTCTTCCCTCTGACAGTAAAGAAAGCCCTTCGTTTCAATTAGTAGGGGTTAGTGATTTTGGAAACTTGACCCTCTGGATAGGAATATCAAGGAAAAGAGTGAGACCTATGTTATGGAAGGTTGCCAGTGTTTATGTCACAGCTCCTTACATTGTGCATATCACACGCGTCACATTCTTTTGGAATGAGGTGGCGCATAGGCACAATTTAATAAAATGCTTGGGCGTAATTGAGCAAAGACTTGTTTCAAATATGGTTTGCAGAAAATCCTCCTCTCTGATAATATTTCTAGATTTCTACTTATTTATAAGCTTTGTTTACTTGTAAGGTTTTTTTTTTTTTTTTTGCATCCTTTCCTATTTTAGCTGAATTAAAAACAACAACATTACTTCTTTGGGAAACGCAATATGCTCCACTGAGTCCCTGCAGGAATACAGAAAATGTCCTTACTAGTGGGGCAGGGAGATGTGTCAGCTGGGGCTTTGGATACTCATGTTTTTAAGCAGACGTTCTCTTCATTTTAAGTGGCCCTATGATTAATGTACCAGTAGAAAGTAAAGGTGTTTTCAAAATTGTATATACATTCAATGAGTCATCCTGTATGCATCGTGGACATGTACCTTTAAGTCTCAGGAAAGACCTGGAAATTCTTGATTTCATCTGCAATATGAACACTTGTTAGTCCTGAAAGGTCTTCTCAAGTTCAGATCTTTAATTGCCTGTTTTTTCTACTTTCCTTGTTATTAACACATTTCCTTTCTTCCTTTTGCTGTGTTGTTTTTGCTTTTCTTTTATTCCTTCCACCTTCCCTCTAAAGGAGAGTCTTGCTGGCTGTGTATCCCAGGAGCCATAAATCCTCTCGTTGGCCTGCTCAAATATCCTGCTCACTCCCCTCTTCAATATTTCAGACCCTTCCCCAGCATTCTCTTGGTCTGCGGAGCACTTGGCTTGTTGGAGAGGAAGGCAAGATGTGCTTCTTTTTCTTTCGGAGGTAAACTGAGAACAATCTTCCAGAAAATCACTCTTCCTCTCCACCTCTTCATTGTCATCTGTGAGCATCTCCTTTCCAAAAGCAAAAATAATAGCCCCTAACCTGGCAGGTACACTGCCTTCTAAGTTGAGATCACCAGAGTTTTTGAATTCAGTGTTAATATGGCAAAGCAATCCTTTTTTATCCTCCCAGTTTTATTGAGATGTAATTGACAGACAGCACTGTATGAAATTTAAGGGGTACAGCATAATGATTTGACTAACATATATCATGAAGTGATTTCCACAAGTTTAGTGAACATTCATCATCTCATATAGATACAAAATTAAAAAAAAGAAAATATTTTTCCCTTGTGATGAAAAGTCTTAGGATTTACTCTCTCAACAACATTCCTCTGTAACATTTTGCAGCAGTGTTCACTGTGGTTCTCATATGTTGTCCGTTACATTTCTAGCACTTTCTAAATGTATTCCAAACCTGTAGGCACATTAACAAGATTATGTTAGGTGCCTTTGAGAGAGTGAAGAAACATCACTCAGGAGTGTCAGATGGTAACTTTACTGACATCTGCTTCAAGAAACAGAGAGCTGTTTCTTTCTTCTGAGTATCCCTAGGCAAGAAAATATTCCCAAGAATTGGGGTGGGGCTAGAGTCAGAGGCATGCTGTTACTAGAGCTTTGGGGTCTCCTTATCCATGCTCAGGGCTGGGGGCAACAGGGCACTTGGTCTCACATTATGGTTTGCCTGTATTTAGCTATGTGTCCATTACAACAAGCTGGGGGTTCTCTGTTGGCCAACTTTTCTGATTCTGTGGTAGAATCCCAGGAAGTTATCAAGACACCAGGGAGAGAGGAACTTTCCCGTGGTCCAGTGGTGAAGACTCCAGTGCAGGGAGCACAGACCCTGGTCAGGAAACTGAGGTCCAGCGTGCCTCAGGGTGGTACCAAAACATTAAAAAATAAAAAAATAAAAAGGCCTTTCTAAAAAATATTACTAAAAGACACCAGGGAGGGAACTGTTCCTTGATTCATTTAAGCAGATGACTCCGTGGTCAGCCTCAGTGACGTGTGTGTGCCTTGAACGTGGAGTGGAAGAAGGGAGACGGCACCAGACTGTGTGGGCATGTGGACCTGGGTGACAACCAGCATGGAGGAGTGAGTTGAGGATCAGATGTTCCCACCCTCCCCCGGTACAAAGACTTCCCTTATTGTGTTGGCAGAAGTTGCTGGAATTATGGGAGCCTGAGAAAGAAATTAAATTTTGTTAAATAAAGTTTTAAAAATATATATATATTTAGAATATCTTAGAAGTAGATAAGATATATACTTACTACATTCATGTATTTGGCATTTTGTTGTAGTTTAACAGTAGTGACTTTAATTTATAAAAGTAATAAATCCTTAACAACAAATAAATTTTATTAAATAAATTGAATACTTAATATCAAATAAATGTTATTATACTTCATTATAAAATAATAACAAAATAATTTTATTACAAAATAATTTTATTAAATAAATCAAATATTTATTAAAAGCAATAACTAATATAAAATAATAATAATAAAAAGAAACAAAGAAAAAAGCAACAAATCTTACCAAATACCATCCCTTAGAAAGAACCTATACTGACAGTCTGGACACATCCCTTTGGGTAATCAGAGGTATTTAAAAATGGGATCACACCGTATGTAATGGGGCTTCCTTGGTGGCGCAGACAGTAAAGAATCTGCCTGCCATGCAAGAGACCCAGGTTTGATCCCTTGGTCAGGAAGATCCCCTGGAGGAGGGCATGGCAACCCACTCTAGTATTCTTGTCTGGAGAATCCCCAAGGACAGAGGAGCCTGTCAGGCTACAGTCCATGGGGTCACGAAGAGTTAGACACAACTGAGTAACTAAGCACACGCTAGATGTGCTGTATTTAAGAAGGATTAACTTGACTTTAACACAGGAAAAATGGTACTGAAGCAAAACCAAAGGAATTGCTATACTCCACATAACTGTTTCTTTACCATTAAGAGATACTAACTTGCATAAGATTCCTTAAAAGTAAAAGGAGAAAATGAGGCCTAAATAATTGCATTTGATTTGATAAAATATCAACTGATTCCTTGATAGGAAAGACGAGATTGGTGTTTTTGTACTTTTTTCCACTCTACTACCCTCAAATTTAAATTCTGACTTCAGTGACTCTGGGCTTGGCCATGTGACCTACTTTGGTCTGTGAATTGTGACGGAGCCTGACATATGCCTCTTCTAAGCAAAAGGTTTTAATTCAAATGTATGTTTTGGCTTGAGACATCTGGCTTTAGCCCTCCACAATGCAAACAGCATGTTCAGAAGAGGGGTTGGTCTTTCGGTCTGGTTTCAGCAAGAAGAAAACACGTGGTGATGGACCCCACTGATGCACAGCCCTTATCTAATGTGAGCAAGATGCACGTGTTTGCCAGTAGGATATGGAGTTTGTTTGTTACAGCATCAAAAATAGTAACTACATTTTAAAAAGTTTATGTATTTATATTCTGCAGTATAAACAAGAATTTTCCAGTTGTTTAGCTTTAGCTTTGTATTAAAATGGATTTAGTGTTTGGTATCAATTCTTTTGCTTAAGCCATCTCCATTTCTGAATGGTTTGTTTTGATTCAGCTCTTGATGAGTAGATTTCATCATAACACACATTTTTCTAAAAGAGCTCAAGGTTGCTATATATTTTGGGCTTTTTCAAGTTTGTGAATACCTTCTTATGGCCCTTGTCTACTGGACATTTGACATGACATTGAAGTCGCTCAGTTGTGTCCGACTCTTTGCGACCCCATGGACTGTAGCCTACCAGGCTTCTCCGTCCATGGAATTTTCCAGGCAAGAGTACTGGAATGGGTTGCCATTTCCTTCTCCAGGAGATCTTCCTGACCCAGGGATCGAACCTGGGTCTCCCGCATTGCAGGCAGACGCTTTACCGTCTAAGCTACCAGGGAAGTCCCTTGTGTACTGGAAACTTAACTAGGTATGGTGCTGTCACCCATTTTCTTTCGCAACAGTGTGTAAAGATTCTTTTCTCCCTATCTTTGCATGTGTGCTCAGTCGCTTCAATTGTATTTGACTCTTTGTTGACCCTATAGACTGTAGCCCACCAGGCTCTTCTGTCCATGGGGTTTTCCAGGCAAGAATACTGGAATGGATTGCTGTGCCCTCCTCCAGGGGACCTGCCTGATGCAGGGATGAAACCTGTGTCTCTTGTGTTTCCTGCATTAGCAGGTGGGTTCTTTGCCACTAGCAGCACCTAGGTGGGGTGGCGAGGTGGTGGCGGGTGGGAGGGGTGGAAACACTTATTTGTTGTCTTTTTGATGATAGCCATTATGACAGACGTGAAGTAATATCTCATTGTGGTTTTAATTTGCATTTCCCTCATGATTAAAGATGATTTCATCCATTGTTAAAGATGATTAGTGATGTTGAGCATCTTTTCATGTGTCTGTTGGCCATCTTCATGTCTTTGGAATTTTAAAAAAATGTAGTAAAATATACATAACAAAATTTATCATTTTATCCATTTTTGAGTGTGAAGTTTTGTGACATTAAGTACATTCACATTGCTGTACTACCATAACCACCATCCAACGCCAGAACTGTTTTTACCTTGCAGAACTAAAGCTCTCCACCCTTTAAACAATAGCTCCTCATTCCCTGTTCCACCAGCTCCATCCCTTGCAACCACCACTCTACTTGATCTCTAGGAATCTGACCACTCCAGATATCTCATACAAGTGAAATCATACAACATCTGTCCTTTTGTGACTGGCTTATTTCACTTAGCATAATGTTTTCAAGGTTCATCCACACTGTAGCATGTGTCAGAATTACCTTCCTTTTTTAAGGCTGAGTAGTATTCATTTGTATGGATATACCAAATTTTGTTTATCCACTTTTTTGTTGATGGACACTTATGTCCACCTTTTGGCTATCATGAATAATGCTTCTATGAACACAGGTACACAAATATCTGTTCAAGTCCCTACTTTCAATTATTTTGGGTATACACTCAGAATTACATGATAATTACCATATGGATCATATGATAATTCTTTTTTTCTTAAGTTTTTGAGAAGCAGTCATACATTTTCCATACTGGCTGCCCAGTTTCACATTTCTACCATCAATTCACAAAGATTCCAATTTCTCCATGTTCTTATCAACACTTGGTTTTTAGGTTTGTTTTGCTTGTTTGTTTTATAATAGCTATCCTTATGTGTAGAAGGATCATTCCTTGATCTATTCTCTACATATACCATCTCTTCTCTATTTCCTATAATCTTTTTATTATTTTCATCTATATTCTTTGTGATTAATTCAGGTCTTTCAAATTAATGAATTCAGCTATATGGATTCTTTTCTTTGCTATTACATACTTATTAGATATATTAAGCACTTGTATTGATAATTTGCTAGTTTCTTTAGCTTTGCATCATGCATTTTCAACTCATTCTGTCATTTTCTGATCTTCCTTTATTGAATGCAGGTATTTAAAAAATGTTATATCTCAAAACATTTTCCAGGAGTATCATTCTGTTCTTTGAGATATGTCTTCTTTGAGACCAGGTTCAGCATATCTTTTGCCCGCTCTTTTCCTTTGTTTTCTTTCCCTTTTCCCCTTGTAGCATGTTGGTATAGTTGCCATGCACTTCTCTTCTTGTTTATGTTTAATGTATAAGACAGGAGGCATCTCTAGCCAGTCTTTTCTTTGCTCTGAGAGGTTATGAGTACATGCTCCTTGCCATGCTTCCTCTTTTACCTCAGACTACCTTGTTTCTCTCAGCTTCAGTCTGAGGGATAAACATAGATTTCTGTCCATTTATCTGTAGCCTGAAGGCATTGCAGCAGGGATGGAAGGAGTGATTAGCTGGGGCTGGATGCAGTCTTTGTCAAAGGACCTTATTTTCCCCTGGGCTGCCTACTGTCTCCCATAACCTGCCTCCATTCAAATTGGGAAGTATTTTGTCAATTTTTCTTTCTGTAGTGTTGAGTTGGCCAAAAATTTCATTTGGGTTTTTCCATAAAATATTACAGGAAAACCTGAAGACGTTTTGAGGCAACCCAATATAATTTTTAGAAGGGTGGGGTTAGAAAGCAATCCACAAAGAAATCTTTTGTTGTCTTTCTTTGACCAACATTTTTTTACCATTCATGTCATGAAGCTTAATGTCTTTTCTTTTTGTTTTATTTAATTTTTTAATTGAAGTATAATTAACATATAACATTATATTAGTTTCAAGTGTACAACTTAATTACTTGATGTTTATATATATTGCAAAATGATCACCATAGCAAGTCTAGCTAACATCCATCCCCATAGATAGTTTAAAAATATGTTTTCTTCTTACAATAAAGACTTAAAAGATCTATTCTTTTAGCAACGTTCAAATGTGCAATATGGTATATTAACTATAGTCGCCACGCTGTACTTTATATCCCCATGGTTTTTTAATGCTTTTTTTTTTAGGTACCAGAAGAAGAAACAGTCGTGAGCATTTGCTTTTCCTGAAATCCAATATTATCTTTTGAATTTCTGCTCCAGGACTATGAAGAGCCTTACCTGCCTTATAAAAAGAAACAAAGCTTGTCGTTCTTTGGCATCAAGGGGATGTTTTTTAGAACTTTTGGCAGCTCCACTGACCTTACAATTTTCACTTACAGTGAATTTCAGAGACGCTCAGAACCTTTCTACCAAGGAATCATGAGAGGGCTGTGTCTTTTTTATTTCACATGTTGACCTCTTGTGTTTGATGTGGATTTTGAAAGGGCCTCTTTGCCTTGCTGTCATTTGAAACCCTGTTTTTTCCTTCTACTGATGGGAAGAGTTGAAGAGAAGGTGAGGTCAGGAGGAAATACAGCCTGAGGAGCTTAGTAGGTGGTTGATGATGTCACTGGCTGAGGAATGGGGCAGCTGCCCCTGGGGGGTGGGGTGGTCAGCAGGAGAGGGGCTGCAAGAAGGCATTGGTAGGTTCTGCTTCCCCAGGAAGTAGGGACAAGCTAGATTCTCTGAAGCCCATGTTCTATTTTACTCCTCATCTGCCTGCTCCTTTCACATCTCCCTCTGCTGCTTTTGCCCTCTGTTCCTGCATGCTTCCACCCTGCTCAGTCCAGCCCAACTCCAGGAGAAGTTTTGACATAGCAGTGTACACTGCAGAAATAGGATATATCTCTTTTGAACATCTTGGCATCAACACATTCATATGTTATTAGATATTCATTTTTATCAATTATTTTAGCACTTGACAAACCTTGTCTTTGTCTCTGAAATGATTCATTATGTTTGGATCTGTATGTCTTTGTTCAGTCTTTAAGTCATATCCAACTCTTTGCAACCCCATGACTACAACATGCCTGGCTTCCCTGTCCTTCACTATCTGAATTTGCTCAGACTCATGTCCATTGAGTCAGTGATGCCATCCAACCATCTCATCCTCTGTCATCCCCTTGTCCTCCTGCCTTAAATCTTTCCCAGCATCAGGGTCTTTGCCATTGACTTGGCTCTTCGCATCAGGTGGCCAAAGTACTGGAGCTTCAGCTTCAGCATCAGTCCTTCCAGTGAATATTCAAAGTTGACTTCCTTTAGAATTGACAGGTTTGATCTCCCTGCAGTCCAAGGGACTCTCAAGAATCTTCTCCAGCACCACAATTTGAAAGCATCAATTCTTCGGCGCTCAGCCTTCTTTATGGTCCAACTCTCAAGAAAATAATGAAATGCTTTTGATTCACAGAAGAGCCCATTCACTTACAATTAAAATCTCACTAATACCAAAGAGCATCAGAGTGTTCACAATGATTCAGAAAGAAATGTTATAATAACTTTTCTGATATGTGAGAAAAATTATACTCTGCCTGAGTGATCTGCCATGTCTGAATTATCTTTAAATAAATTACTAAATTTTAAATGTGCTGGAAAAGATTCAGAGTCCTCAGAATTCAGATAGAGCCCTGGGAAAGAGGACAATCTCTGGTCCCACATGGCTTGCTCTGCTGGCTCTGGCTGGGGCTTGCAAGGTGGGTGCCCATCAGATCTGGCCCTCTGGGAGTGCCTTTCAGAGTTCCCTTCATCACTTCATGGGACTGCAGTTGGAGACTTTCCCCTGGATGACCTGGGTGACTGAACAGGCAATATTGTGTTTGTTTTCCTCTGAAAAGATTGATTCTGTCAAGAACTTGAATTTCAATAGCATTCTTAACTCTTTGTGATAGGGGCCTAGAAGTCCCTGATTGGTGCTTGTGCATCTAGCCACTCACCTGTCCTCTTAGAATTCAGCTGCTTTCTTAGACTTCCTCCAGGCAGATCTAGTGGCCTCGTTAGGTTTGCATGGACTACCAAGTCACCCATTGGTATCTGAGACTCCTTTATCTTAAAAGACAGTTCTGTGTCTTGCCAGATACTGTCAACAAGATTATGAGTCTGAGTTAATGATTCCTGAAAAAAATTCCATATTCTCTTAGTACATACCACCAGTATGGACTAAGATACCACCAGTAAGGAGCTCATCCCACCATGGGTGATATTTCTAAGCAGATATATTTTATTTGAGAGGATGGAAATAGAATAAGCTCAAGGCCTGAAGTCTAGACCCATTCTCCCTATGATTCAAATAACTTATTTCAGTAAAATATCCCAATAAGTAGGGTTGTGTGAGGATTAATTTAAAATAACTTATACAGAGCACATAATAAGAGTTCAGTAATAAAAATAAGCAACGGTTCTTGGAGAGCCACTATAAAAGATACATGTGTCTGTAAACCCACATACGTTTGAACAAGTTAGCCGACATGAAACGTGTGAAACATTTCCTCAGCCTACCACTCAGGCTTGTATTTTTTAACAATTCATAGGAAATAAATATAATAGTATATATAGAGTAAAATATTATATATGGAATAAAATATATTTACATATAGGATAAAATACATCATATATTAATATGTATAAATGAAAGCAAGCTGCTTTTCCTAATCAGTTTAAATATTATAGCTGGTGTGTGGAGCTCTGTTATTACACAAAGCACTTTGCAAAGGTGAGCTCATTTAATGTTACATCAACAGTGGGTGCTACTGTTATTCCTGCTTATAGATGAGGCAACAGGCTCGTGTGTGTGTGTTGCTTTAAGTGTCTTGCCTGCGCTCACAAATCTACTAATTGAACAAGGCTGGATCTGAACCCAAGTGTGTCAGAGTCCTGAAGACAGGGTCCTGCATCTCCAAGCGCCACTCTTTCTCTCACTGGCTGTTTATTTGCTGAGCTTGTCTCTAGACTGCCACTCACAACCTCTACACTTCTCCAAGGAGATTTGATGCTGACTTTAAGTGTCTGTTTGTTTTTTTCTTTAATGAACATTTAAAAGAACATTTTTATTGACTGCTCACTATGTGCCAGATATTTTGTTAATCACTTTACAATAGATTTTCTTAATTATTCCTGTGGGCTTTCCTGGATCCCACCTATAGCTCCAGCTTATTTCCTCAGCTTCAGTTCTTTTTTTTTTTTTTTTAATCTTATTTGGTTTTTTAAGTCTTATTTGTACCTCTTAACAACTCTGCAAAGTAACAACTGATATTCTCCTTGAAGCTCCAGGAGATGAAATCATACAACTCTTCACTAGCAGGCCAGAACTGATCGAGAGTCTAAATCCTTCATCTTTCTACTTCACCACAGCCACCCCCACACAACCATCATCCACCACTCAGAAACCTTTCCCCTGTGCAGCAAGCTGGTCAGCTCCCAGGAGGAGGCTTCCCCATCATCCTGGTCATGGATGTGCTGAAGTTGATAGAAGGGGAAGAGGACCAACCAATGAGTCAGTGGCTTGGCTCTGATGGGAAGCCTCCCTTTGACCTGCTGCACCAGCCCAGCCCTATGGAGATGATGAGGCCCGACAGCCTCACAGCTGGAGGTGTGGTCGGCCTGCAGGGATCTGATTGATGATGTTTGTCACAGTTCTAACTCTGGGTGTTATTATTTTAGCACTTCATCTATTTCTCTTTAGATGTCTGGTGGTGAAGATTTTCATCATTGTCTTTTGGTTAACCTCAAAGAAGGAGGAAGTTAGCAAGCACCAAACATGTTTGGAAGGATTTCAACCCCAATTAAGTGCATACTGTAGCATGATTTGATTTGTGGGAGAGGCATAATAAGGAATTCAGAGTAAATCATATCTAACATGACACCAGGAACTAAATTTAGATGCTTCACATCATGGAATGTGTGGTTGCCCACCCAGGAACACAGCTACCTCTGCAAATTCCTCTAGGCTGCTTGTGCTGGCTGATTCTCCAGATGTTCACCGACATCCCATAGATTTCTTTTCCTGTTGATCCATGGAAGTGGGCATCACCATTTGGGTCCCCTCTCCCCATATTTGCTAAGAGAGTTATAAGAATGTCAATTCCTTGATAGAGAAGTGCTCCCTCAGTACAAAATAAGCCCCCCGTTGCAGCATACCCTCATTTCTGCCTGGCCCTGGGAGGCCCACACAGACCTGGAGTCGGGGCACCTAAGAATCACTAGTTAGAGGGGTGTGTGTCCATTCTGGTTGTTGTTTACCCAGTGGTTTCTTGATTTTCTCCTTCTCCCACGGTGAGCTTTTTCCTTACCATTGACCAAAGGGAAATGGCAGACTCAGCAGCTGGGGAAAGCTCGTTTCCTTTCCCCCTATTTAGTTCCACTGGACAAGGTAGCACTTTGGAGAGCTCACAGCTCTGTCAACAGTCTTGGTAGAACTCATACCTGCTCATCATTCATTTCCTCTCATTTGTTGGTTTATCACTGTAGCCAATTTTCAAGGTGCTTTTCGCTCCTCTCTGTCTTCTTACTGAGGATGAGACATGGTTCTCTAAAATTTCCTACTAGTTACTATAAAAAATCATTTTCAAAGTTTGGTTCATCCTGTAAGTCTTCAGAGTCAGTGTCCTTTTACTTATTTATTTTTTTGTCTAATGTTTTAAATAGGCCTGATGTTAGTTTTTCACTTTTCTTATTTTTAAAGAATGGAAGATACAGTATTTTTCAAAAATAGAGTCTGTGGTTTGTCTTCGATCTCATTCTTCATATGAGCAGCTGAAGAACATGTTCACGATCACAGCTCCTAGACCCTCCTCAAACCCTAGGCTGAGACGTCTCAAGGGCTCCTGTGAGACTGACATTTCATTTCACCTGACCCCCACCTCCTGACACTGACCCTGATGGAAATCCTAAAGGCTGTCACTTCCGCGTGTGCCCTTCCTGGGACTGCTTCTGGAGAGCAGTGCTGCCTGCTGTGAGTTAGAGAACTGTGCTTTCCATGCATTTGCTGGGAATTCGTATATCTGACTAAATATAAGAGAGAAAGTGTTGGGCCAGGATGAGAGGTGGATGAGGATGGCACAAGTCTCCAGAGAGCTTCACCACAGAGAGAGAAGGCCCCTGTTACCCACTTGGTAGTCTCCAGCATGTCTGAGCCCAGGGATCAGATACGGAGAAGGGCAGGGACCACGTCCCTCCTCCCGTCTGTTTTCAGCGTGGCAGGCGGAAGTTTGCTCTGTTTCTGTGGTTATAGCACCAGGCGTCGTGGTTTGTGGTTTTAATCCCATTTTGCCAGTCTTTCAGTTAATGGAAGTTGATCCTAGATTCTGAAAATAGGTTATTTAGTTCCAGTTTTGCTGGTGGCATAAGTTTGCATTTGTTTCTGTGACTTTATAGGTATTTTGTTGAACTGATTAGAGAGGTTGAATAAGGGCCTCTAAGCCAGATGGCATTTTAAACCCAACTTTCTCCCAATCTCCATTTCTTAAAAGTCAAAAAGCCCTTTAGTCCAAAATATGGCTGTGTTGATATCCTTGTAGATAATGCATCACTTAGCTGACAGGAAAGAAAGGTCTATTCAGCTGCGATGAGCTCACTAAGGCAGGGAGGCTTCTAATTGGGGAGCAGGTTTCCTGTAACACAGTTTCTCATTGTCTGGGGAGGCTGCACTGACAGAAAGACTACACTGATGAAACCATCTGATCTTTCAGCCCATTCACCGTATGTAGAGAGATCCTATAAGTTCTAACGATCCAATAGCAGAGCTTAGAAACACCTTTGTAGAAGCCACAAAACCCTGAGAGCAGATTGTGAGCTTGTGTCCTCCCCGCTTAGGGGTCAGTTACTGAGGGCTGCGGACCAGTTTTTCTGACTTCCCTGAGGACCGGCCCTGCAGCTCACTTCAAGACGTGTGCCCAGCCCCTTTGACTTCACTGCCACAGGACACACGTCCCACGGTGGGATGGGAAAAGGAGTGCCTTCCTCCCGTCACAGGGATGTCGACAGAGCCGAGTTCCTGCTGCATGGGAACAGAGTGCGGACAAATGTTTGGCACTGGAGCAAGGCTTAGGCGCCAACATTTGAGCTGCTAAAGCCCGGCACAGTTGTGCAGCCAAAACTGGAGTCCAAGTAGCTCCCTTTACAAAACCTGAAGTGAACAAGCATCAGTCTAGACTCCGTCTGATGGAATGTCCTACACACTGGTGATGTCTTGTCAGGGTGTCAGGATGCATTCGGTTGGGTGGAACAAAAAGACGCCTGTGAGAGGATCTCCTGCCACTGTCCTCCTTCACCAGCACTCGAGGGCTCTGAGCCAGGTCCTCTGTAGTTTAGTAGGACAGCTGAGAGGCAGGATCAAATAAAAACTATAGAATGTATATATATATTTTTTGGTTCACATACTTTGTTGTTGTTGTTGAAGCATAGTTGATTCACAGTTTTGTTAGATTCTGGTGTTCAGCAAAGTGATTCAGTTCCATGTACACACACAGATATATATTCCTTTTCAGATTTTTTTCTGTTATAGGTTATTATGTGCTGTGTTGTGCTTAGTCACTCAGTTGTGTCCAGCTCTTTGCGACGCTATGGACTGTAACCCATCAGGCTCCTCTGTCCATGGGATTCTCCAGCAAGAATACTGGAGTGGGTTGCCATGCCCTCCTCCAGGGGATCTTCCCAACCCAGGGATTGAACCCAGGTCAGATTCTTTACCGTCTGAGCCACCAAGGAAGCCCATACATTATTATAAGATATTAAATATAATTCCCTGTGCTGTACAATAGGATCTTGTTATTATTTTATATGGAGTAATGTGTATCTGTTTGGATTTTTATGTCTGAGTTGGTTTCTGTTCTATAACTGAGTTCATTTGTATAGTTTAGATTCCGGAATAAGTGACGTCATATGATATTTGTCTTTCTCCGTCTGACTTACTTCATTTAGTATGCTAATTTCTAGGCCCATCTATGTTGCTGCAAGTGACATTATTTCTTTCTTTTCTATTGCTGAATAGTATTCCATTGTGTAAATATTCCCATTCTTCTTTATCTATTCATCTGTTGATGGACACTTAGGTTGCCTCCATGTCTTGGCTACTATTAATACTGCTGCTATGAACATTGCGATGCACATTTCTTTTCAAATGAAAGTTTTCTCCAGGTATATGTCCAGAAGTGGGATTGCTAGATCAAATGGTAACTCTATTTTAATTGTTTTAAGGAACCTCCATGCTGTTCTCCACAGTGGCGGTACCAGTTCACATTCCCGCAAACAGAGTAGAAGGGTTCCTTTTTCCCACATCCTCTCAAGCATTTATTATTTGTAGAGTTTTTGATGACAGTCATCCTAACTGGTATGAGGTGATACCTTAGTATAGTTTTGATTTGCGTTTCTCTAATAATTAGCAATACTGAGCATTCACGTACCTATTGGCTATCTGTGTCTCTCCTTTGGAGAAATGTCAATTTAGGGTTTTTGCCCATGTTTTTATTGGGTGGGTTGTTTTTGGATATTGAGCTGTATGAGCTGTTTATATATTTTGGAAATTAAGCCCTGTCAGTCTCATGGTTTGCAAATATTTTCTCTCATTCCATAGGTTATCTTTTCCTTTTGTTATAGTTTCCTTTGCTTGTTGAAAGCTTGTTAAGTTTTATTAGGTTCCTTTTTTTTTTTTAATTTTTGCTTTTACTTCTTTTGCCTTGGAAGACTGACCTAAGAAACTGTTGCTATGACATATGTCAGAGAATGTTTCGCCTGTGTTTTCATTTAGGAGGTTTATTATATCCTGTCTTATATTTAAATCTTTAAGCCATTTCAAGATTATTTTTGTGTATGATGTGAGGAAGTGTTCTAACTTCAAAGATTTACATGTAGGTGTCCCTATTTCCCAACACTACTTGCTGAAGAGACTCTTTTCTTCATTGTATATCTTGCTTGAAGATTGTAGAAGATTAATTGACCTTAGATGTATGTGTTTATTTCTGGATTCTCTATTCTATTCCATTGCTCTATATGTCTGTTTTTATGCCAATATCTTGTCATTTTGGTTACTGAACCTTTGTAGTATTGTCTGAAGTCTGAGGAAGTTATCCTTCCAGCTGTTTTTTCCCCTCAGGATTGCTTTGCCAATTCTAGGTCTCTTGTGGTGCCATTGCTGCTAAGTCGCTTCAGTCGTGTCTGACTCTGTGCAACCCCATAGATGGCAGCCCACCAGGCCCCGCCGTCCCTGGGATTCTCCAGGCAAGAACACTGGAGTGAGTTGCCACTTCCTCCTCCAATGCATGAAAGTGAAAAGTGAAAGGGAAATCGCTCAGTCCTGTCTGACTCTTAGCGACCCCATGGACTACAGCCTACCAGACTCCTCCATCCATGGGATTTTCTAGGCAAGAGTACTGGAGTGGGTTGCCATTGCCATTAAATTTTGGAATTATTTGTTCTAGTTCTGTGGAAAATGTTATGAATAATTTGATAGAGATAACATTAAATCTGTAGATTTCTGTGGGTTGTATGAACATTTAAACAATATTAATTCTTCTTTAAGAGCATGGGATATATTTTCCATTTCTTTGAATCATTTTCAATTTCCTTTATGAAGTAAGTCAGAAAGAAAAACACCAATACAGTATATTAACTCATATATATGGAATTTAAAAAGATGGTAATGATGACTCTATATGTGAGATAGCAAAAGAGACACAGATGTAAAAAACAGACTTTTGGACTCTGTGGGAGAAGGCAAGGGTGGGACAATTTGAGAGAATAGCATTTAAACATGTATAGCCAGTCCAGGTTTGATGCCTGAGACAGGGTGCTCAGGGCTGGTGCACTGCTATGACCCTGAGGGACAGGATGGGGAGGGAGGTAGGAGGGAGGTTCACGATGGGGAACACATGTACACTCATGGCTGATTCATGTCAGTGTATGGCAAAAACCATCACAATATTGTAATTAGCCTCCAATTAAAATAAATAAAAAACAAAAAAGAGTTTCACCTCATTGCTGCTGCTGCTAAGTCGCTTCAGTCGTGTCCGACTCTGTGCGACCCCACAGATGGCTTCCTACTGGGCCCCTCCGTCCCTGGGATTCTCCAGGCAAGAACAATGGAGCGGGTTGCCGTTTCCTTCTCCAATGCATGAAAGTGAAAAGTGAAAGTGAAGTCGCTCAGTCGTTTCCAACTCTTAGCGACCGCACGGACTGCAGCCCACCAGCTCTGCCATCCATGGGATTTTCCAGTCAAGAGTACCGGAGTGGGGTGCCATTTGTAGAGTGTTTTGTTTTGTTTTTTTTTTTGATGTGATTTTAAAGGGATTTATTTTTACTTTCTCTTTCTGACAAATAATTGTTATTGTAAAGAAATGCAATGTATTTCTGTATGTTAATCTTATATCATGCTACCTTGCTTAACTTGTTTTCAGTTCTAGTAGTTTTTGTGTGGAGTTTTTAGGGTTTTCACGCTAGTAAAGTAATGCTCAAAATTCTCCAAGCCAGGCTTCAGCAATATGTGAACCGTGAACTTCCCGATATTCAAGCTGGTTTTAGAAAAGGCAGAGGAACCAGATATCAAATTGCCAACATCCGCTGGATCATGGAAAAAGCAAGAGAGTTCCAGAAAAGCATCTATTTCTGCTTTATTGACTATGCCAAAGCCTTTGACTGTGTGGATCACAATCAACTGTGGAAAATTCTGAAAGAGATGGGAATACCAGACCACCTGCTCTGCCTCTTGAGAAATTTGTATGCAGGTCAGGAAGCAACAGTTAGAACTGGACATGGAACAACCGACTGGTTCCAAATAGGAAAAGG
>NW_011494948.1:12116659-12133753 GCF_000754665.1 Bison bison bison
TCTAGTCAAGGCTATGGTTTTTCCTGTGGTCATGTATGGATGTGAGAGTTGGACTGTGAAGAAGGCTGAGCACCGAAGAATTGATGCTTTTGAACTGTGGTGTTGGAGAAGACTCTTGAGAGTCCCTTGGACTGCAAGGAGATCCAACCAGTCCATTCTGAAGGAGATCAGCCCTGAGATTTCTTTGGAAGGAATGGTGCTAAAGCTGAAACTCCAGTACTTTGGCCACCTCATGCGAAGAGTTGACTCATTGGAAAAGACTCTGATGCTGGGAGGGATTGGAAGCAGGAGGAGAAGGGGACAACAGAGGATGAGATGGCTGGATGGCATCACTGACTCGACGGACGTGAGTTTGGGTGAACTCCGGGAGTTGGTGATGGACAGGGAGGCCTGGCGTGCTGGGATTCATGGGGTCGCAAAGAGTTGGACACGACTGAGCGACTGATCTGATCTGATCTGATGCCGAGAAGGCAATGGCACTCCACTCCAGTACTCTTGACTGGAAAATCCCATGGAAGGCAGAGCTGGTGGGCTGCAGTCCGTGGGGTCGCTAAGAGTTGGACACGACTGAGCGACTTCACTTTCACTTTTCACTTTCATGCATTGGAGAAGGAAACGGCAACCCACTCCAGTGTTCTTGCCTGGAGAATCCCAGGGATGGAGGGGCCCAGTAGGAAGCCGTCTGTGGGGTCACACAGAGTCGGACACGACTGAAGCGACTTCGCAGCCGCAGCAGCACACACAGTATCGTGTTATCTGCGTATAATGACACTTTTGCCTCTTCCCTTCCAATTTAAATATCCTTTATTTCTTTTTCTTATCTGATTTCTGTGGCTAAGGACTTCCATTTATTGGAAGTCCTGTGTAAGTAGCAGTGGTGAGAGTGGGCATTCTTCTCTTTCCATATTTTAGCAGAAAGACTTTCAGTTTTCACGGTTGAGTATTATGTAGATGTGAGTCTGTAATAAATAGCTTTTATTATGCTGAGGTATATGCCCTCTGTCCTCACTTTGGTAAGAGTTTTTTTTTTTATCATAAATGGATATTGAATTTTATCAAATGATTTTTCTGCATCTATTGAGATGATCATGAGGCTTTTGTCTTTTCTTTTGTTGATATTGTATATCACATTGATTGATTTGCAAATGTTGAACCATCCTTGTGACCCTGGGATAAATCCAACTTGATCATGGTGTATAATTCTTTTTAAGTATTCTTGGATTCAGTTTGCTAATATTTTATTGAGGATTTTTGCATCTATGTTCATCAAAGATATTGGCCTGTAATTTTCTTTATTGGTAGTGTCTTTGTCTAGTTTTGGTAACAAGGTGATGGTGGCTTCATAGAATGACTTTGAGAGTGTTCCTTCCCCTTTAGTTTTTAGGAAGAGCTTGAGAAGGATCAGTGTAAGTTCTTTATATGTTTGGTAGAATTCCCCAGTGAAGTCATTCGATCTTGAACTTTTGTTTGCATGGAATTTTAAATTACAGATTCTATTTCACTCCTAGTGATCAGTTTGTTCATGTTATCTATTTCTTCTTGATTCAGTTTTGGTGGGCTGTATGTTTCTAGAAATGTGTCCATTTCTTCTAGATTGTCAAATTTGTTGGTATATAATCATTCATAGTATTTTCTTATTGTTTTTTTTATATTTCTGCAGTATTGGTACCAACAATTTCTCTTTTTTCATTTCTTATTTCATTTGTGTCCTTTCTCTTTTCTTTCTGATGGGCCTGGCCAGAGGTTTATCAATTTTGTTTATTCTTTCAAAAAACAAGCTCTTGGTTTTATTGATTTTTTTCTATTTTTTAATCTCTAGTTTATTTATTTCCTCCCTGATCTTTATTGTTTTCTTCTATTCACTTTAGGTGTTGTTTGTTCTTCTTTTTCTAATTCTTTTAGGTGGTAGGTTAGGTTGTTTATTGAGATTTTTCTGGACTTTTGAGAAAGGCCTCTATCACTATGAATTTCCCCTTTTGGACCACTTTAGATGTATCTCATAGACTTTACATGGTTCTTTAAAAGTCTTTTTGCTGAGGCCACAGACTGCCTTTTAACTGCATTAAAGTAAATAGGTCCTGGAGTTGTGTTAATGAGAAGTTGGTAGTCATCTGTCTGTTCACTGGTACACCATCATCTACACAACCCTCAGTAGAGAATGAGAGAATGCTAATTAGGCCCTGTCAGGGTTGAGATTGAGACTGTGTGACCAATTACTAAAACAGTGTCCTCACAGAAATCATTGGTAAGAGCTAGTACGTGTGTGATGGTTTTTGTATATGCATAAGGATTCTAAAAGTACAGCACATGCTGTTATTCACTCTGGTTGCCAACTTTGTGAACTAAGTTTTTCAGTTCTCTGTATTTTTTGTCATATATATTTTATGCCTCCTCTGCATGGAGAAAGAGGAAGAAAAGAGAAAACCTACAGTCAAATCATATTCTTGAATTTAATTTAGCTAGGATTGTCTCACCAAGAACACCTTCCTCGAAAGATCTTTAGCCTCCAACCATCTTTCTAGAGCCTAAGCCCTGTACTGACAGTAGAGAAAAGAGGTCAAGAGTCCTATCTTGTCCACATTATCCCAGACTTGAGGCAACCTAGTTATATCAGGTTGGTTCTGGAATTTACCCTGATGTTATTTGAATTTCTCTGGTGACACTTAGCCTACTGGTTGGTCTCAAAATGAGGTCATGCTTCAAAAGTCAGGGTTTTCTGTGGTAACAAACAGCCTCAAAATCTCAATTACTTACCCCACTTATTTCTCACAGTTCTGCAAGTCAGCTATAGCTCTGATGGCTTAACTGGGCTCAGCTAAAATTGCCTCTAGGCTACAAGCTGGGTTCCCATCTACTCCATGTATCTTCTCATCCCACTAGCTATGGCATACTGTCTTTATGAGAGAGGGTAGAGTATCAGGAAGGGTAAAAGAAAACTCCCCTATTTGAAGCCTTGGCTCTGAACTGGCACAACAACACTTCCACTCATATTCCATTGGCCAAAGCTATTGATTCACAAGACCCATTCCAAGGTCGATGGTATGATGTTATACACTTTGCCTACTGGGAAGTATGGACAAGTCACATGTAAAATGGGTATTATCTTAGTAGAAGGACAGAACAGAAAGTTGAAAACAGTAATCCTGTTTTATCCCCAAAACCATATAGTGACCTGAAAAGGAAAGTCACCATAATTCACTCCTAGCTTTACTAGATGTCCTCAGCTCATCTAATGTAATAACAGTAGAGTATGTATCTCTCCTAGAGAGCTAGAAGAGCGTTCTTCCACTCCTCCTCACCTCTAGCCTCTCCATGTATGCACAGTAGAGGACATGCTTATTAGGTTAGACAAGATTTATTGTCTCTTCTCTTCAATGGAGTGTGTAGTAGAAATGTCTTGGGATCTGTTTTCACATAGATGTTTGTTTCACTTCAGCTAAGGAATTAAATAGCTGACTGAGAGTCATCTTGGGAAATTTATGAAGCTTCCCCAGTGCTCATTTCTTCCATCCTGCATAGGGGACAAAGAACCTTCTTCGTTGACTTACTCTGTAGATTAAATGAGATGACTTACATAAGTTACTTACTATGTCTCTCAGAAAGATTCATTTTCTTTCCCTTCTCCTAAATCTCATCAGCCATCCAAAGTAAATTTTAAATCCTAATGCCTTCCCTAAACCATATTTAACTTCCCTTTGAATTCACTGAGCTTCTCCTCTGAACTTCAATAGTTCTTAGGGGAGGGATCCATAAACTGCTCCTGCATTCGTGAGTGGATTTCAGGAATTTCATGGACCATCCCTCTCTTCTTTGGAATCCATGTGAAATTTCGTGTGTATAAACCATATGCTTTTTTCTGGGGAGAGACTACATAGCCTTCTGAACTACCAAGTGCCTCTGGACCCAGAAGAGGTTCTGAACCATTGATATTAGATGAACTGGATAACCTGATCTCCATGATACACCACTGTGTATGCTGAGTGTTGCTTCATGCTCTTAGCCCTCTTTCCCCATCTTAATTACGAGCTTATTGAGAGGAATCAAAATATCTTTCATGGCTTACATATCTTCTCCAACCTGTAGCACAGGCTGAACACTTGGTGAAAATTCAAGAAATATTTGTTGAATAATTATTCCCAGAAAAAAGGCTTAAGAAGTTTTACCAATACACGCTCCCACCAGGATGAACCTAAAGACTCAACCATTTAATGACAGTGCTGAAAGCATGTAGAGAAAAAAAAAATCACTTAAAAATAAAGCCCCCCGAAACTCTGGTAGTAGCTGAGTTTGTCACGTGAAGCATTGCATCAGATGTGACTGAGGCACATCTCACTGCTGATCAAAATCCATCTCCTTCCTTCATTTCGTAAAAGAAGTATGGAATATTTTAGGGATTACATGTCTGGTTTTAGGTTAGAGCTAGGAGGGGGAGGCTGTTGGAGAGTGACATTTTGAGAGTGTGTTGGAATGTAACGCAGTCCTACTAGAGAACTCACAGATCTTTTTGTAAAAGGGGCCTCTCTTAATCCATACATAGGTTGATATTTGGGTCCAAATATAATCTTTAAAAAAAAAAGGAAGAAAAGAAGAAATAAAGGTAAATGAACTTTTTTGGTGCCTTTTATTTCTGGGAAGCAAAATAAATATAGGGTTGAGATCATTAATCAGAACCATAAGCAACACCCAAAAGTCTCTTCAGAAGGTATATTTCTAAACATGTTTTAACCCATTGAAAGTACCAGGTAGGTTTGAAAGACAAAGAATGGTCAGGAAATGTTTCATGGAAGATGGAAGTATGTTGTCAAAAGTCAGGGAGCTCTTGCTGGTCCAATGGTCCCTTTATTGGTTATGACTTCCAGGATTCAAGTCTTTGATTCCCCAAGATTTGCAAAATGAGTTGTGGGGATACCATGGTCAAGTGCAGCATGGCCATAGAATTCACAAGACATGTTCTCTACATAAAAATTCACAAGCATACATTTTTTTTTTTTTTCCAAATCAATCCTCGAACACTTTCTGACAGCCAGATTGTGTACGCCTAGCAACAATTCTATTTTTTTGTGTGTTTTATCCTTTTTCTCAGCTTCCTTGCTAGGCTTTGGGGAATTAGCAGGACTTACCACCAATTGGATTGCAGGGCTTTTTGGCCACAGCAAAGCTTGCTATCATCAGGTATGTAAAATCTTGCCCAATGTAGTCAGAAGTTAAAACCAAACCATCGTAAACCTGCAGGACTTATGACCCTGAAAGCCCTGGGGGAGGTTGCTGGACCAGACCTCGGTGGAACTTTGCCCATAGCCCCAAATGGGAAATATATGTGAACTGGTTCTGTGCAGTGTGAAGGCTGAGGCAGCAGCAGAACACTTTTATAGACAGATACAATGATAGATTAGTACACATTTAATCTTAGGCTGGGGGTTTAGAGGAGCCGGTCTTCCTTAGCTCCTCCTCCCTCTCTGTTAATGGTCCAGAGTGCAGATTTAATGATAATGGGCATTTTTCTTTTGTGACACAATTATTTTATACTTAAGCCAATTAGAAAGTCATTCCATAAGGAAAAGAAGTGCAAATGGGACACCAGTGTATCACGTGGCTGAGATGTGCTATAGGATTGCAGAGTTCTAGTTTAATTGGGATTGGGGGGATAAAAAGAGGTCATAGGTAGTTTAATAGTAGTTTGGTGACAAAAAAAGAATAACATCACATTTTAAAGTATGTAGATATAATTGACTTAAAGAAAGTCTGCTTACAGACAAACTTATGGAACCAATGGATTAGGGGCCATTGTTTACACTACAAAATTTCTTTACTTTTTGCTAGGGTCTTTATGAAGACTAAGTTTCCTGGTTATCTTTAATATACATTTGATTTGCAAACATCCAGGGGGTATACTGCTTTTCAGGAGCCAACTTATTGGGAAAAGGAAGATACTTTGCAAAAGTATTAGAGTTAAAAGATGTCATGTTGGAAAACACTTCAGATATAAGCACAAAAACCTTGACCACAGTTTATGAAGGAGATAAGAATTATAGGCTGTCTTGAGAAAAGCTGAAGAAACAGAATCTTGTGGATCTGTTAATCTCATGTCTGGTGTGTACAGGTAATTATGTACTTTGATCATGGAAATGATTAAGCACACATCCTGAACAGAAAAACCAAAGCTGTTGGGTTTAGCGCTTTGTTAGATTCCATATTACATTCTATATTCTATCAGAGCTTAAGTAAGAAACAAAAGCAAAAATTAAAAATTACAAGTTCCTGAAGAAGTATCAGAAACCTTCTTTAGATAAAGAATTAATTTCTAGCAGTGTTAGAGTTCTTCACAGTTAGATATCTCTAAGACATCCAACATGTCCTCACCCTGGGTTCATTTTTAAGTTATCTGACTTCTCAGAGGCTCTAAATATCGGCGGCCACTGGGGAAGATTTCTGCATCCTATTCCCATGCAAATGGAAGACAGAAAGTAAATATATTTACATACACAGTGATTCTTTCAGAAGAACTAGGGCAATGAACATCTTTCCCCGAGGCATCGAGAAATTGCCCAGGGATCCCTCTAATAGAGGAAGGGTCACTGTCTCCAGGCCTGTGAGCTACTCAGTTTTTTCTCCTGGGACTTTTCTTCACATCTCTGAGAAATGCTCCATAAGGCATTAAGTGAAATGGAATAAAAACAGGACAAAACCAGAAACTGTGCTGCTCTTAGTGACTGAGTTCAGGGTGCTCTGTTAGAGTGTAGACTCAGATTTCAGCTCTTTCCACCATGTCCCAGATCTCCACTTGTTCTGGCTACTTTGCCCTTTAATATTTAGATATACTTGGTTTGAAGCCCATGAAATATACAATGACATATCTGATGTTTTATTACATATCAGAAATTCTCAGTGGTGATGGTGGTGATGAGTAGGAGTATATGTGGGGCAGGGAGATGGTGATGATCATGATAATGAGGCTTTCTTTTAGAATTCTTACCTGTAGTGAGTTCTCTGGGCTGTGCTGAATTTGTCACATTCCTTTCCAGCACTGTATGGTTCCTGGATACAATCCTAATCCTTTTTCATCCAGAGAACCCTGACTCAGGACTGTGTATGGTAGTCTTCACTCAAGGCTTAGGACTAAGGTTGCACAGTATAAAAATCTCAATGGAAACTAGGCGTCTTTCTTCTTAAAGTATTGTGGCGATTCCCCAAACCAGGAATTTCCTCCCCCTCTGTCTCTAACTCATTTATCATTCCTCCCTGCGGCCCATTTACCCCCCATCCCCTTCCCCTCAAATTCCTATTCTTTTGTGTATAAAGATCAGTTTAGTTTACTCTGTATTTTAAACTCATCTTAGTTTTTCCTTAACCTCATTGCCAAATAAACCCAGTAAACAAAGATGGTTCTTTCTATCACTTAGTGAGAATTAACAATTATGTTCAGTGAATTTTCACTTCATTACAGTCCTTCAGTGCACACCTATCACTCACTCAAAAAAGTGTCTTTTGAGCACTTTAAACACATTTTCACTTCCGCAGTGGGCATGTAAAAACAGTGGCCCTTTTTCATGGAACCCTACTGGTCTTGGAGGTAGAATCACAGAGGCCGTGGGATTTCTCCTTTGCCAACTCATTCCCCTATTTTGCTAAAGGGTAGACTTGGGAAGAATACATAAACTCTTTTAAATTCTTTTCCTGAAATTTCTTGTGGTTCTGAGAGACTCCTCCTCTGCTGCCCTTATAACTCCCTGTTCCGTCTGCCTTTCCACATTCAAAACTGAGTGTCAAATTCTCTGCTGAGAACTGCCACCGTCCTTGTCTCCATTGGCATGCATGTCTCTGCAGTGGGCCAGCCCCTGTGATGACACCTCAGTCAGAGCTCCACAAGATAGCTTTAACCCACCCCAAACCTCTGCTTGCACAAAGGTTGGGTTTAAAGGGCTATTTGTATGTCCTTTTGTTCCTAAGTCCTTCATGATTAAGGGTTTAAACTTTAAAAGTAGGCATCTTGCTTTATTTTGTACTGACCTGTATTCTACTGGGGCATTTTTTGGAAAAGTAAACCAGTGTCAACCATATCAAATTTTGATTGTGGCAGGATCACTTCCATTTATAGGTCATTTTAGATCAGATTACCTCCACTTGGGGTGGACAAACTCCTTATCTCAAAGTTCCTACCTCACCCGACCCCATGATATTGGCAAGTGATGTCAGAAATATCTCAGCAGTGACAGTATTCATTCCAATAGCCCAATCAACTCCCATTCTGATTCACAGACTCATGAGAGCCTCTAAACCATGAAACCATAGGAACTATTGAGACAAAAAGGTTTCTGTAGCCGACTTTTATAGTTAAGTTCTCCAGTACCCTCTTGGCCTTCTCCTGAATTAATATTAGGTTAACAGTCTTTTGATATTAACACTATTCCATTTCATCAATCACTTTCCCTTGTCTCTTGCTGATTACTGTCCTTTGCTTAGACCCAGAGGTTTTCACTTCTCATGGTTTGCTCTTTGTCCTTCAGAATTGTTCCTATTGAGAGATGACTCATCTCACAAATCTGTGTACTTCTGTAATCTTTTTGCCACTTTTCATTTTTTAAAAAGTTTTGAACTTTATTTCCATTGTCATCATAACCTTTTATTAATGACATTTTCAAAGATCTCTGTGTCTCTGTACTCATCAAAAATTAAGCACATACAAAAAATAAGGCAAACAGAAGCAGTCAGGGTGTGGACTAACAAACCAAAGGATGGTTGAGCCCTAAATGACCAACATGACCAACAACAACATCTGTAGTAGTGGTAGAGTTCAGAGTCTTGTGCTTTGGGGTGTCAGTCTGTTTATAATTTTAAAAGTACATAAGGTGAAAGTTTATAAGTAGATGATGTCTATATGTCTCTCTTGCTATTGAGGAGATCATGCTAGGCTCCCCAGAGTCAGAATTATAATGCAACATCAGCCTGGGAAACACACCATTCCTCACTGAATCTCTATTCTAAGATGGGCTCCATATCCTATGTCTCAGCACAACTAGTCTGTTTCAGGACTGCCCTTCCAGGGGCTGGAGGCAGAGATTTGTTCTACCTTTCTTTGTTGAAGAGTCACCTTTTGCTGGGGGAAATGTCTTCCCTACTCTTTGTCCAAGGTGGAGAATAGGGTGAGAAGGTGAAATGAGCGTGATTAATATTTCTGATGAGATTTCCTTCACTTTTCTTCCAAGAGATCGAGATGCTCTCCTGCACAGTTTTCCTGGTGGCCAAACTCCTTTTCCCAGGGTTCCTAAGAAAGATCTCCAGGTTAAGGTCTTCATCATGCTCCTTGCTAAAGTGCTATGAATTAATATAAAGAGTAGCAAACAACATTTTCCCTCTGTTGCTCCCTATACTAGCCTGTTCTGAATGGTAAAATAATTCTGAAGATTTGGTGAAACCTGTTCCACTGCTTCTCCATCCCAGCGCACAGAGGGTGGGAGTAGAGGAGAAGCTGTGGTCCCTGAGCCAAACCTTGGCCTGGGCTGCCTGATACACTCGAGGACCTCAAAAGAGCTCTGCCCCACTGATTTTACAGGATTTTGCCCTATAACTTAACCCAAAAGATGCCAAGACTTTACAATAAATGGTTACCCTGGAAACTCAGGGAAACCCAGGATAAATCCAAAGTATGAAATCATTATTTAGAATGTCCCTGGCCTACTTTTTCTAATTCGTGGTTCACGCTTTTTGGACAGGCTCTTTGTTGCTGAGGAGGAGGTCTGAAACAGCACATGCTTCATAAACAGATGAGAAATTCAACTGTTTCAGAGGAAATCCAACCTAACCAGCTATGGGCCCTGCTTTGACCTTCACCTAGCTGCTCATTTAGCGTGAATTCCACACCAGATAAAATGCAGAAAGGCTTCGCGTCTCTTTCCTGTGTGGTCTCTGGTACATGCTAGCATTCTCTGTTCCTCAGTTTTGAAGATGTCATGTGCATATTTGATGGGCCCTTTAAAAAAATTATTTACTTTTTATTGAAGGATAATTACTTTACAGACTTTTGCTGTTTTCTGTCAAACCTCAACATGAATCAGCCATAGGTATACATATATCCCCTCCCTTTTGAAACTCCCTCCCATCTCCCTCCCCCTCCCACCCCTCTAGGTTGATACAGAGCCCCTGTTTGAGTTTCCTGAGCCATACAGCAAATTCCCATTGGCTATCTATTTTACACATGGTAATGTAAGTTTCCATGTTACTCTCTCCATATATCTCACCCGTGTACATAAGTATGTTCTCTACGTCTGTCTCTCCACGGTTGCCCTGCGAATAAATTCTTCAGTACCATTTCTCTAGACTCCATATATATGCTTTAGAATTAGGTATTTATCTTTCTCTTTCTGACTCACTTCACTCTGTACAATAGGTTCTAGGTTTGTCTGCCTCATTGGAACTGACTCAAGTGTGCTCCTTTTTATGGCTGAGTGATATTCCATTGTGTATATGTACCACAACTTCTTTATCCATTCATCTGTCGACGGACATCTAGGTTGCTTCCATGTTCTAGCTATTGTAAATAGTGCTGCAGTGAAAAATGGGATACGTGTGTCTTTTTCAGTTTTGTTTTCCTTAGGGTGTATGCCTAGGAGTGGGATTGCTGGGTCATATGGTGGTTTTATTCCTAGTTTTTTAAAGAATCTCCATACCATCTTCCATAGAGGCTGTATCAATTTACATTCCCACCAATAGTGCAAGATCATTCCCTTTTCTCCACACCCTGTCCAGCATTTATTGTTTGTAGATTTTTTGATGATGGCCATTCTGACTGGTGTGAGGTGATGTCTCACTGTAGTTTTGATTTACATTTCTCTAATAATGAATGGTGTTGAGCATCTTTTCATGTGTTTGTTAGCCATCTGTATGTCTTCTTTGGAGAAGTGTCTGTTTAGTCTTTTTCCCACTTTTTGATTGGGTTGTTTGTTTTTCTGGTATTGAGTTGTATGAGCTGCTTGTATATTTTAGAAGTTAATCCTTTGTCAGTTGTTTCATTTGTTATTATTTTCTCCCATGCTGAGTGTTGTCTTTTCACATTGCTTATAGTTTCCTTTGCAGTGTGAAAGCTTTTAAGTTTAATCAGGTCCCACTTGTGTACTTTTGTTTTTATTTCCATTACTCTAGGAGGTGGGTCATAGAGGATCTTGCTTTGATTTATGTCATTGAGAGTTCTGCCTATGTTTTCCTCTAAGAGTTTTATTGTGTCTGGTCTTACATTTAGGTCTTTAATCCATTTTGAGTTTATCTTTGGGTATTGTGTTAGGAGGTGTTCTAATTTCATTCTTTTACATGTAGCTGTCCAGTTTTCCTGTTGAAGAGGTTGTCTTTGTCCCATTGTATATTCTTGCCTCTTTTGTCAAAAATACGGCACCCATAGGTGCATGGGTTTATTTCTGGGATTTCTATCTTGTTCCATTGGTCTATATTTCTGTTTTTGTGCCAGTACCATACTGTCTTGATGACTGTAGCTTTGTAGTATAATCTGAAGTCAGGAAGGTTGATTCCTCCAGCTCCATTCTTCTTTCTCAAACTCTTTTAGGTATTCAGGGTCTTTTGCGTTTCCATATGAATTGTGAAATTTTTTGTTCTAGTTCTGTGAAAAATGCTGTTGGTAATTTGATAAGGATCACATTGAATCTATAGATTGTATGTGGTAGTATAGTCATTTTTACAATATTGATTCTTCCTACCCAGGAACATGGAATATCTCTCCATCTGTTTATGTCAGATAGACCCTTTTTGTTCTAGGAATTATTGCACAGCATCATCTCACATGAAAAACAAGAAAGCATAATAAGCTGTTCATTGACATGATGATTAGTGTTTCTCTGGCTTATTTTTCCCCTCCTTTTACATTTTACATTTTTGTCCTCCTTTTTCATTTTTGTAGACAACACATGGTTTCTTTTGCCTTTTTATTCATTACAAATATGTTTGTTTTTGTTGTAGTATATATCCTTCATGTTTGAGGTAATTATTGATCTATTTGGGTTTAATCAACCATCTTGCTATTTGTTTTTGTATTTATCATATCTGTTCCTTGTTTTCTCTTTTTTCTTTCCTTCTTTTGGATTGGGAATTTTTCATGATTTCACTTTATGGCCATTACTGGCTTAAAAGCTTGTCAGTTAGACCTTGCTGATTTAGTTTTTTGTGGTTGCTATATGTTCACAGTATTCCTCATTAACGTAAAAATTTTTTTATATTATTTCATGGAAAAATGAAAGACACTTACGACAATCTATTTTCATTTCTCCCGTCCCATCCTTTCACTACTGTGTTCATACCATATTATAAACCCACAATACATTGCTATTATTTTCTTAAACATACTTATGTTATAAACTCCACAATATGTTGTTTCTAGTTTTGCTTGATCTCTTAAGTGAAACACAAAATGGGAAAGTTTTAAATATTTATCTGTCTATTTCCCATTGCTGGTGTCCTTCTTTCCTTTGTGAAGATTTGAGTTTCTGTCTGGTATCGTTTTACTTGTTCAGGGAACTTCCTTTAACAAATTGTGTCATTCAGAGCATCTAGAAATGAATTTTGTCTGAATTTTTGTTTCTCTGAAAAAATCTAGATTTTTTTTTCATTTTTGAAAGACATTTTTGCTGGATTTAGAATTAGGTTGATAAAGGTCCCCTCCAAGCCCAGCTCCTCTCAGTACTTTAAAAGATATTGTTCCATTTACTTCTGGCTTACATAGTTAATGACAAGAAATCTATTTTATTTCTTACCCTAGTTCCACTTAAGTAATGTGTTTTGATGAGGTTTTTTTATTTTCTTTTTCAAAATCCCTTTTCTGGATTAATTGAGCTTTGTGTATCATCAAATTCTGTAGCATCAAAAGCAACGGTTTTTCCAGTAGTCGTGTGTGGATGTGAGTTGGAGTGACGAAGAATTGATTCTTTCAAACTGTGGTGCTGGAGAAGACTCTTGAGAGTCCCTTGGACTGCAAGGAGATCAAACCAGTCAATCCTAAAGGAAATCAACCCTGAATATTCATTGGCAAGACTGATGCTGAGGCTGAAGTTCCAATACTTTGGCCATTTGATGCTAAGAGCCTAATCGTTGGAAAAACCCTGATGCTGGGAAAGACTGAAGGCAGGAGGAGAAAGGAGCAACAGAGGCTGAGATGATTGGATAGCATCACTGACTCAGTGGACATGAGTTTGAGCAGACTCTGGGAGATAGTGAAGGACAGGGAAGCTTGGAATGCTGTAGTTCACGGAGTTGCAAAAGTTGGACATGACTGAGTGGCTGAACAACAAATCACCCAATTCTGAAAATGTTCAGCCTTTATTTAAACAGAACATATTTAACATATTAACATATTAAACATTTAACATATTAATATATTTAACATTTAACATATTAACGCATATGTTAAACCACTTGCTGTTGTCTCACAGATCACTAAGGTGAAGTCAGTCTTTTTCTGCTTCATTTGGATAATTTTTATTACTGTGTCTTCACTGATCCTTCCCTTTGGAATGTCTACCCCTTGTAATGTTTTTCTAGTTTTCTGTTTGGGGAAGGTAAATGAAATCTTTGCTACTTCTTCATGGCCAGATGTAGGCCTTCTCAAAGAAGTCTTTTTACATTTAGTTTGTTTGAATGTAAAGGTCATCTGTTACATTCAAAGGTTTTGCCTCTATTATCTCTTTTTCTTAACTCATTCTTTTTTTCTTATGCCATTGATTTCTTAGTTACATTGGGAAGTTGCATTTTGAGATTCTGGATTTGGCTGATTCCTTCTTTGTGTTGTCATTTAATTTGTCTCTCTCATCCTGGACAACTGTGGTTAGATATAGAGTTTCAATAACTTAGGTGAAATTGTTTAGACAGTATTTCATAGGTGCTGTGTACACTCCTAATGCATTATATCATGAGACAAATAATGTCTGACTTTCCAACTTACAGAAATGTTAAAATTGGTCATTTTGTTCAGGTCTGATTATTCCAGTTCCCATTATCAATTCCACCAACTAAAAAACTCTCTTTTATTCTATAGTTTTGGTATTTATTCACAATATTTGACATTCCCATTGGGATTTGTAAATCATAATTTTCTAATTCTATCATTTTTCCTGCATTTAATTAGAATTCTACTTTATAATAGGTGTTTCTAAATAAAATTTCTAAACCATTATTCTGCCATTTTTAAGTACATCAAATTGGAATTTGGGAAGGGGGCATTTATAGAAAAAGATAAACAAATAGGACCTAATTAAATTTAAAAGTGATTGCACAACAGAGGAAACTATAAGCAAGGTGAAAAGACAGCCTTCAGAATGGGAGAAAATAATAGCAAATGAAGCAACTGACAAAGAATTAATCTCAAATATATACAAGCAATTCCTGCAGCTCAATTCCAGAAAAATAAGCGACCCAATCAAAAAATGGGTTGAAGAACTGAACAGACATTTCTCCAAAGAAGACATACAGATGGCTAACAAACACATGAAAAAATGCTCAACATCACTTATTATCAGAGAAATGCAAATCAAAACCACAATGAAGTACCATTTCACACTGGTCAGAATGGCTGCTATCAAAAAGTCTATAAACAATAAATGCTGGAGAGGGTGCAGAGAAAAAGGAACCCTCTTACACTGTTGGTGGGAATGCAAACTAGTATAGCCACTATGGAGAACAGCATGGAGATTCCTTAAAAAATTGGAAATAGAACTGCCATAGACCCAGCAATCCCACTGCTGGGCATACACACCAAGGAAACCAGAATGGAAAGAGACACGTGTACCCCAATGTTCATCGCAGCACTGTTTACAATAGCTAGGACATGGAAGCATCTGTCCACCAGCAGATGAATGGATAATAAAATTATGGTACATATACACAATGGAATATTACTCAGCTGTTAAAAAGAATGCATTTGAATCAGTTCTAATGAGGTGGATGAAACTGGAGCCTATTATACAGAGTGAAGTAAGTCAGAAAGAAAAACACCAATACAGTATACTAACATATATATGGAATTTAGAAAGATGGTAACAATGACCCTATATGCAAGACAGCAAAAGAGACAGGTGTAAAGAACAGACTTTTGGACTCTGTGGGAGAAGGCGAGGGTGGGATGATTTGAGAGAACAGCATTGAAACATGTATATTATCATATGTGAACTAGATCGTCAGTCCAGGTTTGGTGCATGAGACAGGGTGCTCAGGGCTGGTGCCCTGGGATGACCCTGAGGCATGGGATGGGGAGGGAGATGGGAGGGGTGTTCAGGATGGGGAACACATGTATACCCATGGCTGATTCATGTCAACGTATAGCAAAAATCTCCACAATATTGTAAAGTAATTAGCCTCCAATTAAAAATTAAAAAAAAAATCAAAAAAACAAAATAAAATAAAAAACATTTTCCTATTTAAAAAAAAGATGTATATGGTTTATATAAATCAGGTCATTCTTTTTCAATTTCAATAGCAATTTAGTGGTTAGAAAGGACCTAGAGCAGGTATATTTGAAGGAAATCACATAACTATTTCATTTCTGCTTGCTGTTAAAAGTGATAACTTCAGCAACTCAGAGAATGATCCTGGGGGTAATAATGACCCACAGTTTCATACTTTAAAAGCCTATTTAAGTTATTTTTAAAAAATAATGGTTCATTAAACTGGCAGGACCCTCAAAGTTCACCTGCTATACCCTCTATTTTTACTGATGAAGAAAATGAAGCTCAGAGAGATTGAATGGAGTAAAATAATGTAGTGGCCAAAGCAAAGGCTCTGAGATCATTACAGACCTGAGTTTGTTTCTTAACTCTTAGCTGACTACCTGCATAACCTTAGTCCAATTATTTAACCTCTGAAGTCTTTGGCTTCCTCATTTGGGTTAGATGACAGCTAAACAGGAAAGGCATGAGATACATCTAAGCAGTCTTGAAATAGCATAGCCACCTATAACAACAAAATTCTTGTAATGAATTTCACAGACACTTACTGGGCGTGCTGTCAGGCATGTTCTACATCCTAGAGATACCATTTTTGTGGGAGGCAGAATAATGCCCACCCCCCACCCCATAGATATGCCCAGAACCGGTGACTGTGTTACCATACATGGCAAAAGAGAACCTGCAGCCTGAGTTCTGGCTCAAGATAGGGAGTGTCTCCTGAATTTTCCACTGGACTCAATGTAAACACAGGTGTCCTTAAAAGTGAAAGAGGGAGGAAGGAGAGCAAGAGTCAGAGAGGGAGATGTGATGATGGAAGCAGGGGTTGGAGTGATGAAGCTATAAGCAAAAGAATGCAAGCATTCTCTAGAAGCTGGAAGAAACAAGGAACAGATTCTGCCCTAGAACTTTAGGAAGGAACACAGCTGTACTGACTCTGTGATTGTAGCCCTGTAAGATCCATTCCTGACTTCTGATTTCTACAACTGTTAAGATGATAGGAGATGGGTTTGAATCTGTGTTGGGAAGATCCTCTGGAGAACGGAATGGCAACCTACTCCAATATTCTTGCCTGGAGAATTTCATGGACAGAGGAGCCTGGCAGGCTACAGTCCTTGGGATTGCAAAGAGTCAGACATGACTGAGTGACTACCACGTTCACTTTTTTTCAAGCCACTGAGTTTGTGGTTATTTGGTATAGCAGCAATAGCTAACGTGTGTAATCATAATGAAAACAGTCCCTAACTTCAAGAACACTATTATTAATTACTGCTTAACTCTTTTCAATTGGCCTATGTTACCTATTCTCAATTCAGTGCTTTTTGTGCTACAATATGTCTCAGTCCAGGCATTGATACATCATCACCATAACATTAAAAAAAAATAATTGAAGGATAATTGCTTTATAATACGAACCTAGATAGCATATTAAAAAGCAGAGGAGAGGGTGTGGAGAAAAGGGAACCCTCTTACACTGTTGGTGGGAATGCAAACTAGTACAGCCACTATGGAGAACAGTGTGGAGATTCCTTAAAAAACTGGAAATAGAACTGCCTTATGATCCAGCAATCCCACTGCTGGGCATACACACTGAGGAAACCAGAAGGGAAAGAGACACGTGTACCCCAGTGTTCATCGCAGCACTGTTTATAATAGCCAGGAC
>NW_011494948.1:12134185-12139369 GCF_000754665.1 Bison bison bison
GGGTTCAGGAACACATGTATACCTGTGGCGGATTCATTTTGATATTTGGCAAAACTAATACAATTATGTAAAGTTTAAAAATAAAAAAAAATTAAAAAAAAGGATATCTATTACTGCTCAAAAAAAAATAAATAAAATAAATAAAAATAAAAAGCAGAGACATTACTTTGCCAACAAAGGTTCATCTAGTCAAGGCTATGGTTTTTCCAGTGGTCATGTATGGAGGTGAGAGTTGGAATGTGAAGAAAGCTGAGCGCTGAAGAATTGATGCTTTTGAACTGTGGTGTTGGAGAAGTCTCTTGAGAATCCCTTGGACTGCAAGGAGATCCAATCAGTCCATTCTAAAGGAGATCAGTCCTGGGTGTTCTTTGGAAGGAATGATGTTGAAGCTGAAACTCCAATACTTTGGCCACCTCATGCGAAGAGTTGACTCATTGGAAAAGACTCTGATGCTGGGAGGGATTGGGGGCAGGAGGAGAAGGGGACGACAGAGGATGAGATGGCTGGATGGCATCACCGACTTGATGGATGTGAGTTTAAATGAACTCCAGGAGTTGGTGATGGACAGGGAGGCCTGGTGTGCTGTGATTCATGGGGTCACAAAGAGTTGGACATAACTGAGCAACTGAACTGAACTTACTGTGTTGGTTTCTTCCATATATCAACATGAATCAGCCATAGGTATACATATTTCCCCTCTCTCCTGAACCTCCCTCCCAGCTCCCATCCCATCCCACCCATCTGGGTTATCACAGAGAACCAGGTTGAGCTCCCTGTGTTATACAGCCATTTCCCACTAGCTATCTATTTTACATATGGTCATATATATGTTTCAATGCTACTCTCTTAATTCATCCCACCCTCTCCTTCCCCAGCTGTGTCGTCTTTTCTCTATGTCTACATCTCTATTCCTGCCCTGCAAATAGGCTTGTCAGTACCATTTTTCTAGATTCCGTATATATGTGTTAATTGACGATATTTATTTTTCTCTTTCTGACTTACTTCATTCTATATAACAGACTCTAGGTTCATCCACCTCACTAGCATTACATTTTACTGTAACTTCATATCGCCTGATACCATAGCTACAATTTTGAGGATTAGCATCAGGTGAATTACCTGATGTTGCTCCTGGCTTCAACCTCTCCCTATATGCAAATATATTTATAAAAATCACAAGTTTAATATATACTAACTGTATTCTTTTTGAATATGCATTAAAATATGTCCATACCCACTGAAATTATTGTTTCACATAGTCCCTCCCCCAAAGTACTTTGTAAACTGTCGTGTATTTTGGGATACCTAGCTGTATGTACTCTATTTCGCATTTAACAGGATTTTCCTATCTTAGTGCTTCATGTTGGGGAATGTAGTTAGCTTCTACGAGGTATGGGTTAACCAGCATGACTACTAACTAGCATAGCAGCAACAGTGGAAAGATGCCAGGACTCAATTCATTGCCGATCTGTGACGTTATTAGGCATCCGTCTCTAATCAACTCCAGTGAGAGCTTGTAGATCTGTGTAATCTGGAAAAGCAGCACAGTGCCTTGAAATGTTTAGTGTTTACACCATCACATGCGCAGCCCTGCTCCATCACTGCTTGCTAATACTTTTCTTCAAAGGAAAACAACCAGAAAAGCTCCTTAAAAAAAAGATAGAGAGAGAGAGATTTTCTGTCAGTATTCACACTCTGGCATTTAACTATTGATTTAGGTAAACTTGCCAAATTCTTGCATGTCCCCCATAAAATGACCAGCTAGAGATGGGGGAAGACACACCCCCATTGACCACACTATGCAAATCCTCTCCAAGTTTACAGCAGTCGCAGGAGCGAGTTGAAACAGCACCCAGAAGGCTATAGATTTGTCCCACCCTCTTCTTTCCCCACTGTGTGCACAATTCTGTTCTCTGTACCATTTTTCTAGATTTCATATATATGTTTCATTATACGATATTTGTATTTCTCTTTCTAACTTACTTCACTCTGTATAACAGACTGTAGGTTCATCCGCTTCAGTTAAACTGATTGCTCTGTGACAGCCTAAAGGAGTGGGATGGGTGGGGGGGCTCAAGAGGAAGGGATACATAGATATATATATATACTTGTAGCTAGTTTGAGTTATTGTGTATCAGAAACCAATACAACACTGTGGAGCAAATATCCTCCACTTAAAAAAAAAAGAAAAGAAAGCTATAGATTGCAGCTTCAGCAGTGACATAGCTGGATCAGACCAGACCTAACTGAATTTGGCATGGCTTTGAGGACCGTGTTTTTGTATTTTTTGCCTTCCATTTGGGGTAAAACATTCTCAGATCATCTCTCCACTGCATATGCCATGCTTGTTTTTTCACCTCAGGAACACAAGCCTCTCTTCTCCCTCAGCCACATATCTTCCACTGAGACCAGTGAGGGGGATTTCCTGCATCCCCATCCTGTCCCTCTTGGTCTAGTTCAGCAGAAAGAAGACAAAGGCCATAAGACCTGGATTGCATGCCTCACTCATTACCATGTCACCGTGTCACATTCACCGTGTCACATTCACCATTTCACCTCAAGCCAGATTCCAAACTTCGGTGAGTCTCTTCTTCCTTCTTTATAAAATGACAGTAGTGATTTAACTACCTTAAAACAGTAGTTCAAATAAAATTATACCGTGATCAAAGGACAAATTCACATAAAAGCTTTTGGTCAACTGTAAAGTGCCTCTCTTTGTCCCATTTTTGCCTTGACACATGTTGTTATAATACCTAACATCTCTTTAGACAACTATGCTAATTAGCCGTTCGTTTACTCCCAAAAAATATAGAGAAGAGTGGAGAAATGTCACCAGATCCTGTGATTCTTGGGGTTCACAGGTGGTGTTCGTGGTAAAGAACCTGCCTGCCAATGCAGGAGACACAAGAGACGTGGGTTCGATCCCTGGGTCCTTATCTTAAAACCCTTAAGGAGTTTAAGTAGTTTCACATTTTCACTTTGAAGCAGTATCATCTGGCCACTGCTTACCTCTGTAAATTTATGTCCCTTTGGATTATACCTTTTTAACCACACTGGTTTCTGATATGTCCCCAACCACATCAAGGTCATTTCCATCTTGCAGGCTTACATCTTACACTTGCTCTGACTAGAACTCTCTTCCTCCTGTGAGGCTGGATCCTAGCTCCTCCACAGACCTGATCTGTCACCTGCTCAGAGACCCTTTCCTCATCTGTTTTATCAAAAGGAATATTTCTGGCTCATAATTCCTTATCTTAGTAGCCTCTATATTTCTTTCATATAGCTGATAATAAGCTGTAATTAATCTGCATACCAATTGCTGACAAACCTAGACAGCACATTAAAAGGCAATGACGTCACTTTGCTGACAAAGTGTCATCTTGTCAAAGCTACGGTTTTTCCAGCAGTCATGTATGGATGTGAGATTTGGACCATAAAGAAGGCTGCTGCTGCTGTTGCTAAGTCGCTTCAGTCATGTCCAACTCTGTGAGACCCCGTGGATGGCAGCCCACCAGGCTCCGCCATCCCTGGGATTCTCCAGGCAAGAACACTGGAGTGGGTTGCCATTTCCTTCTCCAATGCATGAAAGTGAAAAGTGAAAGTGAAGTCTCTCAGTCGTGTCCAACTCTTAGTGACCCCATGGACTGCAGCCCACCAGGCTCCTCCATCCATGGGATTTTCCAGGCAAGAGTACTGGAGTGGGGTGCCATTGCCTTCTCTGTAAAGAAGGCTGAACACTGATGAACTGATGCATTTGAAATATGGTGCTGGAGAAGACTCTTGAGTCAGAAGACTCCTTTGGACAGCAAGGAGGTCAAACCAGTCAATCCTAAAGGAAATAAACTCTGAATGTTCATTGGGAGGACTGATGCTGAAGCTCCAATACTTTGGCCACCTAATGCAAAGAGCAGACTCATTGGAAAAGACCCTGATGCTGGAAAAGATTGACGGTAAATGGAGAAGAGGATGAGATGGTTGGATGACATCACTGACTCAATGGACGTGAATCTGAGCAAACACCAGGAGATAGGGAAGAACAGGGAAGCCTGGCGTGCTGCAGTCCATGGGTTCACAAAGAGTCGGGCATGACTTAGCAACTAAACAACACAACAACAATCAATTGCTGGCTGGTTTATTGTCTGCTGCCGGTACAATGTGAGCTCCATGAAGTAAGTAAGTAAGTGTTAGTCGTTCAGTCGTGCCCGACTCTTTGCGACCCCATGGACTGCAGCCCATCAGGCTCCTCTGTCCATGAGATTTTCCAGCCAAGGGTACTGGAGTGGGTTGCCATTTCCTTCTCCAGGGCATCTTCCCAACCCAGGGATCGAATCCGGGTCTCCTGCACTGCAGGCAGATTCTTTACCGACTGAGCTACAAGGGAAGCCCTAAGCTCCGTGAAGGCAGGGCCATTTCTGAACAAATCTCAGTCAAGTAGGCATTCATTCTCGCAGAAGCATGTTGATGCTTTTGGCCATGGTGGTGTCAGTTGAGCAAGAGATTTGAATCTTCTTCTGGGCTTCTGTTTAGGAAGATACTATCCTCTAGGAAATACAGTTAATCTTTTATTCTTCTTCAACACCCTCAGCATCTATCATAGAGCCTGACACGCAGCTAGGCCTTACTGTGTTTGGGTCAGTACAGAATGAAACCAGCCTCTCTTCTCTGAAATGGACTAGCAGATTAACACACAGCTGGTCCTTGTCCACAGAGAGCCAGCATCTCCGGACCTCTCCATTCATCTCAGCAACTCAACCTCTGTGAAGTACCAAATCTGGTAAGGCGTTCCTCTTCCCCTTACCTGCTGGCTTGCACTCAACCTCCTGAGCCTGCTGAAACACAGTAAGGGCTTTCCAACTTCTGTACTACTTGTTGAAGGAAATACTTATGAGAACTTGTTAAAAATGAAAATAATTGATGATAACACTCATAACGAATTAAAACGTGATATAATATGTACCAGCCACTATTCCAACCAAGAGGTTTGCACATTAGCTTTTGCATACTAACTCACTTGATCCTAACAATAACTCTATGAGTAGATTATAATTATCCCATCCATTTTATAGCTAAGGAAACTGAGGCACTGAGGGACTGAGGAACTTGTCAGTGACAGGGCTGGGTCAGCCTAGCTCGAGGGACCCTGTGCTTACCAATTCAGCTATTGTCGTTGTTCAGTCACTACGT
>NW_011494948.1:12139469-12170175 GCF_000754665.1 Bison bison bison
AATCAGCTATTGTTGTTGTTCAGTCACTCTGTCATGTCCGATTCTTTGCAACTCTATGGACTGTAGCCTGCCAGGCTCCTCTGTCCATGCGGTTCTCCAGGGAGGAATACTGGACCCTGTGCTTAGCAACTCAGCTATAGATATTGAAATTCCTAAGGACAGATCTTTGGGGACTACGATTAGCCCTCACTAAGCCAGATGGCGTATTTGTCCTCTAATTAATTGTTCAATGTTTTTTACATAAGTAATGCATGACATAAATTCTTCTATAAAACAGTCAGCGCTATCATATAAAGTAGGAGTTCCCCTTTGACCTCCTTTGAGCTCCTGAACTGCTTCTCCCTTCTCCACTGGTGGCCACTGTATTCAGTTCTGTGTCTGTCCTCCCTAACCATTCCCTATGCACTTGCATGCACCTGCGTGGCAATAGAAAACACAAACTATTCCTGTGGGTTTATGTTTTCTTTTTCAATTTTACATAGAGAGCAACATGTGTAAATAACTAAATCATTCCACTGTCTGTATTAAGCCCTTTCTCTGAAAATACACATTTAGGTGGTCTTTTGCCTGCTGCAAAGCTGATGCTCAGCTGTGACACAGCAGTAGGGCTACACCTGAAGCTGACATTCTGAAACATTTCTGGATTGTTTAGTAAATAGTCCCTGCTGCCCTTCCCAGATCAGGACCAAAGGTACATGCATGGATCCACAAAAATTTTTTAATTTTAGTTTCTTTGAAAATCAGAAGGAAAAAATGAATATAATAAGAATGACTTAAAAATGAATCTAACCAAGTTCATATTTCTCTTTATACCAAGAGAGTCTTAAAATATAATTTTGATGTTTTATGTAAGACAGAGTCCATGGAAGGCAAAAATACCTTGAACAAACACCTAGGACCCTGCCTGGGTTCCTTCCCAGGAGGCAGCAAGTCCAGGGTCAATGCCTGGCAGAGCAGGGGCCTACTGGGACCCATCCTTATGTATGGATGGTGTTGGTTAGAGCTGGTCGAGGCCATTCTCTGTCTATGGGTGAATGTTTGCAAATATGACTCATATCCATATTATTCTGAAATGAACAATGTGCTGCCTAACACAGGGATATTTCTGATTCAAGCGGTGGAAAATGAGATAAATGAACTTAAGCAAAACCAAGCATTTGGGGTGGAGAGGATCTAAAGCAGGATGGTCAGGTCACATGAAGGTCTGAAAAAGCATCAGAAAACTTGCCTGAGACCTAAGTGGCCAGCCTTCTCTTCTCTAAGCCATGGCCTCTCTTCTGCTTCCTTCAGCTGATCTGCTTCCATCTTTTCTCTCTTTGAACCACCTCTCTTTTAGAGCTCTGCCATTCACAAGACTCACCTCCCACCTAATAGTCTCTGTGTTTGTCATTTCAAATTCCTACGTGAGAGAGAATCTATGGGGCCTCACTTAGATCAGCTGCTGATCACTCGTCCAGTAAGCTAGGGCCAGAGGCCAAGGCAGTAGAGGCGGGATCTCGGTGGTATTTGCACCCGCACTCCAAGATGTTAGTGTCATCTCAGCCCTTGATTATCCAGTCAATATACCCTTCTGCCCCCATATACAGTGTCCACAATATCATTGATGCCCTGCTTAATGAGCCAGCATTTTCACACACAACTATGCATATAATCTCTCCATTCCCATGAGGAGGAACCCATAATCCCTTCCAAGTAATGAATGCAGAGATCTTGTCACAGGGTCAAGGCTCTTGGCATCCATTATCTTCTGATGGTGTTTATTCCTGAATCCAAAATAACTACTCAACAAATGATTATCTAAATGAAAATTTTAACCACCATACAGAGAAACAAAAGAATAAAGTAGAAATCATAAGTGTATCACCATCTTTGTACACTTTAGCAGCAAACATACAAGTATGGGTGGGGGTTATACACTAAAAGAACACTCTCACACTGAATCATACAAAGGCAGTCTTTAGAAATGGCTCAGATTGGTCACAAAAATAGGAAAGAATCAATTGCTTTCTCATCAAAGTTGACTTTTTTTTTCAAAGTAACTTTCCTACTCTCCTTGAAATGAACTTGCTTTAGCTCAGCCTCTTGGGAGATACTCTAATTTAGATTCTAAAGCCATCATTTTGTCTGGGATAATAGCTTGAAACGTCACCCATTTCTTTACTGTCTTACGACCAAGTCAACGAAACCTCAGTGATTGCTGTAGGGAATCACTATATTCTAGGCTTCCACCCAAAAAAGAAGAGAACTGAGGCTGACATCCTAGGCTTTACCTCCCCTGATGGGTGGTTAGATTGTGAACTTGACCTTCATTTTTAGAAGGCTAACAAAACAAAGGCAGGAACAGAATGAGCATTTAATAATGACAGAACATACACATTTGGAGGACTTTGTTTTTGACTGTAAATTAAAACCTAGGAGAATGACTCAAGTTGGCTGTTATATATACAGAAGAATGAAATTGTTTTATTAGTTATCCATCAATATTTGAATATGATGCCCAATATTGAATAAGGAAACAGTGTTTGATTTAAAACCTTGTTCTTAAAAACATTTATAACCCAATAGTCTATGGAATCTGCAACCTTACCAAAAAGATGAAGATAGAACTTGAATATAATTTTAACATTTACTCAGATCATTTTCCACTCTGATCACAAGATGTTTATGTATGCAATATGTAACAGTGACCAAAAAAAAAAAAATTTCCAGAGTGTCCCCACAACACAGATGGTGCCACACAGCTTTGTGGTGAAGGGTCATATTGTAGGCTAAAGTCTTGGTGGAAGTATTTTTGTGTGTTTCCCCAGGAGGCTGGAATAAATATGGGAATGTGTGTAACATTATTGTAAGATCACATGTGCTGCACTAAATTGGCACAAGGCAGCTGGGTTACAGGTGCTCTGGCAAGTTGCGCCAGGAAGGCTTCTTTTCTTTTGTATTTCTAACATCATGAGCATGAAATGATTTTAATGTGTTTGTGTGTGTCTGTGTGTGTGCTGGGATAGATACTGCAGGCATTCCCTTTGGGCTGAGGAGTTGGACTTTGAATGTAGTTTCTGAAAACAGGTGACAGTCCTGTTTTCTTTCTTAAGAGGATCCTTTGTTGTGGGTCATGCCGGGGATTAGTAGCTGGAGCAGCTCTCTTTGCCTTTCCATCAAAACCGGGGAGAGGAAACTTAAAATGGACCAAAAGATTATCTTTGCAAAGCTTTAGCAATGCCTCTCTGGTAATATTATTCAGGCCAAGGCAAATAGGTCACAAAGGATTAGCCAAAAAATTTATAAACAAAGAGACAATTATGCACACACTTAATAGACTTTAATCCAGAAGTGGGCCAATGTTTAGTTGTGATTCTGACGGACACCGTTTTTGCTAGTGGAATGCAATCAGCTTGCAGCAGAGGAGATGGTCCTGTAACAACAGAGCCCGCTGTGAATAACTGAGGATGGAGGAGAAGGCATTTGCTTCACCTAGATGCCTGGCCACTCTGTTGGGAATGAAGCTGCTTGAAACATGGCCATCGAAGGGCTGCTCTTCTAGATCATGAAATAAAGAGAGGACAGAGAAAAAAATAGCCACCCGTACAACTGTGCTGAAACAAAACTGTTCTTCGTTAGATTCTGACCATTCCCCGTTGTGCATTCTCGTTCGATGATGTAAAGTCGTTCGGGTGTGGGAAGCCATACCATGAAGCACAGGAAATAGCTTAAATCTTTGGAAATGTTTCTAAGGTTAAATAAATGGGGAAATAACTCTAGTTAAAGTTGCCAACCACTTCAGAGTAATTTTTACTGGCAGATATTTGTTAATTGTCAGTGTTCCTCTGAAAGCAGATACAATCAAGGTATATTGAGTATAGCCTTCTCTCTGGGTGCAGGCTATATGTGTTTTAAAGAAACTGTCATCACTTCATTGATTTCCTCTCAGACTCAATTCAGATTTAGACAGCCTTCTGGGAATAAATCAGTGAATTAGGTATATCTGATAGATCAGACAGTGTTACTAGGATTTCTAGATGGATGATAATAATGTGGCAAGACTTTAGAGGGTTTTGCTAAACATCAACCATTGCCTTCCATAAAATCAATAGACACATGTTCAAATTGCTTTGATGGAAATTTTCTGTCTGTTCTGTCAATTAGCCTTGTATGATGAATGCAGGGAAGTCATGGGATGTTGATTTTGGTGACAAAATGTGAATTAAAATAAAGTTAGGAAGTGAAGCTTATTGGCTATAAATGCTTAAAAAGCTGTAGTATTTTATAAAGCAGAAGTAGTTAACCTACTTATTTGATATAGAAACAGCAGTTTGTATGCAGTCCTCATGATCACCAACTATTGATGGTATAGATCTAGGAAAACCAGCCTTTTTGGCTTCTTTTTTCTCTTCTATCTCTTCAGTTTCCTGACATTTGTCTCCTTGATCTCCAGAGAGAAAAGCAGGGAAGGCAAAGAAATTCATTTTAAGATCCTGTTTTGTTACAGGTCAGAATCTTAGCCAGTACTCTGTACATGTCATTATTATGGTTTATGGAACTGATTATATGCTGCCGTAACTATATGATAATGTTTCTATTAGACCCACTGGTCTATTTGTTCCTTAAGGGCATAGGATTATGTTTAATACTCTATTCTTCATACCTAGGAGATTGCCTGTAAATCGGAGAAGGCAATGGCACCACACTCCAGCACTCTTGCCTGGAAAATACCATGGACGGAGGAGCCTGGTGGGCTGCAGTCCATGGGGTCGAGAAGAGTCAGACACGACTGAGAGACTTCACTTTCATTTTTCACTTTCATGCATTGGAGAAGGAAATGGCAACTCACTCCAGTTTTCTTGCCTGGAAAATTCCAGGGACGGGGGAGCCTGGTGGGCTGCTGTCTATGAGGTCGCACAGAGTCGGACATGACTGAAGCGACTTAGCAAAAAGCAAAAGCTAATTAGTGATTATTGAATACTTAAATGAGTAATGAAAGGTCAGTATAATGTTTAAAATATGGACAAGTAATCATGTCAACCCATTACTATGTCTCAGTATACTTAAGAAACAGCTTTATTGAGATATGTCACATATCATAAGGTTTACATTTTTAAAATGTGATTTTTAGTATATTCACAATGTTACGCAGGGCTTCTCAGGTAGCTCTAGTGGTAAAGAATCTGCCTGCCAATGCAGCACACCTAAGTGATGAGGGTTGGGAAGAAATCTTGGAGAAGGAAATGGCAACCCATTGCAGATTTCTTGCCTGGGAAATCCCATGGAGCCTGGCAGGCTACAGTCCATGGGGTTGCAAAGAGTGGTACCTGACTGAAGTGACTAAGCATGCAGTGTTGTACAACCATCACCACTCTTTCAACTTTAGAACATATTCATTATTGCAAAAAAAAAAAAAACACAAACTGCTGCCCATTAGCATTCATTTTCCATACCTTACTTTCCCCAGATGCTAGCAACTAATAGTTTACTTTTTGCCCCCATGGATGTGTCGATTCTGGATATTTCATATAATTAGAATTCTAAGATATGTTTTCTTTTGGGTCCAGTTCTTTTCAGTTAGTATAGTGTTTTCAAGGTTTATCCGTTTAGGGCCATGAATCAATACTTCATTCCTTTTTATGGCTGAATAATACACCATTGAATATGCATACCACCGCGTGTTTCCGCTCATCAGTTCATGGACATTTCATTGGTTTCTACTCTGTGACCACTAAGAATAATGCTTCCATAAACACTCATGTGCAAATGTTTCTGCGGACATATGTTTTCAGTTCTCTTGGGTGTATAGCAAGGAGTGAAGTTACTGGGTCAAATTGTAACTCTATTTTTAACTTTTTGAGGAACTGCTAAACTGCTTTCTAAAGCAGCTGCACCATTTTATAATCCCAGAATTCATTAAGGTTCACATTTTCCCACATCTTCACCAGCACTTGCTATATGTCTTTTTCTTTTAGCCATTCTAATGTGTGTGAAGTGGTATCACAGTGTGGTTTTGACTTGCATTTCCCTGGTGGCTAATGATGCTGTGCATCATCCCATGTACTTATTGACCATTTGATTATTTTCCTTGGAGAAATATCTATTCATGTCTCTTGCCCATTAAAAATAAGTGGATTATTTGTTCTTTTATTGTTTAGCTATAAGAGTTATTTATATATTCTGGATACAAATTCCTTATCAAATGTATGACTTTAAAATATTTTCTCCTAATTTTTGGGTTTCCATTTCACTTTCTTGATGGCATCCTTTGAAGCACAAAAGATTTTCACTGACAAAGTCCAGTGTATCTAGTTTTTCCTTTGGTTGATTATGCTTTAGTTGTCATATCTAAGAAATTATTCACTAAATCAACATCACAAAGGTTTAGACCTACATTTTGTTTTAACACCCTAGTAGTTTTATCTCTTAGATTTAGGTCTTTAATTCATTTTGAGTTGATTTTTATATTTGGTGTGAGGTAGGGGTCTGGAGAAGGCAATGGCACCCCACTCCAGTACTCTTGCCTGGAAAATCCCATGGAAGGAGGAGCCTGGTAGGCTGCAGTCCATGGGGTCGCACAGAGTCGGACACGACTAAGCGACTTCACTTTCACTTTTCACTTTCATGTATTGGAGAAGGAAATGGCAACCCATTCCAGTGTTTTTGCCTTGAGAACCCCAGGGACAGGGGAGCCTGGTGGGCTTCCATCTATGGGGTCGCACAGAGTCGGACACGACTGAGGTGCCTTAGCAGCAGCAGCAGCAGCAGGGGTCTAACTTCATTCTTTTTTATGTGGTTATCCAGTTGTCCAGGTAAGCTTTTAACATCTAGTGAATGTGTCAGCAGAAGTAGACTGGTGTTTGAAAACATAATAAACCATCAATAGTTCATACTATACCACAGTCAAAATGAATGATAATATGGCAATTGACTTTTTGGTTAGTTATAAAGAAAGGCTTTACCAGGAAATTATCAATAAATATGATATCACCAAGGAATGCTAGTACACTTGGAAAATTCTTCTGAAAACCATTAATTACATTCATTCACTCACCAATGTTATTCATAATATTTAAATTCATTCATTGGAAAAATTTTGAACATTGTGGTTTAGTTGGGCTCTTTGAATTGCAAAGGACAAAGATGTTCATCATTAGCTTTAATATAAAAGGCTTTTACTGAAATGAATCTGTGAAACCATTAGAATCTGAGTCAGGTGTCCACATCCTTAAGAGGGCTCTATGTTACTCAGTTTAAGGTGGAGAAAAAAGGGAAGCATTTTGGTACAATAATGTAGAAAGGCTACGTAGGAAGGAAATTAATTTCCATGGAGGAATGTCTTCTTTTTCGTTAGATATCTCATTCTGAAACCAGAGCACCTTAATGGTTGTCCTCCTCTCTCCGTCTGCAGGAATAAAAGCATTCCAGTTCTAGCAATGGAAGTGGAGCTCAGAGGGTAAGCAGGACTCATAACATGGAAGATTATGAGAAAGATAGGTAGTCCAAGGGAAATCCTCTCTCACCTGCTTACGGAGTGGCCATGTGCAGCACCCTTAAAGCTGCAACTAGAATGTAGAAAGGATGGGAGCACCAGACATGACTTATTCCCACTTTCCAACTCTGTACGGGTTCAGTCTTATCATTTAATGCTAGAGTAAGAAATCACCGTCAGATTTCGGGGGTTTGTATGTGTCCGCCTGACATTTTTTTATGTATACAGAGACATGGGAGGGGCCAATAATGTGAGAGGTGATGTACCTTCTCTTTCTTGATCAGACTGGATGCTTCACCTCCATCAGTGGACTATGCCCACAGGAGAGTTATTAGTGAATCACTTAGTCAGGCTTCCCCCTATTTACCCTGCCCCAGACTGTTCCTCCTCCCTTCCAAACTCCTTGTCTCTGAGTAAACAGGCTTCCTATGTGGCGCTGGTGGTAAAGAACCCGCCTGCCAGTGCAGGAGATGTAAGAGACATGGGTTTAATCTCCGGGTCAGGAAGATCCCCTGGAGGAGAGCATGGCAAGCCACTCCAGTATTCCTGCCTGGAGAATCCAATGGACAGAAAAGCCGGCAGGCTACAGTGCACAGGGTCGCAAAGAGGCAGACGTGACTGAAGCAACCTTAGCACAGCGCACACATGCCCGAGTTACATCAAGACATCTGGAAAACTGACTACTTTCCTTGTGACTTGCATGTCTATTTATTACCAAACTGCTTCATTTTCTTCTTACATCTGACTTGACCTCCTCACCCTCTCAATGCAATTTCTCTGATTCAGATTCAGCATGCTTTGTTTTCTTTAAAACAGCTTGGTATACCACCTGTCTTCCTCGACTCTGCTTCCTAGTCCCTTGTCCCTTTCTTTCAACTCCAGTTCCCATGGCTCATTTCCAATTCTTGTATAAAGAATCAGGTTGGTCCAGCTCAGCCTTTCACCAGCTAACCTCATGTGTGTCTCACCAGCTTTTAGACTGTTGGTCTTGGGCTCTCAATGCTGCTAATGGCTGAGTCTTAGGCTCATGTGACTTACAGTTGGCTACCTAAAGGCCAAGGGAAAGGATTAACTGTCTAGAAGAATATATGTATATGGGAAGCCCTATGATTTTCAAATATAGGAATTACCCACTCTGGGATAGAAAAACAATATGTCTAACTTATGAGAGAGTATATATAAATGAATATAGATGCTTTCTGTTCTTCTACAAAAATAAAACTCAGTAACTTTCTCTTTTAATGTCACTAATTGAAACATTTCACAACTCTCCAATGAGTACCAATTAGTAATATTTTTATATCTTTAGGAGCTCAGTTGTTTTGCTGCTGCTGCTAAGTTGCTTCAGTCGTGTCTGACTCTTCATGACCCCATGGACTGCAGCCTACCAGGCTCCTCCGTCCATGGGATTTTCCAGGCAAGAGCACTGAGTGGGGTGCCATTGTTTTAACCACTCATATTCTTCAATATGGGACTCCAGTTTTTTGCTGCTTTTCTCTAATGTTTCTATGTAAAGGCTCACTTTTTTCTTTTCTTACCTGTGTCAAGAAGTTCTTTTAGGGGGTTGAAGAATTTTATGGGCTGAATCATGTACCCCCTTCTCCAGATTCATATGTTGAAGCCCCAACCCCCAATTTGATATTTGGAGATGGGGCCTTTGGGGGGGGATTAGATTAAATGAGGTCTTATGGAGCTCTAATCTGATAGATTGGTGTCCTTACTAGAATAGGAACAAACACCAGTGCCGTCTTTCTTTCCTCATGCACACACAGAGGAGAAACCCAGTGAAGACAGAGCAAGAAGATAGTTATCCACAAGTAAGAGGAGTCTCACCAGAAACCAACCCCGATGGCACCTTGATCATGGACTTCTAGTCTCCGGAACTGTGAGAAAACAAATGTCTGTTGTTGAAGTCACCTAGTGTGTGATTTTGTTGTGACAGCCCTAGAAGCCTAATAGACAAAGTAAAGCAAATGTTTATGTGTTCAATCCTACTTGCCTCTAACACTGAGCTCAGTTTTATTTTTGTCCTAGCACTATGAACTGAGCTTATTTAAGCATTTATTTACATACTTATTGGCCATTTCCTTTGCCCCTTTACCATGTAAACTCCATGAGGAGAGCACTTGCCTGTCTTGGTTGCTGCTCTGCTCCTAGGCACACAGCAAACAAATAGGTATTTACTGAGTGAATGCATTAATGATGAAATCACTTTGGTACACTTTTATGAATGAGAACATGGGAGATTTTTTTTCTTTTAAACTTTTTATTTTGTATTGGGGTATAGCTGATTAACTATATGATAGTTTTAGGTGAACAGCGAAGGGACTCAGCAAGGGAACTCATACATGTATATACATATATCCATTCTCCCCCAAACTCCCTTCCCATCTAGGCTACCACAAAACGTTGAGCAGAGTTCCCTGTGCTATAAAGTGAGTACGTCCTTATTGGTAATCTGTTTTAAATATAGCAGGGTGTGCGTGCCCATCCCAGGTTCCCTAACTATCCCCCCTCCTCCCACCACTGGCAACCATAAATTCAGAGAATGTGGGAGACTTTTTTCTCCAAATGTTAATATTTGGCCCAACTGATCATTCTTTTCCTTGTAATGCTGTATACATTTGGTTCTGAGGAAACCATATGCTCCTGATTTTCTATTTTACCTGAAGCTGTGCTCCATCCCTTTTTCTTTTACTAATTCCTCTTATTTCTGGATGTAAAGATTGGTACTTCACGTCTAGTCCTTCTACCCATCTCTTCTGATGGAAGATGCCATACTAAATAGTGATTAAAGCACAGATTCTTGAACCAGATTACCTGGGTTCAGATTCTGACTTCTGACCTAAAATAGAAGAAGCATAAGTCTAGGCAAGTGAATTCACTTCTCTGGACTTCACTAGCCTTATTTGTGAAATGCTGGTTGTAGGTAGTTCAAAGAATTGTGGCAAGAGTTGAATGTGTAAGACTCTTTAGATGGTGCCTGGCATATAGAATACATTTGACAAACATTAAATATAATTATTTTTATATTAATATCATTTTTTGTCATTTACAATCTTGAGGTGATTTTATCTAATCCCATGACTGTAATAGCCCTGAACAATGTCTGAGCTCCAGGCTCATATAACCTCATAATCCAACTGTGGAGGCAGGATTCTAAGGTGGCCCTAGGATTCCAGTCCCCTGGTGTCTCCTCCTGTGAGTATAGTGTGATATCACTCCTGTTGGGGTACTAATCAGTTGACTTTGAGATCATCAGATGGTAGATCATCTTAAGTGGGCCTGACCTAATCAGGAGAGCTTTTTAAGGAAGGTGAAGCATCAGAGAGGTACGCTCTCACTGGTCTGGAAGAAAGCAGCCAGTGACCGCGCGGACCGCCCACAGGAGCCATGCAGTGAGGACTGAGAGCAGCCGCGGAGGGCTGACAGCCAGTGAGAAAACCGGGCCTCGGTCCTACAGCTGCAAGGAAATGGATTCAGCCAACAACCAGTGAGCTTGGAAGAGGCTCCCGAGTGTCAGATGAGAATCACAGCCCTGGCCGCCACCTTGACTTCATCCTGGTGAGCCCCCGAACAAGTGACCCAGCTCAGTCGGCCCCAGAATTCTGATGTACAGAAACTGAGAGATAATAAGTGGATGTTCTAAGCTGCTAAATATGTGGTACTCTGTTACGCTCAACAGGAAATGCATATACCAACTGCCAAGTTTACTTCTCTACATCAGCGTGGAGGAAGAATCTCACACTTTACATGTCCAAAAGGAGCTCTGGATTTCTTTCCACCCTCCTACACTTTTTCCTCTTTGCCATAAGCTGCTCAGGCCTAAAAACTAGCAGGAGCCTTGAAGCCACTCCTTCCCTCAGAACCCACCTACAATTCATTAGCATGTCATGTATGGATGTGAGAGTTGGACCATAAAGAAGGCTGAGTGCTGAAGAATCGATGCTTTTAAACTGTGGTGCTGAAAAACACTCTTGAGAGTCCCTTGGACAGCAAGGAGATCAAACCAGTCAATCTTAAGGGAAATCCACCCTGAATACTCATTGGAAGGACTAATGCTGAAGCGGAAGCTCCAGTATTTTGGTCACCTGATGCAAACAGCTGACTCATTGGAAAAGTCCCTCATGCTGGGAAAGATTGAGGGCAGAAGGAGAATGGGACATCAGAGGATGAGATAGCTGGATGGCATCACCGATGCAAAGGACGTGAACCTGGGCAAACTTGGGGAGATGGTGAGGGATGAGGAGGCCTGGTGTGCTGTGGTCCACGGGGGTCACAAAGAGTCGGACATGACTGGGTGGCTGAACAACAACATCATCTCCAGGTCAGGAATTTGTTCAGAAACAGGACCTACACATATTTAATAAAGGAAAAAATAGTTTCATAAAATTTTAAAATATTGGAACAAAGAAAGTGAGAAACAGTTAAAAGATAAGCTATGTATTAGAAGATATTTTCAACATATATAACAAGCAAAGGACTAGAATCCAGGTTACAAAAGAATTCCCATACGTGTGGGGCATGACTAAGTGACTGAACAACAATAGGATCACTCATCAAAATGAACCCTGCATCTGATAGCTTCTCTTTACCTCCCTTACAGTCATCTCATCCCAAGTCACCTCCACCTCCTGCCTGGATCCCTGCAACAGCATCTGACTCCTTTCCCCATTCATGCAGTAACTCCATCACTGCAGTTATAGAGAGGACTGAATGTACATCAGGCCATGTTACTCTGTGCAGGATACACCAATGACTTTTCACGATGCTCAAAATAAAATCCAGACTCCTTGTTATGACCTCAAGGCCCTGCAGGATTTGGTCCCTGGCTACTTCTCGGATCTCACTTCCTGGCATTAGTTCCCTCATTGTGCTCCAGCTGCATTGGCCTTTCTGCTTTTCCTTCATGATGCCAAGTGAGGTTGTATTCTACAACCTGTAGAATTGGTTTTCCCTTTCCCTGGAACATTCTGCCCCATGTCTTGCATGACTCCTTCCCTTGCTTCATGAGGGTTTCTGACCAAATATTACCTCTTTCAGCAGCATTGCCTGATTGTCCATCCTAAAGAGCTGAGCCCTCCACCTCCCACACTGCCTGTTTGTCTTTATCTCACTTGACACTCCTGCTGTGGGTACACAGGCCATGGTCTCTATTTGTTAGCTTACTTATTTATCACCTGTCTCCACTCTTAGAGTATAATAAGTTCTACTAGGGCAAGGATTTTGACTTATCACTCAATCCTTAGGCCTTGTAACAGTGTCTGGCATTTAAATCACCTTTATTGAATTAAGAATATAGAGAAATATTTGAGAAGTTTACATTCAAAGCAGAATTGAAACTTGTCTTTTCTAAGAAAATCCTCATCATGACACCTGTTAAGAACAGGAACTGAGAAAACATGCATTTTTGTATTAAGAAATATTTGTGCTATCAAATTTTATGGTATTTAGAGAAGTTTAAAAAATCCTAATGATATTATCAGTGCCATTTTTGCTGATGTAAGGTTATGGGGCTTGAACTCCAAAACACAACATTATTCTTATGATGTTCTCTTCTCTCTCTCTCTCTTTTTTTTTTCCTTTTTGGCAGGCAATAAGTGATTTTGGTTATCCAAACGCTGAAATCTATATTCTAGCCCTGATCAAGGAAGACATGAAAATGGGGCTGTAATGAGACCATGTCCTAGGTCAAATATAAACCTCTTTAATAATCAATGGCAAACAGAGCTAGAAAATATCCAAAATATATGTGACATGGAAAATAGGGTTGTTTAGAGCTCATCTCATATTTTAGATATCTAGAGGGATCAGAAGTTCAAAGTTTCAGCACAACAAATAGATGCCATTACAATGAAGTTTAAGATGTTGGAAAGTTCTTCCCAGTATAAAAAGAGCTTAAGTGATCCAAGATGTATCAGTTTTTAAGGCCAGATTTCCAGGTTTACAATTATCATTTCACATGTAAAGGCGTATTCATCCCCTTTCTTTCTTTTCAAAATGAAACTTATGTTAAAGACATTGGTCAATATTCTCCACCAGGCTAATAATAAGTTAGCTTCCCCGCAATGTAGAAAGTGGCATATTGATTGTGAAGAAAGTCAAGACAATGTGGGCGCTCTTTTCCAACTGACATTTTAGGTTTCTGCTGATTCAAAATGCTCATATCTCTCAAATAATGCACTCATTTCTTTTCTCCCAGCAGGTCATCTTGTCAACTTGAGGCTTTGTAAACAACATAAATATCTTTGAATTTATAAAAGAAATGTTTACTGTAATTTAGTATGGCTTAATCACGCAAGTCAAATTCAAATGCCTTCCAAATTATCTTCCAAACAAAATAAAATTCAATGTAAAATTGTTTTTAAGCTTTAACATAGATATGAAAATATTTACTGTTTACTAAAAACAGCCTTTTTTTGAACCCTAGTCAAGTATGGAAGTATGCTGTGAATTTAAAATCTGATCTGATAAAATGACACATAAATATTTTAGCAGGAATTTTGGTCCTAATGCCCAGGAGATGGTTGTAAATCTGCCTGTAATACAAAGCTCTCTCTCTCTTTTGACAACTTCAGAGAGCCAACTATTTGGGTATTAAAAACTCCTGCCCAGATTACTGTTAATGCTAATCCTGATGGAATTACTGAATAAGTATGATTTTATCCCTTTTATAATATCCTAGCTGTACGACTGTTACATTGCATGTCTTCACTCTGACTGGATTCTGGCTTCTTCCGTGGTGCACATGGATAGAAATTACGGTCTGTTTCTCATGAAGGTGGGTTTAGTTCCAGTTGAGTGAATGTTATAAAAGAATTATTTCTTTTTATTGAATGTCAGTGTTATGCCCATGGCCTAAAAAAAAAAAAAAAAAAAGAGATAGAGAAAAAGAAACAAATCTTTAATTTTATTTAGACACAGAGACTGGCTGATATTTTTAAGATTAAGAAAAAAAAAATTTACATTGACCAGAAATACACTTGTTTCAAATAGTCAAAGCTTCAGTCAACAGAGTGGTTAAAGGACTAGGGGTGTCTGAGAACTTTCTAAATTGCACTAATCTCATAAAATAGCAGTTGCTCCAGGGAGGTGAAAGTGATACAGCTAACAGGCTGGGATGAAATGTTAATAAATAGATCAATAGAAGATTATCAGTGATTTTCCCCTCATCACCTTCCCACCCTACACATTTCACTGAAGAAAAAAGAGCTATTGGTTGCTCTTTCTTGCTTTTTGTAACAAAATCTGCCCAAATTAGGTTACAGTTTACTCTGCAAGTTTATAATAACAACAAAATATTTTTAGATATGAGATACAGCACCAATAACCCATGGTGTTCCAATGGAATCACTGGATTAAAATGCTTCAGAACTCAGTGCTGTTTTCTCATTCACCTTCATACCCCTCCTGTGGGTGGAAGCTGTGATCACTATTTGATAAATATAGGCACTGATGCAAGAGGAGAGCCAAGGACTTTCGAAATGTCACCAAAGAGATCCAGGTAGGAAAATGGAAGCAGAATTCAGATTCATGGGCTCCTTGAATATTGCTAGATCCACAGTGGTACAAGCCATTGAAATTCACAGTTGAAGGAAAATATCTTTTAAAGTACAAACTAGAGGTTACCAGTGGAGAGAGGAAAAAGGGGAAGGGCAATATAGGGGTAGAGGACTAAAGTACACACTATTAGGTATAGAATAAGTAAGCTGCAAGGCTATTCAGGACAGTACAAGTAATATAGCCAAAATGTATATAACTATAAATGCGCCCAACCTTAAAAAATTGTGAATCACCATGTTGTATACCTGAAACATGTAATATGGTACATCAGTTTTACCTCAATTTAAAAAATTATTGTAGATGATTCTTTAGGACCTACTTTTCTCAACTAAGCTTTCAATAGGAGTTCAACAGCAGAAAAAAAGAAAAAGGAAAGTATCTTTATTTACTGGAATAAAGAACAGGCACCTGGGCTTATGTTGGCCTCTTTTATGAGAAGGAATTTTTTTTTTTTTTCTATTTTGTTTTACAGAAGAGAACCTTGAAAGTTTTTATGGAATTTGCTTTTTAATTATGTAAAACGTTATTTTTATGATTAAAATTTGCACAGTTGGGCAATTTAGAAAATTTATATTGTTAAAGTGCCACTCTCTGCACTGTGATTACCCAGGCCCTCATCATCACATCTGGTGACCAATTCCACTGAATTCAGCACACACAACTTACTCAAAGCTTCTCCAATAATTCCTCTTAAATCACTTCTGAGCTCAAGACATTTTGATGATGCTTTATTGCAAAATTCCACATCTTAACTAAAAAACTTGGCCATCAGGACACTCCACTAACTCTCCTTCTCCACCCATACCTCTCATTCATTCATTCAATGAATATGCATTGGGTATCTATGCATCTGAGGCATGTTTTACACCCTGATTATCCACGCATGTAATCTATGTCTTTCATCCATCTGTAGAGGAACTCACACTTTTGAAAAGGGAAACTAAACAATGATTTAATAATGAAATGAAATTAGTGAGAGAGCTGTGTCTATATAAATATAGTAGATGATTACCTTGAAGAAAATTTATAATATTAAAGGTAAGAAGGATTCGGAAAAAAAGATTTAGGCTTGTTTTTTATAGGAAAGTATCAAAGTATTGCTGAAGCTGAAGTTCCAATACTTTGGCCACCTGATGTGAAGAGCCGACTCTTTGGAAAAGACCCTGATTCTGGGAGAGATTAAAGGCAGGAAGAGAAGGGGATGACCGAGGATGAGATGGTTGGTTGGTATCACCAATTCAATGGACATGAGTTTGAGCAAACTCAGGGAGATGGTGACAGACAGGGAAACCTGGTGTGCTGCAGTCCATGGGGTCGCAAAGAGTGGGACATCTAAAGAACAAATTGTAAGCAACTCTGCTAGAATGGGAAATGGGTTAAATAATTATAGTACATTCGTAGATTAGAATACGAGGCAATTTGAAACCTTCTGCTCCTGACCTCTTTACAGTCTCTCTAGGAGTAAAATGGAATTTCCCCCCACCCCTGCCATCACTTTCTCCACCACAGGCACTACATGGAGTGTCTATGGTGGATTTCTAGGACTTCTTCCTGGTGTGGTAAAGCCTTTCACAATGCACCTACTTTGTGTTTCTTGCCCATGAGCTTTCTGGGAGTTGTAGTCTTTGGTTCAGCTTAAGGGGAACCATTCTCCCTCCCACAAAAAATAATAATCACTTGAAATAAGGATGGTTCCTCAGTTTTGTGTTTGAATTGGCTGAAAAACAGAAAAAGGATTCTCTTGTGGACTCCTAAATAGGCATGATCATTCTTCTATCCAGCTCCATCGCTTTCCTCTTAAGTGGAAATTCTTTTCAAATTCTGGCAATAACTAATAGTACTGTTTATCACTATAGTTGTTGGTTTTCATCTTTCTTTTCCCTTCCTTCTGAATCATCATAGGTATTTTAGAGGGAAGTTTAGAAAAGCTTTTTCAGGGACCTATGCCAGCAATATTTAAAAACCATTGTTTTATTTGGCTTGTACAATTTTTAAAAATTCCTTCAGGCTGGACATCAGTTCTCCATTTTGCCATAGTTTTTACCACTTCCTACAATCTAAATTTGACTTCCTCACTTATTTAAATTACATTCCCGGCCACTGAAGCTGTCAGTGTTTGCTCTGTTTCATAGGCATAACGAAAATGGGGGGGGGGGGTGAAAATCATCTGGGCAGGTGTTAAGCTGGTAGAAGGGATTTCTAACATTTCCAACTTAGAAATCAGCAGGAACCAACAACAGTAAATTCATACAGGGGAATTCTTAATGGACCCTAGTATTTTTCATTCATTCCTAGATACAGGGAGAGAACTCCTTTAGTATCTATAAAGACTGTCTTTAGTCTTTCAATGGAAGAAAGGAATGTGAGGCCTAACAAAATCGATGTATGAAAGAACTAGGAAATGCAGGCTATAAGGAGTGACATGTAGTGGGAATCTTGCCAAGTAATAAAACATTTGCCTTTCAGGCCAGGCACTGCGCCCAAATCAACTCGCTGGATCCTTCATGGTTCACATCCTCTTCATTTTCTCTCTAGCTCTCCATCTTGCTAGTCAACTCTGATGTTTTCCAAACATTTAGAAACTGGAATGTAATCCCAGAAAGTGAGGGATTTCCTCCGGGCAGCCACCCTGATCTTGGAAGGAAACAAGATTTCAGATTCCACACCCTCTTCCTGGAAAGCCCATTTCAGATTCCTTTCTGATAGCCTAGGGGAATGCAGATGACATTAGGGAAGACCTCAACCTTTAGTGGAATCCCAAACAGTGAACCCTTCTGGTCTCATTTGGGAGAACTCATTAGATTGGAATATTTGAGGGGATATCAAAAAATCTATTATCTATGTTGATTAGATAATCCATTTTTATCCAAATCATGCATACCCTTTGTTTCAAAAATATTAAAACAGAGAAGGGAGATTATGAGACATTGCTATAAAACACAAAGATTGGGACTTGTAGGTATTAAAGTAGGACCTGGAAATATGAACTTTTAACAAGCAGAAAGTCCATAAACCACACACCTTGAGGAGCACTAAGACTTCACTCAATCTGAAATATATCTTTAAATTTCTACTGTGAACTTTTTTTGCCATCTATTTTTTTAAAAATTGAAGTACAGTTGACTTACAATATTGTGTTAGTTTTAGTTGTACAGCAAAATGATTCTGTTATGCATATGTTGTTGTTATTCAGTCTTCAGTCGCTTAGTCCTGTGCCACCCTTTCGACCTCATGTACTATATCATGCCAGGCTCCTCTGTCCTCCATTATTTCCCAGACTTTGCTCAGATTCATGCCCATTGAGTAGGTGATGCTATCTAACCATCTCATCCATTCATGCCCCCTTCTCCTTTTGCCTTCAATCTTTCCCGACATCAAGGTCTTTTCCAGTGAGTCAGCTCTTTGCATCATGTGGCCAAAGTATTAGAGCTTCAGCTTCAGTAACAGTTCTTCCAATGAATATTCAGGGTTGATTTCCTTTAGGATTGACTATATATATTCTTTTTCAGAGAAGGCAATGGCAACCCACTCCAGTACTCTTGCCTGGAGAATCCCAGGGATGGGGAAGCCTGGTGGGCTGCCGTCTATGGGGTCGCACAGAGTCGGACACGACTGAAGTGACTTAGCAGTAGCAGTAGCAGAATTCTTTTTCAGATACTTTTCTCATATAGGTTACTGTAAAATATTGAGTATAGTTCCCTGTGCTATACAGTAGGTCCTTGATGGTTATTTGTTTCATATATAAAATCATCTTTATTCATTCATCTAAGGACATTAGGTTGCTTCCATCCACTGTGAACTTTAAATTATTCTTGACTATGATGAAACTGGGTAACAGTTTCATCTGTCATCTGGTATCTTCTAATAATTCATATCTCTCATTTTAGCTATTGCTTCCAACATGTTTCCAAATCTCCATACTCTGACAGAGTTCTTCACTTGAACAAAGAAGAGAAGCAAATGTCGATCATCAGTTCAACTGGCTACTCAATTCTCTATAGAGATCATTAGAGTTCTTTGGATGTTAAGGTTTCAAGGGCACACAGTATTACAGAGGGGAAAAATCAGTTTATTGAAATGTGACTTAACTAAGGATTTCACAAAAGTGAACACGAAGTAAAGAACTTTGTGAACACAAAGAACACAAAGTAAATTGAGAATGTGAGTTTATTTGTTACAAAATTAGAAAAATAACAGCAAGAACTATATGACCGCTAATGAAATTAAACAGATACAGTCGATATGAAAAATCACTTACAGAAATATAAACATACAGTTGCCAAATAGACAATAGTACTTTAGGATCACGTACTTACATTTTTGTGAAACTTGTATACTAGTCCACGCTAAATAAAACTGCATCCTAAATGTATTATTAAGATAATATAAACATTATCTTTATCAAGGTCAATAAGGGCTGGAGTTTTGAATATATGCGATGTTAATATGGAGTGGGTTATAACTAACAGGAATTTCTTTGGAGGTTTTGTTCAGTTTGTGTATTAATTTTGTTTTAGGTCTTAAGAACTGAGTTCAAGAAGAAAATGAACTCCTGTTAAAATATATGTGGACATATTTAGGAAAGTGTCAATGTTACATAAATGAACAAATTCCTGAAATAATTCACAACTTTTACTCTTTTGTAAGTATTCCTATAAGCCTCATTTTCTCAAATAAGTCTAGAATTCACTTAAGATGGCTTGCTAGTAAGGAGCTTTATAATCTCTGATAAGACTGTTGCAGACTTTGAAAAGATTCCAAACATGGCTCCATCAATGACTAAAGTAAAGTGCCCTTGTTTGCACAGCCAACGCCATAATTTGCGCATGTACCTGGATGAATACATTCAGGTACTCTAAGGAATAGTATCCAAGGCACAGGAATTTCAGAAGGTGCTGTTTGCTCTGTATATTTGCTCACAAATTTCTTTTCTTTTTTTTTTTAATGCTTTTGAAAGGATGGAATCAAGTACAAATAGCACTTACTCCCAAAGTAAAGTTTTTATATATTATAGTTAAATAAATTAAGATTGGCAATTTACTTCTAATGTGTTCCTTCCCTAGATGTTAATGTTATTTTCACCTAATAGCACAGAAGAGAAAGGCTCAAAAGCAAAAATGAAATCTAGTCTGTCTCCACCCCCCTTCTCCCCAGCATAAAGGCGCTTAAAAATTTAGATTCATCACATTTCTGTGATTTACTTTCTAATTCATTTAGTTTCTTATACAACTAAAGGATTGCAGCTCGACTTTATCTTCTAAAGCGTAGCAACTTTCTGAGTTCGTGTGCTTCTCCCTCCACTTCTCCTTGCCTCCATCCCTTTCTTCAGTGACTCCAAACAGGCACTACTACATGCCAGGTACCCTTCTGAGCACTGGCTGGGGATGCAAGGTGAGAAGATGCAATTCTTGCTCTCTTGGAGGCTAACAGCCTAGTTAGGGGTCAGAGAAGTAAACAACCATTATGATAATGTGTGGGATCCGCACAAGATAGGGCGGCGTAGGAGGAGGAGAGTGAGTTGAGTGGACACACCTGGCTAGACGCCTCACCTAGTCCTGGGAGAAGGAAGGTCAGTTAAAGTTTCTTGGAGACTCTTCTTAGGTCATTGTCAATTTTGGGCCACTTCTGACTTTCAGCTCCAAATGGAATCAGTATTCCTTGCTTTTTATGACAATATGTATTTTTTTTTCAACATTCCCTTGATTTTCTGAAGGGCTTTTTCATATATTCCAGCCACTATTCAATTGGCCAATTTTAACCTATTCATCTTTAACAGCTATAGTGTTGTACCATTGAGATGTGAGGATTTCTCTGTTACAACAGTTACTATTACGCATCCCTTGATCCTGATTCATGACAGCTGTGGGATTCCCAGGTATACCTCTGAAGCTGAATGCCATGGAAAGCCCAGATGAGGCCTGGGAAGAGGCCTATACCTTCTCTCCATTACCTGCTGTGGATCAGGGTAACAACTTGCATTTCTTACTTACCTTACCTTCTCCAAACTTCGTTCTAAATTTCTTCCTGTGTCCCATCTTTACGTCTTGTCTTTGAAAAGTTTAAATATGCAATTTAAAGAGGAAAAAACATGGTCAAGAAATTTCGCTACAGAAAGTAGACACTATGAATCCCAACAATAATTTCCTCTATCAAGTATATTAGTGTATCATGTTCTACTAAGAACTCTGTGCTGAAAAACCCAAGGGCGTATGTGATAAAATTAGATGAGGCAGGATAAAAAAGAAGGCTGAATCTTTCCTGAATTTTGTCAAGGCCTGTACTACTTTGTCTATGTAGCTAGTTTGATTTCTTTCCTTTTTTCCCCATATGGGCACTGTAATTTATCAGGTTTCATGACTGCCTGCAAGTTGAGAGCCAAAACTGTGGCTATAGCTCTTTACGGAATGTGCATTTGTATTAACTTCATCCTTGGTTCCATTTTAAGGCCATATCCTTGTTTTTCTTTCTCATCTATTTTTTTTCCCAAGTGGAAATATCTTTATTATGTTATTTAATTATGAAGTTAATTCATGCTCTAAGTAACAGTTCTCAAACAGTGTTGAAAAACAGAGTAGAACCTGAACTATGCCAATAATCCCACCCTGACCCTTATCCCCTGAGAATGTGAATGTTCTCACCTACCTTTAATTAGATATCTTGACATATTTTTTAAACATGTATCTTTACAAGCTGGCTTAAATTCTGGAACATAGCAGTGTACCACTAAATAATGATTTAAAGTGTTTTTAATAGTGCTTCAAAATTTACAAAGCACTTTCACAAGCTTTAGCTCATTTAATCTTATAAGCAAAGATCAGTATCTTCTAAAACATGTTCATTTTATCATTGCCAAAAATCTCTTTGATTTGGCTGAATTTCATTTTCCTGCCAATGCCTTTCTTTTGCCAGTGTATTCAGTTCAGAAAAAACTATGAGCCATACTTTAAATTTTATGTTCACATTCTTCCCAGTGGATACTGAGATCCTTGTTAGTTGAATCTTAGAGTACGAAGAGCAACAGGTAAAACTGTTGGAGCAGTTAGAACAGGTAGAAATGTGTCTGTCAGTAATTATGGGGTCACAAAGAGTTAAACACGACTAAATGAATACACCGGAGAAGGCAATGGCACCCCACTCCAGTACTCTTGCCTGAAGAACCCCATGGAGGAGCCTGGTAGGCTACAGTCCATGGGGTTGCTAAGAGTCGGACACGACTGAGACACTTCACCTTCACTTTTCACTTTCATGCATTGGAGAAGGAAATGGCAACTCACTCCTGTATTCTTGCCTGGAGAATCCCAGGGACAGAGAAGCCTGTTGGGCTGCCGTCTATGGGGTCGCACAGAGTCGGACATGACTGACGTGACGCAGCAGCAAGTGAATACACAGTGTCCACATATACATTGGTATTTGTTTCAGAATGAACCAAACGGAGGTATAACTTACACACTGCCTTCTATACATGCCTCTAGTTAAACTGAGGATAATTTGCTTCAAAAGAAAGAGGTCCATTTTCCTTTAGTTTAGACACTGATTTCAAGTTAGAAACAAAAGGTGATTATAATAAGCAGAAACTCTTAATACCAAGTCATAGGCAACAGCTGAAAAGTGGAATGTTGCTTAGTACATCAGTGACATTACTTTGCTTTTGTTGTGTTTGCTAAGGTGTTCTTGTAAGACAAAAAACCCCCCAGCACCTGGGACTTATTTTGGAGGTCTTGTGACACCATCAAGGAACTTCAGATGCTGGGTTTGAAATAAGTACTGTATTTCATTTACCAACTTTCTCGTATGCCCGGTGTGCACAGAAGCAGAGAGAACGTGGACAGATACTGGGCTGGATGATGTTGCAATGAAGCACAAAACACACAGACGGCTTGAATTTTTTTAAAGGCATTCTTTTATATATAGGGCAAACTCCTATAACCAAATATTGGTTTAGTTGACAACTACCTACTAAACCACTGGGGGTTTCCCTGGTGTCTCAGATAGCAAAGAATCTGCCTGCAGTGCGGGAGACCCAGGCTCTATCTCTGGGTCAGGAAGATCCCCTGGAGAAGGGAATGGTAACCCAGTATTCTTGCCTGGAGAATTCTTGCTTGGACAGACGAACCTGGCAGGTTACAGACCATGGGTTGCAAAGAGTTGGACACGACTGAGCAAGTAACACCACACTTACTAACCACTGGTACTTTCTGTATGGTAGTGGAAGTTGCGTCTCAAAGCGTGCTGTGTCAGGACTTCAGAGAAATAAGGATTCTGCTCATTGACACACTCTGACAGGGGCTTTGGGAAGCTAGTCATAAATGCAGAATCAGGGTATGTCCTTGCAGTTCCCACTCTGGGATTTGCATTAAAATAAATGTTCAGTGCAGTTCTTTATTGAGTGCCTGCTGTGTGGTAGGAGTTAAGGATACAAAAATGCCTGTGATGGGATATAATGCTTTCAAAGGGCTTAAGAAAAAAATGGAGAATAGATATTTGGGGGATGGAAATTTCTTCCATAAATGTATTTTGCAAACTTTAATTATGAATTTTGACAGAACAAGGGTCACATAGTTAACTTCTTTTGCATATTTTCATAATGGCTGGTACAAAAGAGAAACTGAATATCATTGTTGACAGACTAGCGGACTTACAGAAAAATTGTTGCCAAGTTCAGGTAAACAGTATCTGAATTCTCCAGAGAAGATGAATGGAATGAAAATGTGTGTTTCTAAATGCAGCTTCTTGATTTCTTTATAATCTCTGTTGTCCTTTGCTGTATTATTTGGACAAATCCTTCAACATGGAGAAAGAATGACAATTTTGTGAAAAGGCTATTATTATATAAGATTTTCTGTGTGATAAAACCACACCCAATGGGCCTCACCCAGAGGAGCTTATATATGTTATTAGACGCAGGAATGTTAAGTGTGTTAGATTCGGTCCCTGTTGGGCAGTCATATGACGCAAACGGTGACTCTGAAATGAAGCCATAATATATGGTTTAACCTCTTAACAGTTTGTGATGTCATTTTTTATGTGGTAAGAAAAACAAATGCTGTCACATTTTATATTTGAGACTCCTGCAAGCCAACATCAAGAGATTAAGTATGAGCATTACCAACACAGTATCGTGAATGCAGTCATATGGATGCCAGAAAATCGCTGGGACCACAAACACTCCCCAGTAACTCAGTGTTATAGAATGGAAAGATAAGTCTGCTGATAAGTTATAACCCTCATGAGACACTGCGTTTTTCCCTTAGAAGGAAGCAGAAGTAATCTTAAATATGTCGATTTGAATGTTAATTCATGTAACTCTAGTTCCAGCTAATCTTTATGCCTATAATTTAAAAACATAGAAATAGAGTAGCCAAAATTAAAAAAAAAAAATCTGTGCGTTCATATAAAAGACAAAATTAGGACAGAGATGAAATTGGGGCAGAGTCAGTAAAACCGCTGGTTTCCAGTGTTTACTTTCTTGAAATATAGTTTTGAGTCATTTCTGTGAGATATAAACATACTACTTTATGTTTCCTATCATTTTTTTATTATGCACATAATTTAACAGTTTGTAATAGTTGAAGCCACATGTCTCTATGGACTGGAATATTGTTGAAACAGCTTCACTCGAGTGAGAAGACTTCTAGTATAATTCAGGTATGTATATTTTCCTTGAACCAAGTGTGTGACATTCAACTTGTCAAAAATGAACATTTTGCTTGACTGAACAGCTTTGCTCTGTGTTTTGCTTGTCTACCGAGGCAAATAAAGCCTGACAAGAAGAGCATTTCCAGCTAGTTAAAGACCGAGAGGGGAATGAATCAGGATTTGAGCCAGTTATCAGAAAATTCCTTTCTTGGTGACTATTTTATAATGTACATGATATACTAACAAGAAATAATTTAGATAAATCTTAACTGCAGGTGACAGAATGTGTGCCTCTTGGTTCCTCCTACTTCTAAGTATTTAATGCATTTCTTTTTATCATATGCTTTGTATTATAAGAAGGTATATAATTTTTGTATTGTGGACTTTCTATATATATGTTATTTTATTTCTGTTTCCTCCTCATTGGGGAAACTTCAAGGTGATGATGAGGAACACAACTGGCTTGGTACCAAACTTCATTTTATTTTTTAAAAGCAGGAAGGGTTGTTGGAATGTCTTATTATCTCTTCAAGAATTATATGGCCTGGGATCTTTATTTGGAGTTTGCCTAAGAATTTATATAAAGAGGGAGTCCATTTCATTAGTGGATTTTGCCCATTCACTTAGTCAACCTGTCTTTTTTTTTTTTTTTTTTTTGATGACCTGCTATGTTTTTAGGACTTACACTGGTTCTGAGATAAAGGTGAATAGCGTATAAAGTTTGTCCTTAAGGACTTTCAGTTTGTATCTCACTTGATGGCTAAGTTTCCAGGACAGCTGAAACTTAAGGAATAAACTAAAACTTAAATGATAAGTAAACTTAAAGAGTTTATTCATTTATTAATTAAGTCAACACATTTCAATTTTTGTCAGACATGATGTATTAGGAGCATTTGAACTGGATAAGCATTGGAATCACAGTGATGAACTGCTTAGAATTTATCACCTAATAGGAGAAGGAAAGACACATTTTGGTCAACTGATCACATTAGTAAAAGTACAGTTATAAATCAGAATAAATTTTATATGAAGAAAAATAATGCAGATACACGAGTGCATATAATTAAGGAATCCAACCCAGATATGGGAGGGACTTGCAATGAGTTATACTGAAGAAGGAGATTGGGAGGGAAGGGTACAGAACAAACAAAAGATATATTCCTAGGAGCAGCACACCAATGTCTGAGGAACAGCCAAGAATGAAGGAATGATCCACCATCCCTTTGGTTTTACAAGGACAAGTAGGATGGAGGACCAATCGATGTTCATTGGACATGACAGCATGAAGGTAACTGGTGACTGGAGCAGGTTGCATTTTTCTAGAGTGATGGTGGCGAGTTCTGACTGGAATGGATTGATGATTAAATAGGGAGAAAACAAGAAAGGGCATAAATGAAACCCTCAAGAAGTATGGTTATAAAGCAAAGATCTCAGGTAGTTGAAGGAGAGTAATTCGTTTCTTTGTTTATTTATATATGGTAGAGGCTGGACCAGGTTTGAGTATTGAAACGCTGGGGAGAGTGTACAGCAGGTTGCTGAACATACAGTAGACAAGAGGGAACATGTGTAGTGAGTTTCCTCACTAGTTGAAGGTAAGGAGTGATTAGACCCAGAGCCCTGTGGAGGGACTGACTAAGGGAGGAAACGAGGGGATCTTGTGGGTATAAGTAGATTTGGCGGGAAAAGATAAAAGTAGAAGTTGTTCCCATTCAACTGATGCAGTTTTCTCTGTAAAGTTGGAGCTTTGCATTATCTGTAGAAAGGGAGGAGATAAAGGAGGAACTGAAGGTTTGGAGAGCGTTTGAAGTAGTCATTGTAGGCAATGATATAGAAAAAGAGTGAATAGACCAGGAGGATTGATGGGCAATGTTGAGGGTCCATTTGAGGTGGGTGAAGATGGTGCTATGGTAATAACATTTATCTGCTCTATTCTGTGGCTTTCCCCTGCAGCGCTGGGCTCCTGGAGGGCAGGCACTGAGATAATAGATAACTGAGTTTGTTTTGAGTTAAGATATGAAGAAAAGACCAAGAAGCAAGGGTGTGTAGGGTATTGAAAGAGTGTTATTGAAATGATGGGCCCCAGGAGTGGGGTGGCGGGGGAGTATGCTCGATAAAAAGATACAGAAGAAAAGACAGGGATGAAGAAAGGATTGGGACATAGTGAGGAGTCAGTGGAGTAGAAGTGCCCTGACATCAACAGGCAGACTCGGAGTCAAGCTCAGAATCAAGTATTCTAATATTCCAATAATGTTCCAATAAAATGATTCTTTAAGAGCTCTAACTTGTGATGCCAAAACACATCTGCTGCAAGCCTCCGATGAAAGGGCTTGTGGTCCAGAGCAGAGGCTCTGGAAAGACTGGGACTGGAGTGAGATGAAGAACTATTAATGGTGACTGGGGTCTTCTAATACTCCATGTGTATTCTAGTACCTAAAGAATGTGACATTTTTAGTTCCTGTGTTACTCTGAGGTCATTAAGTTGTTAAGGAAAAACATCTGTTTTAAAGCATCCTCCCTATATTTTATGCAGTATCAAGGAAACTTGATCTTCAGTGGATACTAAGAATACTTTGTTCCATTTCATTCAGTTATTTCTTAAACTATCAATGTTTATTGATTGGAAAATAATCTAAGGACCTACAGATTTTTAAAAAACTTTTTATTTTGTTTCGGGGTATAGCTGACTAACAAACACTTGTGATAGTTTCAGGTGAACAGGGAAAGGATTTAGCCATACATGTACATATATCCATTTCCCCCCAACTCCCCTCCCATCCAGGCGGCCACATAACACTCGGCAGAGTTTCATGTGCCATACAGTAGGTCCCTGTCGGTTATCCATTTCAAATATAGCAGTGTGTACATGTCCATCCTAAACTCCCTATCCCTTCCCCTTGTAAGATTTTTTGAGCAGGAAACAGTCAACAGAATCAGCCTATCTGTTAACATTTGAGTCTGGTCTCAAGGATCTGGACTTGGACCTCTGGTATGGAGGTGCTCTAAGTGTATATACCATCTTCTCAGGTTATATAGAACAAATAATGCTTTCCTTCTCTATCTGGCTTTCTGAACACACTTTGTTCTCCAGGAGCTGAAATGCATCTCCAGTAATGGAAGCCTTCATCATCTCATGGCTGGTTTAGGGCAACATCTTCTTAGCTAGTCTCCCTCCTATTGGACTTTCTACCACCTTTTTACCCTATACTTTACTGCCTTATTATTTAACTTTAAATCACTGATCCTTCTGTTACTTCCCTGCTCAAGGAATAGAAGGTCACCCCTCCCTCACCACATTAAGATAGGAATAAATTCAGCTGCCTCTTAAGTGACTTGTGCAAAGCCTCACTCTTTCTAACAGGGGAGAAAGACAATAACCAAGCAAACTAACGGAGGATGCGCTACATGTAACCACTTTAGTCTCTTAACCCATTTAAAAATAAAAATGTGGCTATGGAACTAGATGGCCAAGCTCTTTGGGGTTTAGGTATGTAGTTGGTTAGTTCAGTTCAGTCGCTCAGTCGTGTCCTCTACAACCCCATAGACTGTAGCACGCCAGGCCTCCCTGTCCATCACCAGCTCCCAGAGTTTATTCAAACTCATGTTCATTGAGTTGGTGATGCCATCTCACCCTCTGTTGTTCCCTTCTCCTCCCGCCTTCAATCTTTCCCAGCAACAGGGTCTTTTCAAATGAGTCAGTTCTTCTCATCAGGTGGCCAAAGTATTGGAGGTTCAACTTCAGCATCAGTCCTTCCAATGAACATTCAGGACTGATTTCCTTTAGGATGGACTGCTTGGATCTCCTTGCTGTCCAAGGGATTCTCAAGAGTCTTCTTCAACACCACAGTTCAAAAGCATCAATTCTTTGGTGCTCAGCTTTCTTTATAGTCCAATTCTCACATCCATACATGACTACTGGAAAAACCTAGCTTTGACTAGATGGACCTTTGTTGGCAAAGTAATGTCTCTGCTTTTTAATATGCTATCTAGGTTGGTCATAACTTTTCTTCCAAGGAGCAAGCATCTTTTAATTTCTATTTGGCTAGAAATTAATTTTAATTCTAGTTGGCTAGAATTCCCTTCTAATCCTGAAGTTCAACAGAACTATATTACCTTCCAGGGTCTGCTTCCAATCCTGGTAGCACAGCCATTGAGTTTCAGATTCTCAATGTCAAGTTGGGATAATCTGCACCTATCTGACGGCTATTTGAAGATTTACTTCAGTTACTGTTATCTACCGCTGCCATTTGGCACACCAGGGTGGGTTCCCTTTATTTTCTAGCCTGTTACCTTAGATGCACTACCTCTACAGTTTATGACCACCACCCCACCAAGCACAGCCTTGACTTTAACTGTTCAGCCTTGTAACTCAAAAAGCCTAGCAAGGCCAGTTATTTGCAATACCCCATGGGAACACTTTCCTATCTCCAGTCTCTGTGGTCTTTGTTCTTTATATATAATCTTACTCTTCCCTCTTTATCAATTCAAGTTGAAAACCTGGCCCCAGATTCCTTTTAAAAATTTTCTAAAGATTTGGGCCTTCCAGCTCTGACTTTCTGGGATTCTAAACTCAAATGAAAATATTTTTTTCTACTTCTGATTTTTTTATTTTGCACCCTGGGAACTCAAATGTACACATAACTAGCTCCTTTACCATATACAAGAACAAAATCCCACTATTCTGGACACAAATGCTCCTGCTGGCACATGTAACATTCACTTCCTATGGGCACTTCTGCCTGGAGGACTGTACCTCTCATTGTCTGCAGTCTGTGTCTGGTCTGTTTAGGCAATTAACATGAGTGAGATCCGAATCTTTCAGATCACTGATGAGCTACAATGTTTAAGCACAGTGCTTGGCTTTTGGAATATGTGGACTGATGAATAGTTGCTGAGGAGTATGGCCCCATCGTCATCTTATGCAGGGTTCATCCCAATGGGCATACGTGGGAACTTCAAAAAAGTTATTTCACCAGCAATGGGCTGAATCCTCTTATCATACGGAGTTCACTGAAGTGGGGCCAGCCCTCCGCCTCTGCTAGCTTCACTGCCAAGGTTCGAGAGGGGTGGAGTGGCCTGGAAGATGGTTAGAAGAAGGGTGGGGGACTTGCTTTCTTATAAAGATACGTTGGGAGGCTGACCCTGGAGCGTCAGGTTTTCAGGAACAGATGAGCCTGGGTCTCAGTGGCAAAGAACTTCAAAAGAGCAAGACGTTTGTTTTTTGCTGGAGGAAAGCTTGGAAGCCTCAAGTCTAATTAAAAGTGCTGCCCACACTGGAGAAGGGGGCGTCCTGGCTTGCCCCCCAGAAATCCATCCACACAAGAAGATATCAAGCAAATTCATTCTCACTCAACCCGTTTCTTGGGCTCCCTATGTGTAATGCCGGCCCCTGGGTCTCTGTGTCTCTACCTAGGTGTCAGGGATCCCAGACCCAGGATGCCAAACAAATTAACTCCACGGGAGAATCTCTTTGCGCGCCCAGAGTTTGGTTCCCCAAACCATTGTGTGGGGTCTTGAGATTAAGAAACTCACCCCAGCCACCCCACAAACTCTTCCCCACTCCCTGAAGGTCTTGCGTGGTTCCCAGGGCGGTTGAAGCGCTCCGAGCTCCAGGGAAGGCGTACTGGCTCTCCGTTCTCGTTCCGGGAAAGCGCCAGCATCCGGGGAAAGCCTTCGCTTCTCATCCCGCACGCTCCCAGGACAGGCAGGGAGGCACCCCCAACATGAGCAAGGTGTGCCACGCAAGACTCCCCCCGCCTTTAAAAAGAATAAATAAATAGAACCAGCGCCTAGCTCCGCTCGGGTTTCCCGAAACGCTCACAGCGGTCGCTGCCGGGGCGGCTGGGTGTCTGCGCTCCCCGCCTTCGTTGGGCTGACACAGGAGGGGAGGAGCAGGAGCCGGAGGGGGTGCTGGGGGCGGGGGTGAAGGGGGAGCGCGAACCATCCGGAGCCAAGACAAGCAGCACATTCACAAATAACGCCCCCACCCCCAGCGCACGCGCTCCCATTCAAAGCCGCCGGCTCCACGGCCGCAGGGAG
>NW_011494948.1:12170495-12187059 GCF_000754665.1 Bison bison bison
GGGCAGCTTGCGCGTCTTGTGTCCCCTCCCCCTCCTGATAACTTTCTATTAGGCTGTGCTACTGCGGGAAGTGCTAAATAGCTTGGGGCGCGCTCTCTCTGGCCAGGGACTGTCCCAGGGTTGCGCTGCCACCCGAGCTGGGACAGGTGGCGCGGGATTGGGGCTAAGGCGGCCCCTCGCCGCAATCCCGGAGCTGGCGGCATCAGCCCCTGAGCTGAGTCTCTGCCCAGCCTCCTGGGGCCGCGTCCCGGCTTCCCGCCACGCCCTGGTCCTGCCTCCAGCTGGGCAGAGTCGAGGCGAAGAGGTGGCGCCTGAGTCTGGGTGCGGCCCTGTCCCAGGGAGCCCGCGACCCAGCCAACCATTCTGGACAGTCAGTCCTTCAAGGAATCCCTTCTCTCTTTCCTGGCGGAGGCTGAGGCGGCTCTGGGAAGGCTCGGACGCTGGGACACTCCTCATTTCTGTCTTTCCTCGGGCCCAGTAAACTTCTGACATTGTCACCTTAGGGCCACCCGCGTCCGGTAGAGTCGGGGGCGGTTGTAAGGTGTGCAGATGGCGGACCAGGTGGGCTCAATGATGCTCTGCAGTGGAGAATAAGTGGTCGTGGTGGCTGGTGAAGGGGGATTCGCCCTCACCACGCCCCCTTCACCTACTCCTAGAATTTTCTCCCAAGCCAGATGGGTTGTAGAAACTGAGTTCTCTTGACTGGGTGGGCTCTGGCCCCGAGGCAGAGCAGAAGAGCCCTGGAAGGGTGTCTAATTCACAGTTGGCTTGGCTCTGGTTTATTACAGCAAAGACCCTGGAGAGAGCTGCTTTGGGGAAGGGGGCAGGGGTCATTCATACCCCGTGATGCGTGTGGTGTCTTTGGCTTTCACGATTTCCAGAGTCAGGTAACTTTTGATTAAAACTCATGATTTAGGCAGTTTGTACATAATTTAGCCTACACAGATTTGCTTTTCACAGGATTACTTGGGTAATTCTGGGAAAATGCCCAAGTACTCTTGGCCGGAATTATCGCCAGATAGCCTCCCTTTCCTCTGTTTTGCTTATGGAGACTTGTCCAAATCGGGGGATTTCCTTCCTTTGCTTTTAGTTAACAGTTTCTGAAACTTGTTTTCAGATTTCTATTTTAATGATCATTTTGATTGCATTGGTGAACTTTTAGAGGATGAGCAAGGACCAAGAATGAGGGCTAAGAAGGGCCCAGAGCCCAGTGGAACCTGACAGGCAGAGACTAGGCTAAGAAGTGATAGAGATTTTCAACAGGGAACACCTGCTTAGATTGGAGCCCAGAAAAACCCTTGCAAAACCTTGTCTTAATTATGAGCCAGTTTTATTCCTCAAATGCCTTGCTCCATGGGCCTTCTCAGAGGTGGTTGCATGTTAGGATTGCCTATGAGAGCTCTAGATACGCCTGGGGCCAGTCTCCCACCCCAGCTGAATTGCATCAGCATCCTTGAGGGGTATATGATGATAAGGTGGAACACTGGGGCTTATAAAGCTCCCAGGTGATTACACTATGCAGCTGGGTTGAAAACCATAGTGTCAAAATGACCTGCCTTACAGTGACCTGTTCTAACAGAGTCATCAGCCCAAAAAGAAACTCAAGGGAGAACTGTAAAGAGGGCCTAATAGGCATGCTAGGGGAGAGAGGGTTAACATGCAGCTTCCAGTTCTGGCTCTGTCCCTAACTAGCTGTGTCATTCTAGTCAAGGCCCTTAACCTTCTGTTTCTTTATCTGTAAAATGAGGGTGTTGGCCTGTGTTCTAGAAGGAACTGCTAGCTCTAGCAACACCAGGCAGGTTGGCATCTAACCCAACTCAAGACTGAACACCTTGTGTCTTACTTTAAAATAATCATAAGGGTAGAAATCCTGCCTTATCCTTGATATTTTGGTAAACTATCTGGTAATATTTGAAACCAGCAAAGATGTTAATATGCAAAGATGCATGAAGTAGTTTCTTAGACTTGTGTATTTGTTGGTGGTGGTTTTTAAAAATATACTTCAACAGACTGCCTATTTTTATATATATATATATATTCACACACACATATATACATGCATTTTAAACACTGGACTTGTTTAGACCTATTTCAAGTCGTTTGGTGCCCTCTTGACATTTAGGACAAACTGATTTTCCCAGTGTTACACACCTGCTCCTCCTCGCTTTTCTTCTCAACCAACTTTCTTCGGGGTGAAGATGATGAAAGCAGATTTGGGCCGTGTGTGTGTGTGTTGGACATGGTTTATTGTTTAATTTCAAATGACTTTTTCTTGTTCCACTTGGCAGGGCTGCTATCCACATGTGAGAAGCCTGACTAAACTTGTCAGGGAAGGGATAGCAGAGGGTTTAAAGTGGTAGATGGGTTCTGTATTCTTGCTGAATGCAGTACACTTTAGATATATTAATACTTAGGTGTTGGTCAGAAGCAGCTGATCTTGCAACACAATTTAACACTTTTTTTTTAAACTACATGAATTTTATACCTTATCAGTGAATTTAACAGACTGGAAACTTAAGGATACTTAGTATCAAATCAAGAAGAAATCAAACCAATAGCCAGTGCCAAAGGATTGGAACACTGGAATTTATATTATACATTCTTTAAATGTTTTTTTCTTCAGAGCACTCAGTACATGAAGGCATGACTATCAGACTTATCAAAACTCTTGTATATATTGCACCCATAGTTAAAGGAGGCTCTTTGTTTAAGAGGTTCTGGCTCCCTACACTGAATTACACCTAAGTTATATTATCAAAGTCCAAAGAACAATTTTAATGCAAATAAAAATTATTCAGAAATCTCACTGAATTTCTGCTTTCAGGGATTATTCTTCTTTGGTCCTGATTGAATTACCCTCCTAACTTGCAGTTCTTTTCCTGTGCAACTGGAAGGTAGCTCACTCTTTGGGTTCTTAAGAAACTGATTATTTTACTGATATCAATTTCACTTCATCAGCTGGACTCAAATTCATCCCATTGCCCAAATTGCTCCCAGGTAAGGAAGTACATAATTAACTGTTTTAACCACTAGAGGTTACCAACTACTTAATGATTTCTACAAGTCATCTGTAGCAATCCACTGTAAAAATAAACAAGGTTGTTGGAGAGGACTGTGGCTAGATCAGCACAAATCCATTACTATTGCTTAAAAATGTCACTTAGTGGCAATTCATGTTCTTATGGTGGCATGCCAATGATAGCTTATTCAAAGACTAACATTGAATATTTTGACTTACTGTGGTATTCTAAATCCTACCCTTGTTAGGAATTTGGTAATGAGGTTAAAAACAGGATGGTTGGGAAGAATTTGTGTGTTTGCTGGCACCTGACTTTCCACTAAAGACCTCGAAGGAAACATTTTCTTGTCTCTTTTATTGTTCTCTTATATGTTCTTGCTCTTGTTTTATTTTTTATTTTTACTGTGATAATAATTTTCATGGTTAAAAAATATTACTAAGGGCTTATAAAGAAATATAGCAATTTCTTACCCTGTTTTTTCCCTAACCTCTTAACGTCAGATCCCATGTCCTAAAGGCAACATTTTTTTCTTGTTTATTTGTTTTATAGTATTTTGAGTTATATTTGACATACAGTAAGTTGCACATATTTAAACTATACAGTTTAATAAGTTTTGACATATATATATACACACACATACACCTGTGACACCATCACCTCAGAGTTTTCTCATTACCCTTTTTTAAATTTTATTTTTATTTTAATTGGAGGCTAATTATTTTACAATATTATAGTGGTTTTTGCCATACATTGACATGAATCAGCCATGGGTGTACATCCCATCCCATCCCTCGGGGTCATCCCAGTGCACCAGCCCTGAGCACCCTGCCTCATGCATGGTGGACTGGCGATCTGTTTCACATATGATAACATACATGTTTCAATGCTATTCTCTCAAATCATCCCACCCTTGCCTTCTCCCATGGAATCCAAAAAACTGTTCTATACATCTGTGTCTCTTTTGCTGTCTCGCATGTAGGGTCATCCTTACCATCTTTCTAAATGGTAATCCCTTCCTGCTGCCCTTCCTCACACCCTAAATCACCGTGCAAATGGTGATCTACTTTCTGTCACTGTAGTTTGCATTTTCTGGAATTTTATGTAAATGAAATCAGAGTAGATTACCACTCCCCCCTTCTTTTTTATGATCTGGTCTTTTTTTTCTGCCACTTTGTATAGTTTTTTTTTTTTTTTTTTGAGATGATTCATGCTGTAGCATGTTCCCAATAATTCATTTCTTTCTAAGTAGTGTTACATTATGTGGAAATATTATACTTTGTTGTCCATCAGCATTCACATATTTATGGACTGTGTGTTTCCAGTTTTTGGCTTTACAAAGAAAGTTGCTATAAAGATATGTTTATATGTCTTTGCATGGAGATGTAGTTTTGTTTCAGAAGTGGGATGACTGAATCATTGGTAGGTATATGTTTAAACTTTTAAGAGATTGCCAGCTTTTCAGAAGGTTGCAATATGCCATTCCTCTGCATCCTTGCCAGCACCTGCTGAGGTCAGGCTTTGACTTTAGCCATGTGAATCGGTGTACTAGTAGCTTGTTCTGGATTCTGATGAGCAGTTCCCTAATGATTGATGACCTAGAGCATTTTTTTCATGGATTTATTTAGAATGTATGTAACGTTTTTGGCAAAATGTATATTCAGATATTTTGTCTATTTCTCATTGGGTCTTTTTCTCCTGTTATGAGAATTCTTTATGTATTCTGGCTGTAACTCCTTTATCAGATGTATCATTTGCAAATGTTTTCTCCCAGGCTGTGGCTTGTCTTTTCATTTTCTTGATATGGTATACTGATGGGCAGAAGTTTTTAATTTTGATGAAGTTAAATTTATTGTTTATTGGTAAATTGTGGTTTTGCTCTTAAGAAATAAGATCATAAGATCACACAGGTTTTTTCCTTAAAATTTTTATTCTCACATTTAGTTTCTGTGCAGTTCTGAATTAATTTTGTATGTGGTGCAAGATGTGGGTCAAAGTTCATTTTTTTAACCCATGGATTTTCAGTTTTTTTTTTTTTTTTTTTTTTTTTTTAATCAGAGATGAATGTTGGATTTCTGTCAAGTGCTTTTTCTGCATATATTTTATATGACTTTTCCTTTTTAGTTTATTAATATAGTTAAGTATCTTGATTGATTTTTGAATGTTAAACCCATTTTGCACTCCTGGGATCAGCTTGATGTAACAATATATTACCCTTTTTCTATATTGTTGGGTTTGATTTACCAAATTTTGATTATAACTTTTGTGTTTATGTCCATGTAGAATATTGTTCAGTAGTTTTATTTTCTTGCAATATTACTGTCTATTTTTAGTATCAGGGTTGAAATACTCTTTTCATTTTATGTTCTGGAAGAAATTGTGTGTGGTTTCTTCCTTAATTGTTCTGTAGAACTCACCAGAGAAACTATCTGGACTTGGGATTGGCTTAGTGTGAAGATTTTTAACTTCAAATTTAAATTCTTAAGTAGATATAGGGCCATTAATGTTATCTATTAATATTCCATCTTGAGTTAGGTTTTGTATCTTTCATGAATTTGTCTATTTCATTTCAGTTGTTGAGTTTATTGGCATAAAGTAGTTCATGACGCTCCTTTATTATGTTTTGAATATTAGCACGTGGAGTGTGTCACCTCTTTCATTCCTGATACTGGTTATATATTTATTCTTTATCAGTCTGCTTGGAAGTGGTGGTGGTTTAGTTAATAAGTTGTGTCTGAGTCTTTTCAACCCCATGAACTATAGCCTGCCAGGCTCTTCTGCCCATGGGATTTCTCAGGCAAGAATACTCAAGTATCAATCCACTTAGTGGCTTAAAAAATTTTACAGGTCTTGAAGAACTAGCTTTGATTTCATAGATTTCCTTCATAATAGAAAACAGAAATATGTAAGATTTTTACACTAAAAATTACACATTTTCTGTCTTCTGCTATTTTGCATTTCATAAGTTCTTATTTTTCTAGTTTCTTATGGTGTCAAGGTAATGCTGAGGTCATTAATATAAGACCTTTTTTTTTGTTTTCCAACAAAGATTTCCAGTAATAAAATTTTTTTTTCAGTGCTGTTTTAGTGGTATATCATAAATGTGTTTTCATTTTTCTTCCCTTCAAAATACTTTATTTCCCTTTGATTTCCTCTTTGACCCATGGGTATTTTGAAATGAATTGTTTAGTTTCTAAATATTTGGAGATTTTCTAGATATACTTCAATTATTTACTTTTAATTTAATTCCAGTGTATTCAGAGAACACACTTTATATAACTTGAATAATTTTAAGTTAATTGACATTTGTTTTATGGCCCAGAATATAGTCTGTCTTGGTAAATGTTCTATGTGTACTTGAAAAAAAATTAAACTTCCTACAAATATGTTTCTTCTAAATTTTCCAGATTGGTCTAGTTATTGTTGGGTGGAATACTCTATAAATGTCATTTAGGTCAAGTTGGTTGAGAGTTTTATTAAAATATTCTACATCTTTATTGATATAGTATCAATTATGAGTGAGATATATCACAGTCTCCATCTACCATTGTGGATTTGTCTGTTTATATCTCCTTGTAGTTCTATCAGTTTTTGCTTTATTTGTCCTGAATCTCTGTTATATAAGCATTTAGAATAGTCTTTTTGGCAAATTTGACTCTTCTGTCATTACTAATAATGACCTTATCTATCCATGGTAATAGTCTGTGTCCTGAAATCAACTTTGTGTTCAGTTATATTAATGTTAGATAACCATTTTAATTCTTTGTGTTTTTAATATAGTGCCTTTGTTGTTATTGCAGCATTCCTTAATGTGATTTATTATATTCTATTAAATTTTCATTATGGTGTGATTTCCTAATTCTCTTTCTCATTCTCCTTTTATTATTTTTTCATAATATTTTATCACATTTTAAAGACCCAGTGGTCAGTATTACTATTTTGTAATAACTACACTGTGCCAAATAGTATATTATTATTCTATTTTTCTTATATATTTTCCTTAAAATAGCTTTGAGATATAATACATATATCATGCAATTCACCCCTTATAGTGTTTAATTCAGTAATTTTTATTATGTTCACAGATATGCATACCATCACATCAATTTTAGAAATTTTGGTCACCTAAAAAAAACCCCAATAAACTTTGTACTCTTTAGCTTACCTGTACTCTCCACCACTCACCAATCCCAAACAACCATAATATATTTTCTTTCTCTGTAGATTTCCCTACTCTGGATTTTTGTGTGAATGCAGTTATGTAATGGAGTCATGTAATATGTGAATTTGGAGGACTGGCTTCTATGTTTTCAAGGTTCTTCCAAGTTATAGCATGTATCAGTATTTCATTCCTTTTATAACTGAATAATATTTCACTGTATGGATATGTAATATTTAGTTTATCCGTTTGTCTCCAGAGGGACATTTGGATTGTTCCACCTTTGGGCTCTTATGAATATCACTACCATAAACATCCATGTGCAAGATTTTGTGCAAACATAAGTTTCATTTCCCTTGGGAAAATATTTTAGGCTTTGTATACTATACTATCTCTGCCATAACCACTAAACTCTGCCCATTATAGCAGGAAAGCGTGTGTATGTGCTAAGTTGATTCAGCTGTGTCTGACTCTTTGTAATCCTGTGGACTGTAGTCTGCCAGGCTCCTCTGTCCATGGGATTCTCCAGGCAAGAATACTGGAGTGGGTGGCCATACCCTCCTCCAGGGGATCTTTCCAACCCAGGGATTAAACCTGGGTTTCTTCAGTCTCCTGCACTGAGGGCAGATTCCTTACCACTAGTGCCTCCTGGGAAGCCCCATCAGGAAGCAGTGATAGACAATACAGAAATGAGTGAACCTGGTTGTTCTAAGTCAATAATTGCAATAAACTATTTACAAAAATGGGTGGTGTGCCAAATTTGGACCACAGGTCATTATATGCCAACCTCTGAACCACAGTTTCAAGATGCTGTGCCTTGGTGTAAGATTATTTGAATTCAGTGTGCTAGGGTCTTCATGGACCTTCAGTAGATCTACATCCTTCAGACCGGGAAACATTTATTTTCATATGTCTTTGATAATTTTCTTGCCAGCCTTGTATGTGTTTGCCTTTTTTTTTGGAAATTCCTTTCAGTTAATATTTAAGCTTCTTGGATTGACCATATATTTCTTAAAATCTACTGTCTTTATTTTTATCTTTTTATTATACTTTCTGAAAGATTTTCTCAGCTTTACTATTCAGCAGTCTTTGTTTGATAACATTAAACACACTCTTTCTAGTTGTAGCCAAAACTTCAGTCCCATCTTTGGTAGCATCAGGTGCCTCCATGTCTGAAGCCTTTCTGAGCTTTTACAGGCCAAATGGTCTTGCTTCCCATCATTATATCCTGTTGCAGGCGCAGTTCTGTTAAGTCAGTTACAATTCCTCCACCAGCTTTCCATATTACAGAAATTTATTGGCATCTTTTGTCTGCTGTTGTGTCCTTTCCAGTTCTCTTGTCATTTTTATTTATTTACTGTTATTTTAGCAGACATTTGGGAGAGAATGGGGGAAAAAAATAGTGTTCAACCTGCCATGTTTAACTGGAAGTTAGCACTATTTATTCCCTTTCATTATTTCTATTTTCCTGTCTTGATCCATTTCCAAATCCCATTAAAGATCGTTCTGGTTATTATGCTCACTCTTCAGTGACTCATATGTTTTGTTTCCCAGTGTAAGTAAAACTTTGGTCAGTATTAGAAAAAACACACTAGGTTTGAGTCCCTAAGACCGAGCTTCTACTTCTGGGTTTACTGACCATCTCTGCAACTAGAGAGTTGGACTTTTTCCAGGGAAGAGAACCCATGCTGACTGACTGTCTCTTAGTTGCTGCACACAGTAATAGGTACTCTCTCCATCCTCGTTTTTATATTTTAGTTTTCAGCCTTTCAATAACTGTATTTCACATTCTTCACTTAAATAAATAGTCTAACCTATTTGCTCAGATACAGCACAGAAATATTTTATTGTTTTACAAATGTTGATGTTCATGTTTGGAAACAGTTTTATGAGAGAACATGGAGTTAACATGATGTAAAGATCTGGCCTTAAAATATCATATGTGGTATTAAAATTTATTCTCTAAGGTGCTCAGGCCTTTTTGTGGTGAGGAAGGGAGATGAGGCAAAATGAATGGGGAAGTAGTTTTGAATGGTTAGTATGTAATACCATATCAGTTTTAATATTTTATTTTGTACCAGGATGATCTCTATGTATAGAATTAAGCATTTTTTTTTTTCTTTCTTTTAATTTTTTTTTGGGGGGAGGGGATAAGTGGGTGGTGCAGGAGCTACATATTTCTTTTCATTTCTACTCATGTCTATAGAATTAGAAAACCAGAAGGGGCCTTAGAGATTCTTTAGTCTCTTGGTTTAGACACTTCATTGTGCATAAGTCTGTTTGGTCTTCTGCACAGTTCCAAAGATCACCCAAAGATTAAAGCTGTGCAACTAGAAGCTGAGAAACTTTACAAAAAAATTGAAGTATAATTGCTTCACAATGTTGTGTTAGTTTCAGGTATGCTGCTGCGGCTGCTTAGTCGCTTTAGTCGTGTCCGACTCTGTGCGACCCCATAGATGGCAGCTCACCAGGCTCCCCCATCCCTGGGATTCTCCAGGCAAGAACACTGGAGTGGGTTGCCATTTCCTGCTCCAATGCGTGAAAGTGAAGTCGCTCAGTCATGTCTAACTCTTAGCGACCCCATGGACTGCAGCCTACCAGGCTCCTCTGTCCATGGGATTTTCCAGGCAAGAGTACTGGAGTGGGGCGCCAATGCCTTCTCTGAGTTTCAGGTATACAGCAAAGTTATTCATTTATACACACACACACACACGTCTGCCTACAATGCAGGAGCTGCAAGAGATACAAGTTTGATCCCTGGGTTGGGAAGATCCCCTGGAGGAGGGCATAACAACCCGCTCCAGTATCTTTACCTAGAGACTCCCATGGACAGAGGAACCTGGCGGGCTACAGTCCATAGGGTTGCAAAGAGTCACTGAAGCTACTGAACACACACTTGGGATTAGAAACTGAGAAATTTTGAAAAACCAATTCCTGGGTCTCTTGGAGATTTGGATTCCACAGAAAAAGATGCGTCTGAGGAATGTGTCTTTGGTACAGATACCCCTTTTCCCTGACCATGTACCCATAGAGCAGCAGTCCCCAACCTTTTAGCCATCAGGGACCAGTTTTGTGGAAGACAAGGTTTTCAGGGGCTGGGGTGGAGGAGGGGTGGGATAGTTTCAAGATGATTGAAGCACATTACATCTGGTGTGCACTTTATTTCTATTATTATTACATCAACTCCACCTCAGATCATCAGGCTTTAGTCCCAGAGGTTGGGGACACTTGCCATAGAAGATTCCCATGTACACTTTGACCAAAGACCACATTTCAGGAAACACTGGTCTGGTCTATCTTATTTATGGAGGAGAGAAGTAAGGTCTGAGCAAGTTGAGTGACACGTCCCAGTCTGTTAGTGAGAGAGATGGGAATGGACCACGCGTTTCAGAACTCAGTTCAGTGATTTTTTTCCCACCAGAGCATACACTATTACTTTAGCATCTAGTTACATCATGAACTAAAGATATGAACCACCAGCTTAAAGTGTCTTTATTTGTCGTAACCTCCGTTTTTTTATAAATGGTTTTCAGATGTTTGGGAATAGCCTCAGCTCCCAGTCACTTAGCCTGCGGCCGAAGAATGATTGGGGGATGAAGGGAAGGGAAAAGCCTCTGCCCTTCCACACATTCCCCGCCCCACCCCCCCCCCCCGCCCACACATAACCTGCTGGAAACTGGCTCCTGTGTATTTTCTCCTCGAGTCACATGCCCCTGGAAGATTAACAGGTACTTATTTAGAAAACTGTCCAAAGCATTCAGGAACTTGACACTTGTTGAAAGGGAGAGGTTGTGCTGCTGAACACCTTCTCTACCCAAGTGTGATGTAGCAACTGTTGCCCTGCTCTTGGAGGGGAGGAAGGAACTGTGTCATGGGCCTATTCTTCAGGATGTCCCCCGCATCTCTATCACAATCCGGCCAAACAAAACAGGCACGTGCTTGCCGCTGAGTCATGCACAGTCTGTGATGTCATCCTACACATGGAGGAAAGATTTTCCTTTCCTGCTTATATCTGGTACACTTAATGAAGAATGATCATTGTGAAGTTTCTTTCAGAAATCAGTTGCAGTGAAATAAAAGATTTTTACCATTAAAGAGTATCTACTGATTAAACTGAAATTCAAATTCCCGTATTCCTTTTTTATTTTTTTAACTCTACATTAGTCAGGATGGGTTAGATGAGGCTGTGGTAACAAACAAGCCCCAAATCATAGCGGCTTAACATCTAAGCCATGCGTCTCATGCGGGTTGTCGGGCACGGCCCATCGTGTGTGCTGAGGAATCCATGCTGACTGAGGCTCCATTTTGTGCTTCCATAGCTGGCAGGGCAGGGAAGGGCGAGTTCTGCTCTGCCTTGCTCTGACAATTGAATGCTTCCACTCAGTGACAGATGATTGTGTCTGCTCACGTTTTATGGGCCAAATCAAATTCAACAGAGTTGAAAATATAACCTAACATTATCATGAATCCAGAATATTCTTTTTCTTGCTTTTGTTTCAACCTCATTAGTTTTCCTAAACTTTCAGACTTCCACGATGTCACCTAGATCTTTTAAGTTTTCTGCTTGTGTGTATATATGTGAACAAAGGGTCTTTGACATTACTGTAAAACCACTTAGAATTAACTTTGACTTCTCAAATTAAAAAATTATAATTGTTAAATATAATAAAATTTACCGTCTTAATGGTTAAATGTGAAGTTTAGTTGTATTACGTACATTTGCATCATTATGTAACTACTGTACAGAACTTTTTCATCTTGCAAAATTGAAACTCTGTACCTGTTAAATAATGACTTCTCATCCCCCCACCATCCCAGCAATACCATTCTACTTTCTGTCTCTATGAATTTAACCATTCTAGTTACCTCATATAAGTGGGATTAAATGGTATTTACCTCTCTGTGATTTATTTCTCTTAGCATAATGTCTGCAAGTTTCATCCATGTTGTACCCTGCGGCTGACTTGCTTTCATTTTTAAGGCTGGATAATACTCCATTTTGTGCATTTAGCATATTTTGTCTTTCTGTACAACTGTTGACGAACACTTGGTTTCTTCCGCCTTTTGGCCGTTGTGGGTAATGTTGCTGTGAACACTGGTATTTTATCTTGGTTTGTGTGTGCTGCTTTTCCTATACAAAAGAGAGGCAACCTCTTCCTCTTCAGACTTCTAGTTTACCATTCGCAAGGGACAGGAAACTTATTTAAATGTTGAACTAATAGGCTTACTTTGGGGATCTTCTGCCATTGGTTACAACAAAAGCTGAGCGATACTCCACTCTCCTCTTGAAAGTTCAACTGAATCAACAAAGCCAATGGATTCTGGTGTTTTGTCTTGGATGTAACCTGCAGATCTTAACATTTTTCTCAGACAGGTGACAATATATGCCTAGCATGTTATTTTTCCTCTAAAGGTCATGACAAACAGATGTGTTTACACGTGCTGTGGCTCTTTGAAGAGCCTCAGTCCATTTTATTATCTAAGTCCTTTCCTCTCCCACTCCCAGGAACCAATTTTTATCCCCTCAGGGGGCATTATCACCTTTGGTTGAGAGTGTATGCTTTAGACTAAGATTGCTGATTCTTACTGGTCTTCAAGCCTGGCATGATCCATCTCCTACGGAACTCCCTTTCTCTCTCCCTTCCCCCTTCCTGCCCCACCTCCCCTAGTTCACTCCTGTCTAGCCCCACAGGCTTCCTTTCCGTTTTTTAAGGGCATCAAACTTGTTCCTACTTTAGAGTCCTTTGCACAAGTTGTTCTCTTTGCTGAAGGGCTATTTCTTTATTTTTAATTAATTAGTTTCTGTTCACACATCTGTTCTCCACCTTAGATATCACTGCTCTAGAAGAACCTGTCCTCCAACTCCCTTGCTCCAGTCTATATTAGATCTTTGCTGTTGTTCTCTCACAGTGCTGTAATGATACATTGATTTGTATTTTTATTATATGTCTGCCATCCCAATGTATTGTAAACTTGAGGTCAGAGACTGACTGGCTTTCCTCTGTATATATCACATTTAACTCAGTGTGTAGAATTGTTGAAAAAAGGGTTGATGAAGTATTTTGTGAAAATACACAATGAAACAAAACTGCTCTGAACCTGGTATTGCTTTTTTAAATGTATGTATGCATTTATGTTGTGTTCTGATCAAAATTTAAAAAAAATATTAAAATGAATTATACATTGCTCATCATAACAGCTTTATATATGTATACATATAGGAAGTATAGAAAATGCTAGCTGCTATAACATATATTAGGTAAGGAAACTGTTGTTCCTATAACAATGAAATCCTGAAATACCAGTGTTTTGATAAAATAGTTTGTTTCTTATTCATATATGAGTCCAACTGGCAGGGCTGAAGTGGAGGCAGAGGGTTCTGTTCCAAGCAGCCTTTCAGGGACTCATTTGGTGGGGACTTGCTGTCCATAATGCATGGCTTCCAAGGTCACCTTGGTGTCTGTGTCTGGATGGGAGGGGTGGAGGAGAATGTTGAGAATTGCATGGGAGGTTTTCTTGGGGTAATCTTGGGAGTGGAATGCATCACTCCTGCCCACATCCATTTTTTGCATTCCTGACCAGACTCAGATCTCCAGTAGGGTTGCAATGCCTTTTATCCCCCGACGTGAACCCAGCCACATGGCTGCATGTCCTAGGCTGGGAGGCTGGGAAGACAGCTCTGAATTCAGGTGGTAAACTGGTCTCCTCCATCATATCCTTGGAAAGTCATACATGTGTGTAAAGTGTGTATTTGATATTTGGGTGTACGTGGATTTATAAATCCCTTTCAGAAACTTGGGGGCCCTTCCTAAATCCAAGATGCAGAGAATGGGAATCACTAAAAATAGGAATACGTGAGCTTTATTTTAGGAGAAGGTTTTGTCTGCTTCATCATTTTCAAAATTAAAAGAGAGAAGGTGGACTGAAATCAGGGGAAATGGGCTCAGGTTAGAGAGGGGCTATATACACCTAACTGAACAAAACAATTTAAATAAGAACTAATCTTCTTAGGCTCTTCTGGTGTAGCTGTGTTCACGAGAGTGCAGACTGGCATCTTGTCAGCTGAATGAAAGCCCAGGTGGGGTTCTGGTTGGGCTGCTGGCAACGTTGTCATTAATAAAATGGAGCCTTTATTTATTTTTTTAACCAAAGACCTGTTTTCAGTTCCCAGATCACCTGATAAGTCCTATTCTTTTGATGTCCTACAAATAAAAACTAGTTCTCCATCCCATGGGGCTACTAATCAAATAGTGTCTGTTTGTTAAAAGAAAAAAAAAAGACCTATTGCATGTCTGGTCCATAACACCACAAGGCAGTTGTAATTGATCTGCAGAGTCATGATACTGTGCTTTTATCTGGGCCAGGACTTACCTGGCCATCCTCCGGGCGTGCCATTCTTCCCTATGCCAGGGGGTGGGAGCAGAAATACGAGGCCAGGTGTTTCTTTTATGCTGTTTGTGTTTGCTCTCTCAACTCTTCTCCTTCACAGAAAGAGACTGAATTCAGAGCTCAGTGGCTAGGTGGGTGGCTGTGTTAACTTCTGTTTCATTGTTACTGACCAGCTTTTGAGACTTGTGCTTTTTTCCCCCTTCACCATCCATCTAACTCTGTAACCTAGCGGTCCTTTTAGAAAAGTTGGGAGGTAAAAAACACAGCATTTGTGGACCACTCTAACCTCCAAATAGACAAAGGTTGTACATTTTAAATCCTAAAATTTCAAACAGGTTGATTGGCCAGTTTAATGCTTTTCAACAAATGTCAGCAGTTTCCACCTCCTGCCCCTTTCAGCTCTTTGGTTTTTCCTTTTGCATGAGATGCAGTTTCAGGTCAGCATTGTCCTGCTTTCTCTGCTTCTGCTGAAGCTGGAAAGGGTTTGACTGACGTTATCAGAAAGTTAAACAGCTGTGAACTTAACCCCCAAAGCAGGTTGCTGAGGTCCTGCTGGCATCCTTCTTGGTGCCATGGTAGCATTAGAAAGGAGGTTTAATATATATCAGATAGTTAACAATAAGTAATGTTATTACCCCAGGTTTTGTGATTAAGTATGAGTTTTCAGTTTTGGTTAATTTGTAATATTTTTTCTCATTCTAAATAAATACTTGTTTTTATACCTAAAAAAAGAAAGGTTTATGCTCAAGTTCCAGCCAGCACTGGACGGGGAACCCCCAAATCCCAGGATTTGCAGCTCAGCAGGACTGCACAGTGGTGCTGATTTGCAATAAGTTGGTGGGGCGTAATCATCATTTACTCCTATTACAAAAAAACCATATTACCAAGAGAAAAAAATAGGTCTTAATTACCAAAAAAAAAAAAAAAGGTCTTAATTGGAACAAGTCAGAATGTAGGAGCTGGGTAGAAATGGTCTGTAGAACTCCTGCAGCAGCAACAGTACTTGAGTGTGTGTGTGTGTGTGTGTGTGAGACTTAGTCATGTCCAACTCTTTGTGACCCCATGGACTGTAACCCGCCCAGGCTCCTTTGTCCATGGGATTTTCCAGGCAAGACTACTGGAGTGTGTTGCCATTTCTTTCTCCAGGAGATCTTCCAGATCCAGGGATTGAACCCAGGTCTCCTGCATTGCAGGCAGATTCTTTACCATCTGAGCCACCAGGAAAGCCCTTAACTTACACTTGGAATCTGCATATGACGAGCTGTAAATATCCCTCTGTTTGGCAGTGTACTGTTTTCAGCTGGGTTTTTGTTCTAGGTCTTCCCCAAGTAGAAAAGGGCTGTCAGAGGGATGCTTCCTGAGTGAGAATTCAGGAGCCAGTCAGCCAACCGTGAGCTCAAGCTTGCCTTCCTTGCAGCTGTGCTCGATTGTGTGTTTAGCTGCCACTGGTAATGAGTCCAAAGCAGCAGCTGCTGAGAGCCAAGGCTGGCACCTCCAGGGCGGTCTGCCACCACCTCCCCATCAGTTGCTCCAGCGCGGGTCCAGGGTGTGGAACAGAGGGAGCTGAATGTAGCGTGTGGGTCTTTGAGGCTGTTTTTCAAGGAACATGGGAAATGATTGAATTTGACATTGAGCAACTTGCCAGTTAGTTTCAGCCTCTTACACATTCTGTGTCTAGTTGCTTTTGTTTCAGATAGAAGGCTGCTGAGGGGTGAATGCAGTTTGGATTGAAGGGACTATAGAGAGTTCTCTCTGAGTTATAAAGGTTCCTCCTATAGAGTCATTAGTTTCGTGGGTGATTTCTGAAGTTGAGACTTTGAAACAGATGACAGGAAGCCCTTCTGCTAAATTTATTTCATTCATTTTCTTAGTCTTCTCTGTGTTGGGTGGGGATTAGTATATTCCCTTTTGTACAGGCTATCCCAGAATATGTTTTCATTTTGAATACAGTGATCTAAGGAATCAGGTTATTACAACAGCTTATTCTCTGTGTTATATA
>NW_011494948.1:12187159-12193061 GCF_000754665.1 Bison bison bison
ATTGAAACAAATACGAGTAAAGGGCAAGCTCTTTGGAATTTATTCAGGAATCCTCTATCTACAGGATAACTCCTCTTGTCAAATGGTATGGTCTCTTCCCCACATTTAAGGACACAGATCTAGAAGTGGCTTGACTTCTTATTTTCTGAACTTGATCGATCACTTCTTTCAGAGCAATTAAACTAGACAGTCAAAATTTTTAAGGAAAAGACCCAAATCTTGTATGTCTTGGGTCCTCCCAAAGTGCCCTGCCTAGCACCATGCTTAGTAGACACACTTTAGATTCAATTGTATGCATTTCCTTTGACTTTAGTTTCAACTGTATGCATTTCCTTTGACTGCTTATAATAGATTATCATAAACTATGTGGCTTAAAATGAGAGAAATGTATTTTCTCGCAGTTACGGAGACCAGATACCCAAAATGAAGGTATCAGCAAGGTCATGCTCCCTCCAGAGACTTTGTGAGAGAATCAGTTAAGTTCCTTGCCTCTCCTAGCCGCCAGGGTCTACTAGCCATGCCTCGGTCTTCCTTAGCTGTCACTGCATCATTCCGATCTCTGCTTCTGTCTTCCTATCACCTTCTCCGAGTGTGTCAAACCTCTCTCTGCCTCTCTCTTGCTGTGGCTTGTAAGACTTAGTTGGATAATCTGGGATACTCTCCGCATCTCAAAATCCTTAATGTAATCATATCTGCAAAGGCCCCTTCTCCAGTCATTGGGCATGACAGAAACTTACCTCTGGGACCTATTATCAAGCCTACCTCACTTATGTACAGTTTTTGCATATTCTCGTGGCCAGTCATTGGCTCTTCACCAGAAGCACTTCAAGGGTATTTGCTTCTATTTCATTTTGGGGGGTTGTTTGCTTCAAGTCACTTCTGTTTTAATATCCTCTTATGTTTAAAGGATTTTTTTATGTGGACCATTTTTAAAGTCTTCATTGAATTTGTTATAATATTGTTTATGTTTTGGTTTTTTTGGCCGTGAGGCAGGTGGGATCTTAGCTCCCCGACCAGGGAGCGAAACCACGCCCTCTGCGTTGGAAGACAAAGTCTTAACCACTGGACTGCCAGGGAAGTCCCTGTTTCAATATCTTCTTATTCTTTATTCTTTTGCTCTTAGGATACCAAACTATTTTCAGTGAAAATGGCTTTCTCGGCAGTGGGACTGGCTTTGGTCTTGGCAGTGTATGCCTTTGACAGCGAGTTTTACGTTCTGTTTGGGCCTGCAGACAAGGAATTATTGCTCTCACTACTGAAACGAAGGACAGGCTAGGTGTGGTGTCCAGGGCAGGTTTATTGAGCCTGTGTAGGTCAGAGGGCATCAAAGTCTTGTGTTTACAATATTGTAATTCCGACATAATCTTAGTTTTGAGTATTTTACTCTCTAAAATTCATTGCTATTTTTCACAATTTATTTCCTCCCAAATCCCCAACTCCATAATTTTTCAAGTCTACTGGGACCTACAAGACCTAATTTCCACCACGTTTTCCTTATGCCTCACTCACCTGCCTTCCTTAGCCAGCTGAATAAGGACTAGCCAGCCATGCCTTGGACAGTCATGATAACCTCAGTTTCTTTCTTCCTGTCTCTTTGGTGCACTCACTTGGCTAAGCCTTAACTCAAGTTAACCCCACCTGTGCAGGCGAATGTGATTGCTTTAAAGTCAAGATCACTGTCCTCACTGGGCCCCTTGGACTGCTCAGGAATCCTGCTGTATTTCTCTTCACTCTCTCACTCCCTCAGATGAGTATTTTATTTCTTTCCTCTGATCAAACCTCCCACAATTTCTTCCTTGTTTCCACTCACAGATTCCTATTTAATATAATAGATATAATTTAATTTATTTAAATAATATAATTTAGTATAATATAAACTATCAGAAGAAAATTTCCAAGTTTTTCCTATTTACCTTCACCTAGTTCACACACTCTGACTTCTGTCCATTTTTGATGGATAAATCATCCATCTGGTCCCCTAGCAAAGTCTCGTCTTTCCACTTGAGGTCCAACATCCCATCCCCATTTGCCTATTCGAAGATATTGCTCTGATAATTCCCCTCTTTTATGCATCTCCTGCCTTCCTTTCTCCCTTCCTCTCTTCCTTTTATACTAGACTTTCCCCCTTCAGTCCACAAACATGTTCTTATTTCTTCTATCATAAAAGCTTTCTCTTGATTCTACATGTCCCTTCATTCTCCACTCCGTTTGCCCATTGTTTTATGTCCAAACTCCTTAAAAGAGTTGGCTGTATTTGTTCTGTTTATCTCTTGAGATCATTGTCATCAAGCTTTCATATCAGTTAGTCCTTTCAAACAGTTTCTACCAAAGCCATCAATAACCTTCATGGTACCAAAATGCTATGAACCTTTCTCAGTTCTCATTTTTCTTGACTTAACCACCTTAACACAAATGATCCTTCCCTTTTCCTGTAACATCTCTCATCACTTGGCCTCTAGAGCACCATATTCTCCTTCTATCCATGCTCCACCCACATTAGCCTTCATGCTGTTCAATGAACCTGCTGCGTATGCCCCTACCTCAAGGCTTTCTATTTAGTATTTAGTGCTTTACAAAAACCTTGTATTTATGCTCATTTATACTTCCCCAGTTTGGGGACAATCATGAGTGTGTGTGGTTTTTCTAAGCATAGTTTCCTTATTATTTGCTAAACAAAAACTTCCTATGTGAAATTTTATACCTAAGATGCTTGTTCCTTATGTCATTTTACAGACTGGTTATCTCTCCTTTTTGCAACTTTCCCAAATTATTGACATCTTCATTGTCTCTTGGATTTTTTAAACACTGTGCTTCATTTTAAAATTATGGTTCTTGTATCTCTAACTGTTGGAGTGTACTCAGAACTCACTGGCACCATAGACATAGAAGAAGATTGAAGATACCCTTAAGTAGAAGTTCACGGATTTCAGAGGCCAGGGTCATGACCGTGTCGTCTCTCCTCCTGGGTCTGTGAGGGAAAGAACACGGGCTGGGTACTGGCTCAGCCAAATAACTGGCAGTGCATCCTCAGGCAAACCCCATAACCTCTGTGAGCCTTCCTCTCCCATCTGTAAAGGGTAAGGGCTCGAACCAGTTAATCTCTGAGGCCCTTTTTAGCTCTAACAATCTGTGAACGTGGGCAGGGGCACCACTCAGGCTGTAAATACCTGCTGGATTATACTGAGGTCTCTCCCTTTTCTTACCTGCTTCTTGCCAGTTTTCATGTTAAAATTTTCCACCCAACCAGGCACAGCAGAGGCAAAGGGCCTAGAGCAGGTACCACCCCTGCTGACTGCCAAATCTCTCTCCAGCTTAGCCACTGCCTACATGGATGGGCTTTTGCGCGAAATTGGCCAGCTTTAGTCCCCTTCCACAAATAAACTTTCAAGTACTCCCTGGAAGAGTGAGAAGCTGCCAGTGGTACTGGCAGTGAGTTTTATAATGATTTTTTGATGCTTTCCATGTGACTTGGGGTCTGAGGGCGATGTGTTTGGTTGGGTTGTATTGACAGGTTTCCCAGGGACGAGTTTTACACCTGCTGGTCATGCAGGAGAGAGTGTGGTGAAGAGCTCTTGCTCCTTTGGCCCTCTATAGCCTCTGTGCACAGTGCTGGGTATCTTTGCAGTCATGACCTTTGCCAGCCTGTCTGCCGTGTGCCTCATGCACGGCTGCCACTGAAGAGAACCTTGGACTACTCAGCTTAGACACGCCAAGTCAATTCTCAGAAAGCAGGCAGTGATGAGGGATAATCATAAAAGCTGTGGGCCAGGCCATGGATTGGCCTTATCGTTACTCCTCAAGCTAGCCCTCTCAGGGAAGGTTTTGTCTTCATGGTAGGGATGATGGAATGACGAAAGTGACCTGGATATTAATTAACAACCAGTAAATAGCTGAGCTGAATTGGAACCCAGACCTTTCTGACTCTGCAGTGCATGTTTCTGCACAGCTCTGTGCTTCTATGAGATAAAGCCAGTGCTACACTTAGGTCCCTTATTGCTAATTATGCTTTCATGAAAGTGAAAGTGAAGTCGCTCAGTCGTGTCCGACTCCTAGCGACCCCATGGACTGCAGCCCACCAGGCTCCTCCATCCATGGGATTTGCCAGGGAAGAGTACTGGAGTGGGTTGCCATTGCCTTCTCATGGGTTGGTCTCAAATGCAGCTTCTAATTCTGTAATATTGTTACACAGGAAAAAACAAAAAACAAAACCACAACTGAATTCTGATTGTGAAAAAAGTAAACTTTGGTAATATTAACTCCTTGTAGGTTGTAGGGGGCGATGCTTGGTTTACTTGATTTCAGTTCCATTTTTGATCATTACTCAGGCACCTCTTCTCAAAAAAGTAAACAGTTGAGGTTAGTTGAGAATTGGCCTATGATTGGCCATATTATGTTTCTTCATGTCCCTCTTGCTTAAAATAAAAAGCATCGCCATCACCAAAATAATCACATACTTAGAAATCAGGCAAAAGGGACGATTCTAAGGCTTTCTTTTAAAACGCATGGATCTTAAGGTTTGAATCAAAATGATACTGTTTTACCATTCATATCTGTTTAATTGTGACACAGTACACCTGCTTACTTTAAAGAAGAAAAGTAATAGGATTTTAAGCAGGGGGAAGGTGACATGGACACCCCATAACTCTTCTCTAGTGATATCCTGAGGAGTTAAGCATAAATGAATCAGAAACAGATGGATTTTCTTTTCCTCTTGAAATACACATGGGTTTAAAAACTTGGAGAGAAAAAAAAAAGTTCTTTGTTAGAGTCCAAATGTTTGAATTAGAATTTAAGATTTTCATAGGTTCCAGCAAGTAGTTGTGTGGACTCGTCTCTAATTTAGATGGGGTGTGTGCTTAAGCAGAGCATTTAAACTATTCTGTGGAGCTGCTGTCAGGGAGGCGTAACAGTTCTGTAAAATGACATAAGGCACAAGGGCCTTATGTGCAAACTTGTTTCACATGGGTTCTTGGGTATTGAGTAACATAAATTTCATGTAATTTGATTCTTAAAAATTTCATAAGGTTTACCTCAATCTTTGTGTTTGAAAGTGGAAACAGTTTCAAAGGGATCGTCCAGGTGCTGTGCAGGGCATCTTCCCTTTCCCTCCTTCTGCCAAGGGTGGTGTGTCATCTCCACGACCTTGTGCTTAAAAAGTTCTTCTTCAGGTTTTTTGGTCATTGTTTCAGGCCCCATTGAAGCCAGTGTTCCCCACAATTTGTTCTACTAGCTGCAGGTGTTCCTAGAAACTTTGACTTAACTTTGACTTGACTGTTAACTGGAAAACTACAGAAAGGTGTCAGATATTAGGAAATCCTTCTGACCAAATGGAAACTGAGTACTAGAAGGGATCACCCGGTCACTGTCCCCAGATAGGATCCTTTTGATACTGACTGGCTTCTCTTGCTGTAGGATCTCTGAGGAACTGTGGAAATGATGACATTTTAAGAGCACAATTTTTTCCCAAAATTATGAAGCTAGACCATTGAGGTATGACCTAAATCAAATCCCTTATGATTATACAGTGCAAGTGAGAAATAGATTTAAGGGACTAGGTCTGATAGACAGAGTGCCTGATGAACTATGGACGGAGGTTCATGACATTGTACAAGAGACAGGGATCAAGACCATCCCCAAGAAAAACAAATGCAAAAAAGCAAAATGGCTGTCTGAGGAGGCCTTACAAATAGCTGTAAAAAGAAGGAAAGCAAAAAGCAAAGGAGAAAAGGAAAGATATAAGCATCTGAATGCAGAGTTCCAAAGAATAGTAAGGAGAAATAAGAAAGCCTTCCTCAGTGATCAGTGCAAAGAAATAGAGGAAAACAATAGAATGGGAAAGACTAGAGATCTCTTCAAGAAAATTAGAGATACCAAGGGAACATTTCATGCAAAGATGGGCTCA
>NW_011494948.1:12193161-12209492 GCF_000754665.1 Bison bison bison
GATGGGCTCAATAAAGGACAGAAATGGTATGGACCTAACAGAAGCAGAAGATATTCAGAAGAGGTGGCAAGAATACACAGAAGAACTGTACAAAAATGATCTTCATGACCCAGTAATCACGATGGTGTGATCACTCCCCTAGACCAGACATCCTGGAATGTGAAGTCAAGTGGGCCTTAGAAAGCATCACTACGAACAAAGCTAGTGGAGGTGATGGAATTCCAGTTGAGCTATTTTGAATCCTAAAAGGTGATGCTGTGAAAGTGCTGCACTCAATATGGCAGCAAATTTGGAAAACTCAGCAGTGGCCACAGGACTGGAAAAGGTCAATTTTCATTCCAGTCCCCAAAAAAGGCAATGCCAAAGAATGCTCAAACTACCGCACAATTGTACTCATCTCACACGCTAGCAAAGTAATGCTCAAAATTCTCCAAGCCAGGCTTCAGCAATACGTGAATTGTGAACTTCCAGTTGTTCAAGCTGGATTTTGAAAAGGCAGAGGAACCAGAGATCAAATTGCCAACATCTGCTGGATCATCGAAAAAGCAAGAGAGTTCCAGAAAAACATCTACTTCTACTTAATTGACTATGCCAAAGCCTTTGACTGTGTGGATCACAATAAACTGTGGAAAATTGTGAAAGAGATGGGAATTCCAGACCACCTGACCTGCCTCTTGAGAAATCTGTGTGTAGGTCAATAAGCAAGAGTTAGAACTGGACATGGGACAACAGACAGGTTCCAAATAGGGAAAGGAGTCCGTCAAGACTGTATATTGTCACCCTGCTTATGTAACTTACATGCAGAGTACCTCATGAGAAATGCTGGGCTCAGTGAAGCACAAGATGGACTCAATTAAGCACAAGCTGGAATCAAGGTTGCCAGGAGAAATATCAGTAACCTCAGATATGCAGATAACACCACCCTTATGGCTGAAAGTGAAGAGGAACTAGAAAGCCTCGTGATGAAAGTGAAAGAGGAGAGTGAAAAAGTTGGCTTAGAGTTCAACATTCAGAAAACGAAGATCACAGCATCCAGCCCCATCACTTCATGGCAAATAGATGGGGAAACAGTGGCATACTTTATTTTTCTGGGCTCCAAAATCACTGCAGATGATGACTGCAGCCATGAAATTAAAAGATGCTTACTTCTTGGAAGAAAAGTTATAACCAACCTAGACAGCATATTAGAAAGCAGAGACATTACTTTGCCAACAAAGGTCCATCTAGTCAAAGCTATGGTTTTTCCAGTAGTCATGTATGGATGTGAGAGTTGGTTATAAAGAAAGCTGAGCACCAAAGAATTGATGCTTTTGAACTTTGGTGTTGGAGAAGGCGCTTGAGAGTCCTTTGGACAGCAAGGAGATCCAACCAGTCCATCCTAAAGGCGATCAGTTCTGAATGTTCTTTGGAAGGACTGATGTTGAAGCTGAAACTCCATACTTTGGCCACCTGATGCGAAGAACTGACTCAGTTGAAAAGATCCTGATGCTGGGAAAGATTGAAGGCAGGGGAAGAAGCGGATGACAGAGGATGAGATGGTTGGATGGCATCACCGACTCAATGGACATGAGTTTGGGTAAACTCTGGGAGTTGGTGATGGACAGGGAGGCCTAGTGTGCTGCAGTCCATGGGGTCGCAAAGAATCGGACTCAACTGAGCTACTGAACTGAACTGATGAAACTAGTAATCCAAAGCAGGTCCATTGCTGTCCCCTGATATTTCTGGCAGGGTATCTTGCCACCATGTTAACCTAGACGTGGAGTGGAGAAGATCCCCTCCCCCCTTTCTTGGGGGCTAATCATTAAACACTTCTCTACCTAGTGCCTCCCTCCCTGTTAGCAGGGAAAATATTCTTCCTTCTGCTTATGGTGTCCCCATATTAAATTCATATTAAAAGTATCAATCAGTTCCCACTCTTAGGCTCCATTTGTAGAGTCTGGTAACTTTTGTATAGTTTAGTCATCTGATTTCATGAGGACTGCCCTACTTTCTTTCAATTTCTAGAAAATTCTTCAGTTTCAAACCATTTTTATTACTTGGTCATTTTGAACTATTTCTTTTAGCATATATGTGATATTACTTTACCTTGCAGAGCCTTCCTTCATAAGACTTTTTAACTCTTACAGTTTTTAGTTGGTTTTGAAAGGTTCCTGCTGCAAGCTGTGTGTTACTCTGGGATTCATGACCTCTAGAGGAGATGATTTTGATCCATGGTCAGAGACGAGGCTTGACTATTTGGAGCTTTTTGTATAGCAAAGTTTTATTCAAGTATAATAGAGATAGGGAAAGCTTCTGAAATAGACATCAGAAGGGGACAGAAAGAGTGCCCCCTTGCTAAGTGTATAGCAAGCCGTTTTATGTCTATTAGAAAACTATTAATCAAATAAGAGAGACACCTCAAGGCTGAAAGTGTTTCACCAGGCCCTGCTCCCACAGTATGCACGTTTGATATAGGAAGGCATGAGGTGTGTCATCCCCCGGCCACAAAACAGTTGACAGGAATACTGGTTTGTTGAGCTATTATCAGCCCAGAGTTTGAGAAAAGAAATAAGTCTTAGGCAGAACCATTTTGAAGAAAGGCAAATTGCAAAGCAAATAAATAGTTTCATTAACATAAAAAAAACCGCATTGGTCAGCTCAAAGCAGAACCAGGTGTTGCCATCAAAGAATTAAAAGAAGCCTCTTTTAATTTTGTGTACAGAAGGAAAAAAACATCTGCCACTTGCCGTTTATTTCCTCCTGCCGCTTGGGAACTCTGGCCGTCATGCCTGTTACCCTCTCAGGTTCACAGTGGGTTTCTTTTTGTTTGTTTGTTTGTTTGGTTTTAATCAAACACATCTCCTTTGGGGTCACTTTCATTTCTTTCCTTAATCATGAATAATGTTCCATGCCATCTCTAACGTCTAAAATACTGACTTTTTTTTTTTTTTTTAACCTGATCAGTATCTTTTTATCTTATTCAAAAATCTTTTAAGATTCTCTTTTAAAATAGTGTATACTTGGCTGGTAAGAATGATGCATGACTGTTGATATATAAAATTCTGCCTCAAGGGAAACTTTAGCTTATTTAATGAAAGAATGATTCTAAGATCATAATGACTGTTGCTGGGATTTCTATTTTTTCAGCTGGTATGTGATGTTCTACATCATTCGTTCATTTACTTATGTATGTTGAACTTGTACCATATTCTTATACTGTGTTAAGCGCTGGGGATAAAAATATGATTAATATGTTACCCCACCCTTGGAAAGTAATAATCAGAAGTAGATAGACATGTATAAGTTATATTACAGTAGACTGTATCTACGGTGATGAGTATTTTAAGAGTCCTGTGGGCACATGGAGGAGAGAGCAAGAGTCAGATCAAGTAAGGGAGGGTGTCACCAAGAAAGTGACACTGGACTTACTTGAATCTTCTTGGCTGAGTGGAGGAATGGGGAGAACCAGGATATTGATGTAAGATGGCATTGCAGACGTGTAGAAACATGAAGAAGGGTGTGTTGGGGTGAGAGGAAGAAGAACACAATAAGTCTAGTTAAAATGTAGAGTATGGTAGGACCCGTAATAGGACGTAAGACAGGGTGGTAGGTTAGACTAGATTTGTGAAAAATGCAAACCTTGTTTGAAGTTTAATGTTAGCCCAGAGTTTTTAGAGTTGTTTCATGTTTGTGTGGGTGTATTTAGCATAATGAAATGATCTTTTGTGTTTAAGACTGTAACCCTTATACCCTTGTAGAGGATGGATTTAAGGAGAGAAAAAACTTCAAATGGGAAGATGAGTATTGGTATAAGTATTCCTAGGATCTGCATGAGAGATGGAGAGGGCTCTAAGAAATTCATAACTTGTGTACTGCTGCTAAGTCACTTCAGTCGTGTCCGATTCTGTGCGACCCCATGGACTGCAGCCTACCAGGCTTCTCCATCCATGGGATTTTCCAGGCAAGAGTACTGGAGTGGGGTGCCATTGCCTTCTCATGTGCATATCAGTGCAATTTACTGAAATAGGAATACAGGAAGAAAAGTATGGGGTCAATAAGAGTCGGACATGACTCAGCGACTTCACTTTCACTTTTCACTTTCATGCATTGGAGGAGGAAATGGCAACCCACTCCAGTGTTCTTGCCTGGAGAATCCCAGGGATGGCGGGGCCTGGTGGGCTGCCGTCTATGGGGTCGCACAGAGTCGGACACGACTGAAGCGACTTAGCAGCAGCAGCAGCAGATAAAGAGTTTAGTTGTTTCCTTGTTGAGTTGAAATTGACTGGCTGGCAGCCAAGAGATGCTGTCAAGTAGACATTTGGAAATGCAAGATGGTTATACAAAGACAGAGTTTGCCTTAGAAATAGCAACAGGTAATATCCTCAGGTGTCCATGATCTGAGCACTGCTACTTTTTATATACACTTAAAGTTCTTAAGGACAGTCCTGCTTATGCTTTTATTACTTTTTTTCCCTCTTAGTTATTCTCACATTTTCTTGATTAATTGTTCCACTAACATCTATTCCATGGTTCCAGATTTTGCCTCTTTTTTTTTTTTTTTCTTAATAAGAGTTGTTATTTTTGGCCTCAACTTCAGACAGTTTGAAGAGATAATAATTTTGTTTCTCTATGCCATTTTGAAGTTGCAGTTTTTTGGCTAACCATGTTTTTGTCTATATCATAAAAAAGAGAAGTCAAGCATGTTTTTTCTGGTGTAAACATTTTGGGCAGGTGATTTCCCAGCTGTTGTCTCTTGGAAATCTTCCCAATCCTCTCTTTGTCTCATTGGGCAAAGTGGAAACTCTGAAGGTCTGTAATTTTTAATTTGTAGTTACAGAAATTTATGGTTTGGTTGCTAACCAAAACAACTGATGTTGTTATTAGCATTGTTAAAAAGACTTCAACTATTAATCTAGTTTTTGAATACTTGTGACTTATTCCCAATTTGAGAAGACCATTTTTTATATGATTTCAGCATAGAAGCTATAAATTTTCTTAGTTGATACAGCCTTAAAAAGGTATACCATCAATGGGGAGAATATTTTGTATGCCGTGTCCAACATATGTCTAACCTTATTTTTCAAAGATCCCAAGCTTTGAATATGGTGTCAGGGGTGTGATATTAAAACTTAACAACTAGTATATTAATATGTGAATGTTTATTTATTTAAAAATATTGTATGGTTCTACCCACCTATACACAGTGTATAATAGGCAAATTCCTGGAGACAGAAAGTAGAACAGAGGTCAATAAAGGGCTAGGGGAAGGGAGAGTAAATGGGTACTGAGTTTCTGTTTGGAGTGATGAAAAAGTTCTGGAAATGAATAGTGATGATGGTTGCCAAAAATTGTGAATGTACTTAATGGCACTCAGTTTTACACTTAAGAATATTGCCTGTATTCTGTAGATAAAGTATAAATACACATCATAAAATTGTCTATGAAATAGTACAGCTCAAATTACTCATCAGGTTCTTATAATCATTTCCAAGTTATTAGTTGATGGTTAGAAATTATGGATGCAACCCTTCTGATAAAGAATATCTTAGTCTGAGTTGTGATGTGATGCAGACTGGGTCAGACTCTTACAGGTTCTCCATTAAATCGATGGTCAGTTAGGCTCTTGGCACTGGTGCATCACTGGGTGATGATCACCTGAAAACCAGTCCTTCCCACATGGCCTGGTGACCTGCCCATTGCAGCCCCTCCCACTCACAGAACCATGCATTCCCTCATGCTGCCCCCACCAGGGCATTTCAGGAGCCACTGGAAGCAACTCATATGTGTGCTGGCAGCACTCTGAGCTCTAGTCCCTGCTCCCAGGGAGCCATGTGGTGACATGACTAAGTAACTTATAGTCTCAGTAAATAGATGTTTTCTTTTTATCAACTGCCATGGAAGTATTTCAGTATTCTTACTACCAGAACATACAATCTGAATGTCGATCTTCGTTACTTACTACAATGGGTTTTACTTATATGAGAGTCTACAAGAATGATATTCATTAAGAGTAGATTATAATGGGTTATTCCTTAGAGTTTAACATATTATACCTGGACTTGACCTAGATTGCCATGTTGTTCTTGGATTTTGAGTTGCTCAGAGGTACTGCTGTTGATTTTGAGATGGGGTGAAAACCATTCTTATATCATCATCATTAATGCAGATATATATACTTATGATATAAACATATATTATGTATATTTATATGTAAATATAAATTCAAATGTATATATTTTATATATGTATTTTTTTACTTCCTACATAAACTTTCCCTGAATCTGATGAGCAGGTAGTGGCAGGATTCCTGTATAAATTATTTTGTTGTTTCCTCTGGGGTAGACATGATCACTTTGCCTTTTTTTCACATGGGTTAAGAATAGCTTATGAATTCTGAATTTGAACCATTTTAGAAATGAGAAAATACTGTGAAAGCTCCTCAAATCATTCCCTAGTGAGTATCATCATGTTCCATAAATATGGACTCTGTATTATTTTGCATAAAACATTATTGTCACCCTTTAGAAAATTTGCCACAAATGAGCTGTGTGTTGATAATTCTTTGTCTTGATAAATAAGCTCATAGTGTGAACACGAACAAGGAGAATGAATGAAGTAGCATTGTTCCTTTATAAACTGCATATTTAAATCTGCTTTGCTGGCAGCCAGATTGATGTGGTCCAGTTAATAATGGCTACCGTTTATTGAGAGAGGTATTCTGTTAGGCTTTTCACATAAATTATTACCAGAGTGGTCATAAAATTTAATGTTCAAAGAGGTGAGCTTTTGTGAGTGAAAATGGACAGTAAAAATGAAAATGATAGACTTTTCTAAAAAGCATTAATCAGTAGTTTGGTTTGGCTCCTCTGTCCATGGGATTCTGCATACAATACTGGAGTGGGTTTCCATGTTTCCATGCCCTCCTCTAGGGGATCTACTCAATCCAGGGATCAAACCTGCATTGCTTATGTTTCCTGTATTGGCAGACAGGTTCTTTACCACCAGCACCACCTTGGAAGCCCTTTAGTATATATATGTAGTATTATTTTAAATTTTCCTAAAATTCTAAGAAAACATTGCATATTAAATATGGAATTTATTTATATTGATTATCTGAATATTAAAAGCAACAAAGACAGAAAAATTATTCTTGGAAAATACGTACATAAGTTAGTTACCTCAGCATTTCTATTTATAATAATGTATCTCTAGTATTTTTTAAAGGTTATACTTTAAGGTATGGTTTTATGTACATAAATAATTGCCTACAAACTTCTTTCAGTTTATATTTTATGATTACATTTTTTGAAACTACATTCTTTTTCAGACATCTCTTCTCTGTAGACTGTAATATTTTTGATATAAAAAGTATCTTGTCAGTTGGTACTTGGGTACCTGGTAAGTCAGAAAATGTTTTGACAAATAGAAAATCTCCTCATATCCATATTTTCCCATAATTAAATATATAATTATTTTAGCCTCAAGAAGTTTGCCATCTTTGGGTCTCCTTTTAGTATTTTTTGAAAACTATTTTTACAGGATAAAATTCATCAAATAACTTGCCTCTATTTATGATCCTATTTAATATTTTGCTAAATTCCAATGTGAAATTTGAGGTCTTTGAAACTTTTTCCATTCTATTTAATGTTTTATAATTTGCAAAGATAGGAATTCTGGAATTCCATCAAAAGTTTTTCCTACTAGTGGATCTAATGCAAAGTACAGTTAGAGAATTTAAATTGTGCATGCTATTTGAGGTGCTCTCATTATTTGATTATTTCAGTTGCTCCCTTTTGTAGGGATTAATTTTAATGTCTTCCTGTTTGAGAGCTTTGAGTTTTTAAACTGAAATATGCTAAAAGCTTCAAAAACTTCAGTGTTGTGCCATTTCACTGATTCGCACTTTGATTGCTTCATACAAATATTTCTAATGAATTTTGAACAGAATGCAATAAAATCTAAAGGATTTATTTATTAAAAATAGATCAACACTGCTGTAGGATACTGGAGATTATTTGTGAAATAGTTCTACAAATTTTCTAAAATCCTGTTGATGGTTGAGAACAAAGAGAGGAAACACATATTACATGAGTAAGGAACATCAACTTTGCCATCAAAACTTTGTTTCTGGCTGCTGGTCCATGTGTGTGTATAAAATAATATATTTATGCTGCTGCTGTGTCACTTCAGTCGTGTCCGACTCTGTGTGACCCCAGAGATGGAAGCCCACCAGGCTCCCCTGTCCCTGGGATTCTCCAGGCAAGAACACTGGAGTGGGTTGCCATTTCCTTCTCCAACGCATCAAAGTGAAAAGTGAAAGGGAAGTCGCTCAGTCGTGTCCGACTCCTAGAGACCCCATGGGCTGCAGCCTACCAGGCTTCTCCGTCCATGGGATTTTCCAGGCAAGAGTACTGGAGTGGGGTGCCATAGTCTCTTACTATTTAACTGTGCATATAGTTATTTATATAATTTATATTTAGTTACATGAAACAACTATAAATCAAAACCTGTGAAGCTATCTACATATGTATATGTGATATGAATGTACATGTATATCTGTAAATATATATGTATTTATATATACACTTAAAGTAAGTCAAATAACAAAAATTATAAGGTTTTGATCATAATAACATATACATGATCATTTTGTAAGCTGTAGTTTTGAAAATTTTCATTGGAATATTGTTGCTTTAGAATGTGTGAGTTTCTGAAGTACAGCAAAATGAATCAGCTATACGTATACATGTATCCCTTCTTTTTGGAATTCCTTCCCTTTAGGTCACCACAGAGCGTGGAGTAGAGTTCCCTGTGCTCTACAGTCGGTTCTCATTTGTTATCATAGTATCCATAGTGTATGTGTCGATCCCATTTATTTTGATTGGTTGACTATCATGGTATGGGAGCATTTTCAAATTATTTCAAGTATATTTCTGCCTTATACATTTCTTAATTTTGTAAGAACATTGTTTTTTACCAGGATGCTGTATTATCCAAATTTGTGTTCATACTTATATCACAAAAGCAAGTACTTTTACCTTCAGCGATGAACTTTTTAACTGAATTTGCAATAGCAAACTCTATTGTCAGCTGTTTCAGTTAAGACAATAAACTTCGCAAAGCTTTGCTCTTACACAGGAAGTGTGTGAGGAATGAAATGACTGTTGACATTCACTCCACTAACTTCTCTTTGAAGTGTCTGTAGACAGTAACCATTTAATTGTTTGCAAATCTATGCTAATTAGCCAAGAATTCAGTTAATAGTATTGATCCATTCTTTTTGCACAAGAAAACTTAGAATTGAAATAAGTGGAATTAGAGGAACAACTAGTTTACTTAAATGAAAAGTCATGCATCACAGAGTAATCCATAAACACACCTTCTGCAGCTGCATATGCTATACCATCATCTTCAGGCACCATCTTCTGAAAATACCAATTTTTGAAATAGAAGTCGATGGTTTTTGGGCAGATTGATATTTTCTGATGTTCATGTGGTCAGTGAGTCATCATGGCTCCCATTGTGGGTGGTAAATGTTGACAAACATCCTGTTCAAGTTACATGTTCATCCTCAGTTTTCTTTTGAAATGGATATTCTGTACTTCGTTTTTCACTAAACATGCATTTTTACTTTTTTTTGAGCTTGTTCCTGTCAGAAGCATTCATTAAAATATTACAAAGCATTACCAAAAAAAAGTTGCAGCCTTCCCTTACAATAAACGATGAAACCATTGTAATGAGAGTGTTCAAACTACATGCTGTATACTCTCCAGCCGGATGGCCCCTTCTTTATTTCCTACACACATTTCACAAATACCTGATTTTCCCATTTTTCATCTCCCCAGATGACTGGTGAATTAGCAGCTTTGTGCCTTTCGCAAGCAAAGGCCTGGACCACAGTCACTGACTGGTATATCAAGTTGTTGGCTGAAATTAGAAGCTTAGAGTGTTCCCACCACCGTTTGATACCAGAAGTAACTATCTCAAGCTATTGGTATTAGAGTATCCTTTAATTTGTGGAGTGCAGTGTGTACTGTCCTTGTAAATGGAATGTCAGTTGTTTCAACATGGGAAAGTATCTGGAAAACAGTGCCAGTTGAATACTGGTTGTCTCTAGATTTGACCCTATGTTACAGTGAAAACTCTTGACCACATACACACGTGTCTCACCTTCTAATAGATAAGACCATGGTGGAAACTGAAGGTATAGAGTGGTTTATGGCAATATTAGAAGAAACTAGTTAATTCATACTGATTTAGTTGAATGCAAATGTTAATAAAAGTATTTAAAAAAATAAAACAGTAACATCAAACCCTAGAACAAATGCTAAAGTTGGCTGGATGCAGGGGTAGTTACGTAAACCATGACTATAATGTAATCTTCTTCACAAGATTGGTGTTATTACCCCCACTTTACCCGGGAGGAAACCGAGGCTCAGGTAGTTGAAGCTGCTTATCAAAAATCACATGACTAGCTAAAAACATCTATATGATTCCAAACTCTTATCTCACTGCAAATCACTGCCATCTTAGTATCTAACCACCTTAGGTCTACAGTAAAGGTATGGTGTTAAGTAATTGTGGGTCCTGAATACAAACTTGTGTCTAAAAATACGTTTACATGTATTCCTTTATGGAACCTTAACATCGTGTGCAAGAGGGTTGAATGAGAAACTAAATTATGACTACTTTCCCAGCAGGACCGTTTGGAGCTTAGAGGGGTGGTGTAGAAGTGAGAAAGGTGGTCTACCATCAAAAGAGTCAGCCAGTTGGAGCCGAGCTGAATGCAAAAGAGCTGAATGAGTGGATGCAGGGTTCTTGCCATAACAGTTTGCCCAGAAGGTACTGAGAAGTCAGTTGGTCAAGGAAAAACTAATTAGGTTATTCTACTATTGAGCAGAACTTTGGAGGAGAGTGAAGGTTTTGTGTTCATAATTCAACAAGAAAACATCCCAGGGCCCTCAAGAGAAAGCTGGTTGACTGGAGGGTTTGTTTTCCCCTTTCATTAATCAACACATTCTAGCTGTGTAAGACTTTTATTTATTTATTTGAAATCCTGGTCACTCCAAACTGTAGCAGCCTAGTTGTCAACAGTATGGACAAAATGGTATTTTTCTGTGTCGTTCCTCTTTGGCGGAGTAGTGGAAATCTGAGTTTCTTGCTTCTCTCTCTTCTCTAGGACTGATGCACCCCGTGCCTTAGTGTGTCTTGCGTGTTTCCACAGTAGTACTCTGGCCAGTGTGTGGCATCACTGTCTTTGCAAAGATGGCCATGTGCCTGTCAGGTCTCTGGTGTGAGTTACTGAATGCTGCTGGCATGTAACCACTCTTCATTTGACCCTAAAATATGGAAAACCAGCCTTCTCCCCCAGTTTTGTTACATCTTGTTACCATGATGCTTCATGTTCTTGGTTTTTTTTTTTTAAATAGACAATTCAGAAATTATACAGAAAAAACCATACAGATACTACTATAAAAATACTCATGAACTTACCACCTAGAAATAATGTGTACTGTATTATCATATTTTTTCTTATTTTATTAAAGAATTAAACATTATCAGCAACAGGGAGGTCCTCTTTGGATGATTTTCCTAATTCTCTCTCTTCTCTGGAAACAACTGGCCCTGTGAGTTTTATGAGTTTCCTTCTCTCTCTCTTTTTTATATTTTTGACCACATAAATATAGTTGCATTTTTAAATTTTGAACATTTATATAAATTTTATATATTGTACTGCATGAAATAGTCTGTAGCTATTTTATGCCACAGTTTTGTGTGATCTCATGTCGATACATGAAGAGCTAGTCATGAATTTAGTGGCTGTTTAATATTTTCATTATGTGAATGTCAGAGTTCATGCATTTCTCTATTGATAAACATATAGGTTGATATTCATTGGAATCCTAACAAAAGTAGATGGCATGCTCATGCAGTGTAATTGAGGGGAGCTTAATAAAGGGATTGTTAACGACTATGTGGGCCAGATTTCAGAATGAAACAAGGGAAGGGACAGTATTCCACAGGAAAACAAACAAACAAAAAAACACAGCACACCTATTACCACCCCTAGGCCTGACATAGGGCTGTTGTTCCCAGAGAGAACTATCTTGAGAGGCCTGATGTGAGCTGTGTCCTCCACAGAAATGAGACTACCTCCCCATGATCCCTCTGAAAGAGAGGCGGTGAAACACTTTGACTGCATTCTCTTCCCTCCCTCTGGCTTCCTGTTGGGTCTTCCCATTGGATAATCTCAAGTGGAAGACAGAGGACAAGGGGGTCATTGCTCTAGTCCCTAAAAATGAGCTTCCCAGGTCACATCATCGTGGTGGAGGGTGGACTGTGTGTCTGGAAGGGTAAAACGAGAGAGGCAGCACACCTTTGCTTCATAGGTTTTGCTACTCCAGACACTGCTTCAAGAGCCATCTTTGTTGTGCCTCCTTATCATCTGTCCAGAATCTTTTAAGGGTGTATATGTATAGCAGTGGAATTGCATACTCTTAAAAATATAGATTTTACATTTGTCTGCATATTGTCATCTTCTTCTCCAGAGTGGTTATATTTTTACCAACTCTGCACCTGAGTTACTTTTCCTGTGTCCTCACAGCACTTGACATTTTATTTTGCCACAGTGGTAAATTTGAAATGGTATCATGACATGGATTTAGCATACCTTTTCTTGATTATCTGTGAATTGAATGACTTTTTTCATGTTTACTAGATATTCTATTTTTTTTGTTGTTGTTTCCTGTGTTTTACGACTTGTAGCAGTTGCTCATTTTCTATTGAGTTGTTTATTCTCATTGATTTTTAGGATTTTTTTTTTAAATTGAGGTATAGTTGATTTACAATATTGCGTTAATTTCAAGTGTATAGCAAGTGACTCAGTTATACACACACACACACACATATATGTAAATATCTCTTTTTTTCTATTCTTTTCCATTATAATTTATCACAAGATAGTGAATATAGTTTCCTATGCTATACAGTAAATCATTGCAGTTTATAGGATTTTTTAATGTAACCTGGATTCTAGTACTTTACTTGTTATATATGTTGAAAATATCTTCTAATATATGGCTTATCTTTTAACTGTTCTTCACTTTCTTTGTTCCAATATTTAAAATTTTTATGAAACTATTTTTCCCTTATTAAATATGTGTAAGGCAACCCACTCCAGTGTTCTTGCCTGGAGAATCTCAGGGACGGGACAGAGTCGAACACGACTGAAGTGATTTAGCATAGCATAGCATAAGTTCTGTTTGTGAACAGCTTCCTGAACTGGATATGATGTTGTTGTTGTTCAGTCGCGTAGTTGTGTCTGACTCTTTGTGAACCCCATGGACTGCAGCACACCAGGCTTTCCTGTCCCTCACCATCTCCCCAAGTTTGCCCAAGTTCATGCCCATCGCATCGATGATGCCACACAGCCATCTCATCCTTTGATGTCCCCTTCTCCTTCTTCCTCAATCTTTCCCAATCAGGGACTTTTCCAATGAGTTGGCTGTTCACATCAGGTGACCAAAATACTGGAGCTTCAGCTTCAGCATCAGTCCTTCCAATGAGTATTCAAGGTTGATTTCCCTTAAGATTGATTTGATCTCCTTGTTATCCAAGGGACTCTCAAGAGTCTTCTCCAGCACCATAGCTCGAAGGCATCAATTTTTTGGTGCTCTGCCTTCTTTACACTCCAGCTCTTACAACCCTATGTGACCACTGGGAAGACCACAGCCTTGACTGTATGGATCTTTGTCAGGTGAGTAATGTCGGCTTTTCAACACACTGTCTAGATTTGTCAGTTTTCCTGCAAAGAAACAATTCTTCTGATTTTGTGGCTGCAGTCACCATCCACAGTGATTTTATAGCCCAAGAAGAGGAAATCTGTCACTACTTCTACCTTTTCCCCTTCTATTTGCCATGAAGTCATAGGACCAAATGCCATGATCTTAGTTTTTTTTTTTTTTTAATATTTAGTTTTAAACCAGCTCTTTCACTCTCCTCTATCACCCTCATCAAGAGGCTCTTTAGTTCCTCTTCACTTTTTGCTTTTAGAGTGGTGTCATCCACATTTTTGAGGTTGTTGATTTTTTTCCTGCTTATCTTAATTTCGGCTTGTAACTCATCCAGCCCAGCATTTTTCATGATGTGTTCAGAATATAGGTTAAATAAACAGGGTGACAGATAAAGTATTCTTATGACGTATTTTTCTAAAATTTTAGTCTAAAAATTTTTTAGTCTGAAAGTTTTTCTTTTGACTTGTAGGGCTTTAATCTATTTGGACTTTTTGCTTGCTTACTGTGATACAGACATCTTGTTTACTGTGATATAGACATCTGATTTGTTTCTCATGGAAAATTCATTCAGATACAGTTTACATACTAGTCTGTCATCTCTCTCCTGTTTGCTATGCCTTCTGTCTTACACCCAAGTTCTCATTTAAGCATAGGCTTGCATCTGGGCTTTTCATTCTGCTGCATGGATCATTCTGAATGCTCCTGCACAGATACAGCCATGTTCTCTTTACTGTGATTTAATAAGCTATGATGTTGTGAGTTTTGTTACCTGGAAATAACCTCCCTTCTCTCCACTCCACTTCCTCATCCTCCCTCATTCTTCAGGATGTCTTAGCCGTATTCAAACCTTGATTCTTTCACATGAATTTCATTAATTTTTGTCCAATTTTTTGATTAGACTTGCATGGATTGCTTACATGAATTTGGGTAGAAATGACATCTTTATGATATGACATCTTTCCATTCTTGAACTAGGTATTGCTCTCCACTTCATCAAATCTTCTTTTGTGCCCGTCAATTGAATCTCATAATTTTCTCGGAAATATCTTATATATCTTTGATTGGAATTCGTCCTGTCTCATTATTTTTTGTTATTATTGAAACTAGAATCTTTTTTCTCCATTTTATTTTCTCTTTGGTCATTATCAGTGTGGAGAAAAGCTATGTCATTAGTATGGAAGAATGTTACATTTTATCACTTCTGTAACATATTATTCTTTGCTTCCGTAGGCTTTCCATCTGACTTAGTGTAACATCCAAAGTCATTTGGTGGCTTGTACAGCCTTACTGTGATCTGGTCCCATGACTGCCTTCTGGGTTTATCTCTTACCCTGCTCATCTTTGTTCCCCTTACAAATCTATATGATACATCTCCCTCATTTTCTCCTTTACCATACTTGGTTTTCTTCATAGCTCTTGTTACTAACTGGCACTTTATATCTTTAAGTTTTCTTTCCTGCCTCACCACACTATAATTAAGCTCCACAATGATGGGGACTTTGTTTTATTTACTTTTGTAATTTCTATACCTAGAGCAATGCCTGGTACTCAGTAGGCTTTTGGTAAATTCTTGTTTGAGTGAGTGAGTAAATGAATCCAGCAGCTTTGTGGAATTCTCTGTTAGGAAATCAAAGACACGATAGTAGAACTGTGTGCAGATCATGACAGTATTGGAAGAGACATCCTTTTATTATGACCCCTTCTCCCCAGGACTCTGGTAGGCTCACACATGATTGGCTAACAGGATGCCCAAGTAGACACATCATGTTCTTCCTGCATGGTCTCCTCTGAAGTCCTGGAAACTTCTTGAGCACTCAGGCCTTCTCTCCCCAATCCCTCATGTACTTGAGTCATTCCTTGACAGATACACAGGGACCTTCTTTGATTGGACTCTTTATAAGCACTGAGCCATGTGGCAATTTGTCCAACAAAAGAGCTGCCCTTGGCAGAACGCTTTGTTGCACAAGTCACTGCATTGCTAGAAGTTCAGGCTTTTCTTACGGCTACTGATGCTCAACAGTACATTTGTTGCTATCTGCACCAGTATGTTTACCCATTCACTCATTTATTCATTCTACAACTTTTGATAGAACAAGAGCATGCTTCAGGCACTCTACCTGAAGTGGAATTCAGTTCAGTCGCTCAGTAGTGTCCAACTCATTGCGACCCCATGGATTGCAGTACGCCAGGCCTCCTGGTCCAACACCAACTCCCAGAGCTTACTCAAACTCATGTCCATTGAGTTTGTGCTGCCATCCAACCATCTCATCCTCTGTTGTCCCCTTCTCCTCCCACCTTCAATCTTGCATCAGGGTTTTTTCAAATAAGTCAGTTCTTTGCATCAGGTGGCCAAAGTATTGGAGCTTCAGCTTCAGCATCAGTCCTTCCAGTGAATATTCAGGACTGATTTCCTTTAGGATGGTTGGGTTGGGTCTCCTTGAGTCCAAGGGACTCTCAAGAGTCTTCTCCAATACCACAGTTCAAAAGCATCAATTCTTTGGTGCTCAGCTTTCTTTATAGTCCAACTCTCACATCCATATATGACTACTGGAAAAACCT
>NW_011494948.1:12209592-12236934 GCF_000754665.1 Bison bison bison
CAACTTTTTCACTCTCCTCTTTTACTTTCATCAAGAGGCTCTTTAGTTCCTCTTCGCTTTCTGCCATAAGGGTGGTGTCATCTTCATATCTGAGGTTATTGATATTTCCCCTGGCAACCTTGATTCCAGCTTGTGCTTCATCCAGCCCAGCATTTCTCATGATGTACTCTACATATAAGTTAAATAAGCAGGGTGATAATATACAGCCTTGATGTACTCCTTTCCCAATTTGGAACCAGTCTATTGTTCCATGTCCAGTTCTAACTGTTGCTTCTTGACTTGCATACACATTTCTCAAGAGGCAGGTCAGGTAGTCTGGTATTCCCATCTCCTTCAGAATTTTCCACAGTTTATTGTGATGCACACAGTCAAAGGCTTTGGCATAGTCATTAAAGCAGAAGTAGATGTTTTTTCTGGAACTCTTTTGCTTTTCCAATGATCCAGCAGATGTTGGCAATTTAATCTCTGGTTTCTCTCTGCTTTTTCTAAATCCAGCTTGAACATCTGGAAGTTCAGGGTTCACGTACTTTTGAAGCCTGGCTTGGAGAATTTTGAGCATTACTTCGCTAGTGTGTTAGATGAGTGCAATTGTGCGGTAGTTTAAGCATTCTTTGGCATTGCCTCTTTGGGGGATTGGAATGAAAATTGACCTTTTCCAGTCCTGTGGACACTGCTGCGTTTTCCAAATTTTCTAGCATATTGAGTGCAGCATTTTCACAGCATCATCTTTTAGGATTTGAAATAGCTCAACTGGAATTCCATCACCTCCACTAGCTTTGTAATGATGCTTCCTGAGGCCCACTTGATTTCACACTCCAGGATGTCTGGTCTAGGTGAGTGATCACAGCATCATGATTATCTTGGTCATTAAGATCTTTTTCATACAGTTCTTCTGTGTATTTTTGCCACCTCTTCTTAGTATTTTCTGCTTCTGTTAGATCCATACCATTTTTTGTCCTTTATTGTGCCCATCTTTGCATGAAATGTTTCCTTGATGTATCTAATTTCCTTGAAGAGATCTCTAGTCTTTCCCATTCTACTGTTTTCCTCTGTTTCTTTGCATTGATCACTGATGGGCGGGGCCATGCTCAGTAAATGTTTAATCTAATTTTCTGTTGATGGGCGGGGCTGTGTTCCCTCCCTGTTGTTTGCCCTGAGGCCAATCTATGGTGGAGGTACTGAAGATAGTGGGCTCCTTCAAAGGGTCCCATGCACACACTGCTGCACGCAGTGCCCCCAACCCTGCAGCAGGCCACCACCAACCCACACCTCCACCAGGGACTCCTGGACACTCACGGGCAAGTCTGGGTCAGTCTCCTGTGGGGTCACTGCTCCCTTTTTCTGGGTCCTGGTGCACAAGGTTCTGTTTGTTCCCTCCAAGAGTTTGTTTCCTGAGTCCTGTGAAGTTCTGGAGGCTCTATGGTAGAGTTAATGGTGACCTCCTTCAAGAGGGCTTATGCTATACCAAGTCTGCTGCACCCAGAGCCCCTGTGCCTGCAGCAGTCCACTATTGACCTGTACCTCTGCAGGAGATACTCAAACACAGTTCTGTCTCAGTCTTTGGGGGGTCTCTGAATCCCTGTGTGCACAAGGTATGTTTGAGCCCTCTGAGCATCTCTGGAAGGTATGGGGTTTGATTCTAAATGCGATTTTGCCCCTCCTACCATCTTGCTGGGGCTTCTCCTTTGCTCTTGGACATGGGGTATCTCCTCACAGTTGCTCCAGTGCCGTGTAGCTGCTGCTCCCTGAAGTGGGGTAGGTTGTATAATAAGTGTGGCAGAAACCAAGCCTGTGACAAGGTTTATGGTTTATTAGTGGAAATAATTTAAATGCTATATTCAGGGACACCAGAGAAGAAGAGCAATTCATCCTACCTGTTAGAATCTTGGGAGATTTCACAGAGAAGGCAACAACTGGGTTTGGCCTTGTTTGTTAAAAGATCAAGTTTCTAAGGAGAGAATGGAAAACCATCTTTACAGAAGCAAAGTGTTTTCAGTCTAGAAATTTAAGTTACAGTAGTTTGTCATATGCACACACAGATTTATTTATGAAGAGGTTCATTCTGTCATTCAGTATTATTCATAAAAACCAAAAATGAAAAGTATTTAAATGTCCATTACTAAGGAATTGGTTTTATACTCTGCAAACTTTAATCATATTCAGTAAGTCTGCATGCACTGATTTATGTTAGAAAGATCTAATGTTAAATATGGGGGGGAAAAAAAAAAAAAACCAAACCTCAAGGCTCAGAATAAGACATGTAATAAAAGAAAAGGTTATGCTTATATAGGCACAGAGAAATTTTGGAAGGATACTGTTTTAGTTATCTATTGCTGCAAGACAAACCACTCTGCAACTTCATGATTCCAAACAAGCAAGTTTTTATGCTCTTGACTTTGTGTGTGATGAATTTGGGCAGAACAAACTGGAAAGGCCTACTTGTACTCCAGAAAAACTGGAGTCTCAGGTAGGTCACTTGAATGGCTGCAGATAGCTGGGTTGCCTGAAGGAGCCATATGTCTGGCTGTTGGTTGGGTTCCTTGGTCTATTTAATGTGACTTTTTCAGTCACAAGGCTGGTGGCTAGGCTGAGCTAGTTGGAAGATCAGGAAATTTCCCTAGCCAGGGAAATTTCTCTCTCCTTCCCACTTCTTCCCACAAGGCATCTTCATGTAGCAAATTTGGGCTTCCCCATAGCAATGGCAGTCTCAGAGTAGTGTGTGCTAAGTCACTTCAGTTGTGTCTGATTCTTTGCAACCCTATGGACTGCAGTCCACCAAGCTCCTCTGTTCACGGGATTCTCTAGGCAAGAATGCTGGAGTTTAAGATGGCTGGCTCCTTCCACAGTGAGTGTTTCTAAAGGCCCAGGTGGGAGCTACAAACTTTCTTATAACCTGGCCTTGAGGGGGTTGCAGAATATTACCTCTACCACATTCCATTAATCATGTGAGTCCACTAAGACCAGTCCAGATTTAAGGAATTAGATTCCCCCTCTTAGAGGTGAAAGAGCAAAAAAATTGCAAATATCCTGCTTGTAAACTTAACTTTGATTGTCTTTAATTTCTCTTAATTTGTGTCTGAACTCAGATATATAAGAAGTTTGTTAAGAGTAATTGCGTCTGGAGAGGGACCCAGAGGGTTTGGATATTAGGGAGACATATTTAATTGTATATTTTTCAGAATGGTTTAATTAAAAAATAATTCTTATTCTTTCTGTATGATATTTTCAGGAAAACAGCCCCGGACGTAACTGTTATTCATGCAGCTCAGGGATTTTAGGATTGTATGGCCTGTTGGCACACAGCAAGGAGCTGTACTCAGAGGTTCAAGTTGTCCTTCAGTGTGCCTAGAAAATACTCAGTCTTCCACAGATAAGGGGGCTAGATTCGGAGAACAGAGAAGGTAGAGGGCTAGAGTTTTAATCTAAGTTAACAACCTGAAGTTTTAAAAGGGGGAAAAAAATTAAACACAGTTGGGTCTGTTTAGGGTTTTCACTTAAATTGAAATCACTCTGTACAGGAAAGGTTCATGTTTCCCCTAAACGTCCTGAATTCCCACCCCTTCCAATTCAGCCATGTGATGGTGCTGGACCTGGAGTCTGTCAAACCAAAGGTGAAAGGCACTGGGCTGCTCCGGAACTCTGACGGCCCTTAGGACCTGTCACAGTAGCATCCAGACTGCAAGATGGAGGTTAGATGCAAATGAATGTGGCCTCAGTTAAAAATAATGAATAATAAGGTAAATGTACACATACAAATGTGTATGTGTGCATATTTTATGTCATGTATAGGTATGTTATATCATGTGGCTAGAATGTTATAGAAAGATTTAATCTACCATCCAGCATACATATGACATGGCTTTTTCTTAATAACACAATAGCCTGCCTCTCATGTGACTGCCAAGTCTGTTCCCTGTGGCTCTCTGGCTCTTGGCAACCTTGCAAGTCGCCAAAGTGCCTCATCCTTTCCTGGGACCTGGAATAGAAGACTTTATTGGCTATATTGTCAGCAAAAAGAAATCTTTTGCTTTCTTAATTTGCTTGGTTTGTTGAAGCATGAGTCTTAAAAAATTCCAAATTTAGGATTGTGGTTATAATGTCTTTTGGACTTCTAATGTTATGTTTCTCTATTGAATTTTTATTTTAGGAAAAAAATTTTAATTTGAAAGCTTTCAGGGGAGAAAAGCATTTTTAAAATATTTGCTGATGTTTTTATAAATGGCAACCAAATGCGATGGAAAAATATGAATATTTCATTTTTTTACATCCAAGTATGCTCAGTTATCCATTAGACTAATGTTATGTAAATTAAATAATTTAACAGAAATTTGCATTTTTCATGAGTGCATTTTACCTTCTTTGTGAAGTTGTTATAAAGCTTTCTTTGGAGACACATGTCCTCAGTGTTTTGCTTAGAGATGATCTAAGTCTCATAATCAGTTACCCTGCATATAGAATATAGTTTGATCTTGATTGTTTGGCTAAACTGCCTGGCACAAATAGTACTGGTGTTGATTAGATAGTATTGATGGTAATATTGATTATTGGCAGTACTGATAGACTTGATAATTTTGGCTGTGCACCCTTCTTTTGGTATAAAACAGAAATTCTAGTGAGATTTTTATATGATTTAAGCAAATAAAAGACTTGAGGGTAGCATAGAAAGTTCCAGAGTAAAGCACCTTATGAGTGGGCCACCTAGGTAATTTCAGCAGCTTAAGATGCTTGCAGGCTGTGGTCTGTAGGAGAACTCAGTCTTCCTGCTCCCTTTCTTTGTTTGGAATGTTGAAAGCCTTCTCTGTATTGCTGAAATAGAGCTACTGTCCTCACCTTGGCTTAAAAATGAATGCTTAATTTTGAGTTCATGCCTATTCTTCGCACTAGTTTGCAAAAATTAAAATCATCCTGCTTTGGTGCCACTTAATTATTACCAGTAAAGTGCATGTGAAAATTACAGTTATCATATGATCCAGAATGTATATTTTATTTTCTTAGATTTTCATGAAAATGAAAACTAAGAGTTAAAAAATGCTTCAATGCTCATAAGAAAATTACTATTAAAAAGATTGATTGAAATTCAAAGATGGATCAAATATGTGTGTTTTGTGTAATTATTTATGAAATGTTCCAGAGAAACTCACAGAACCATAAAGCCTCAGTATGAGAAACACTGCTAGAGAATCAGAGCATAGATGAGCCTCTTGTAAATGCCTTAGAATTCTGTCCTCTACCCCTTCTCTACCTTTCAGATAACTGCTGCTGCTACTTCTCTTTAATCTCATATTTGCTTTTACTTTTGATGGACATGCCTTACACTCTAACAGACTCTGAAAAACATTACTACCAGAGGAAGGTTGCCATCATTGTCCTTACAGCTCTTTGAGATTCTGACACGTCCATCCTTAAGCTTTCTCATTATCTCTACTCCTCTCTTGCCAGCCTATCTTTTTGCCTCTCCATAGATCAGTTTCCAGTGGTAAGGGAAGCAGTAACTCAGATTAGGCCTTTGCTCCCCACATTAATGGGTTGAATAGTGTCCCTCCAAATTTATGTCCACCTGGAACCTCAGAATGTGACCTTATATGGAAGTGTAATTACAAAGAGTTCCTACTGAATTGGGGTGGGTTCTAAATCCAGTGACTGGTGTCCATATAAGAAGAGGAGACACAGAGGCACAGAGAAGATACCCACATGAAGAAGGAGGTACAGACTGTATGATGCAGTTATGAGCCGAGGAACGTCAAGGGGTACTGGGAGCCTCTGCTGCTAAGTCACTTCAGTCGTGTCTGACTCTGTGCGACCCCATAGATGGCAGCCCACCAGGCTCCCCCGTCCCTGGGATTCTCCAGGCAAGAACACTGGAGTAGGTTGCCATTTCCTTCTCCAATGCATGAAAGTGAAAGTGAAGTCACTCAGTCGTGTCTGACCCTCAGCGACCCCATGGACCGCAGCCTTCCAGGCTCCTCTATCCATGGGATTTTCCAAGCAGGAGTACTGGAGTGGGGTGCCATTGCCTTCTCCAACTGGGAGCCCCTAGAAGCTAGCAAAAGGCAAGGAAGGACGCTCCCCTAGGTGTTTCAGAGGGAGCATGGCCCTGACATCACCTCAGTTTCCAACTTCTAGCTTCCAAGACTGTGAGGGAATAAATGTCTCTTCTTTTAAGCCTCCTAGATTGTGACAATGATCGCAACCCTAGAACACTAATAACTCACATACCAAAATATATTGATCATACCCTTTGTCTCACTTTTCTCCAGCTCTTTTTCTTTCTAGTCCTTCTTCCAAATATCTCTTCTTTCATTCTTCATTTTTGTGTCTTAAGTTATTTCACCTCTTTGTAGTCAAACTCCACTATTTAATAAGGGATGAGTAAGTTTTAGATGTAGAGTGTAAGCCAACCTTTCACACAAAACTGCTTCCTTTTTCCTGTTAAGAGCAGTGTAGACAATAGAGCCACAATAAATGGTGCTAAGATTTGTTTTTCCACTAGACATTCAGATGAGATCATGGGGAAAAGAGGCAACATGTAGAAGCATTCCCTCCATCTTGGGAAATACTTAGCAGTCTTGTTTATTAAAGGCTCAAGTTTTGTGAGCAAGTTTATTGCATTAATTTTTGTTACAGGAAGATTATTTTAGCTGACATTCTTCTTCCAAGTAAAATTCATGGAGTGCTAACAGTGTCTTAGGCTGAATCCTGAGCCAAAATAATTTGGTTATCCCTAGATGAATAATGGCTTCATTAATTGGGCATTGGACAAAATGTTCTTTTCCTTTCCTTGTCCTTAATTACATTAATTAGCCACAGTTTCTGTGGCATTGTATGTTTTGTGCATAACACATTCCAGGGAAGTTCAAGTAAGGTGATTTAAAAATTGGATTTGTGTATCAAAACCCCAAATCCAAACCAAACCAAAACTTACATTTCTCCCATGCCAATGAAAAGGAAAGTAAGTCCTAAAAATTACATTTAAGAACATGTGAGATCTTGCCTGATATAAACAATATGTACTATTACAGAATGATAACCCTATTAAATTCCATGAGAAATTATGGCTTGTTATAATTTCAGGCAGTAGTTGAGAAAACCTGTATCATTTTGGTACTAATACTGTCATACTTTAAATCAGGGCAAAACCAAATCCTGACTAGGCAGAAATATAAACTTTTTATTTTATCAGGACTTTAAAAGTAGTCAGATGAGCACTTCACCAGTACTTCCAGATTTTAGAGACTTTCAGAATTTATATTTTAAATTATTTTAAAGTTTTCTGCCTGTGGGAATATTAACTTAAAACAGTTACTCCTATAGTGCATTAATACGACATTTTCAAGTGCCAACAAAAATTCTATATGTAGTTTATGATGTGAAAAGGAACCCTGAAAGAATTTCTAAATATCCTGAATATGTTTACATTCTTAAAGAAGATAAAGGAAAAGTTAAATTTGTGCCTAGAATTTTACCAAACAACATTTAGACTTTTAGTTTTATGATGAAGATCATTTTAATGTCATACTTTTTTTTTTCTCATCTCCTATTGCTTTCAAGATTTGCTATTTTTAGCTTTCTTGTATGATTATTTAACTGATATTGTATAAATGATAATGAAAGCCCTTCTTTTCCCACCCATAACTTTACTGTGTATTGGAAATATGTCACAGACATGTTCAGTTTTTTAATCCCGCCCCCCAGTATTTTCTTCTTTATTTTCCCCTCACCCCTGGACCCTGTTCTAGAGTATGACCTTCTCAGTTTGAGTTTACAAGTCTGATCTGAGTTATCTGTAAAATGGGTCTTTATCACCTTCTGCTAATACTGGCTTGGGCACTGCTTACCTTTCAGATCTCACACTGGAGTCACAGAGAAAAAGAGTAGTATATTTGTTGGGGTTAATTTCAGCTGTGATAGAGAGCCCAGAGTTTTTTAAAAGCTTTATTTTATTGAAGTAGAGTTGATTTTACAATGTTGTATTAATGTCTACAGTACAACAAAATGTTTCAGCTATATATAATATATATATATATTTTCCCATTATGATTTATTGCAAGATATAGAGTATAGTTCCTTGTGGTACACAGTGGGACCTTGTTGTTTATCTGTTCTGTATATAATCAATCCATTCCTCCTTCACCTCCCATCCCCCTTTGGCCACCACAAATCTGAGAACTCAAAGTTTAATGCCTATAATTATGACACAGCAGAAAAATATGAGATGATGGCATAAGCAATGCTTCAAGTTCAGAAATTTGAAGTTCTAGATTAGCTTTATGGTCCTCTTTGTGGAGGTTCCTCAGACCAATTACTGCAATCCTTTTCTCCTATATGGTATTTTTAAAAAATATGATTCTTGATATATTTGTATATTTTCAAATTTCAAATATATTTTCAACTATTTTTAAGAAATATGTTCATTTTTTTTCTTTGAAGACAACCTTGCACAGCATGTAGTTATTTCTTTGAATCAACAGTGACATCATACTCAAACTATACAGTCTTATTGCCAAGTTTCCTGATGAAGTAATTGTCTGTTGGTATTTCAGAACCCACATCAGTTGAAACTATTTCTCATGATGTCACTGGTGTCAAGGCAGGGGTCCAGAAGACAGGATTCTGTCTGACCTTCAGGGTATAGAAACTTGCTACTAACTACCTAAATAAATGAGATTAAGAGGTTCAATTGAGAAATTCCAATTAAGTAATCTAAAATTTTTAATTTATGATGATTTTCCCAGTTTTATCCAGCTCTGTTTCAGAGGTTGAAGTTTTTTTATCCTGTTATTTTGAATATTTCAAACATACATAAGAATCAAACACGTAGGAGAGTACTATTAAAACCTATATATCTCTGCATAGTTTCTACAAATAACATTTTGCTATGTTTGCTTAATCACACATTTATTCATCTATCCCTTTATATTTATGGAGTTTTTAAGCATCATTAGGCACTAACAAAGGCCAGCTATTAGACTGCATACATTTGGGAATTTAAAGGAAAATTAAAGCATGGCTACTAGTCCTTCAAGAACATTCTTTGACAGAAAGTGATTTTAAGATAATTATTGTTCAAGTAACACATTGTGACAGCATTATTAATGAAACTGAGATTGAAGGTGAAAAAAAATTCCATATGAAAAAAATAGAGACTCTAAAGGAATGAGTGCAGTTTTAGAAAGTCCTTGTACTCTAATGTCTGCATGTTGTTGACTGTGAAAGGACAGATTTTCAATTAATGCTTAGTCATTCAGTTGTGTCTGACTGTGACCCCGTGGACTGCAGCCTGCCTGTCTCCTCTGTCCATGGGATTTAACAGGCAAAAATACTGGAGTGGGTTGGCGTTTCCTCCTCTAGGGAATCTTTCCAACCCAGGGATTGAAACAGCATCTCTTGCATTTCCTTCATTTCAGGCAGATTTCTTTATCACTGAGCCACATGGTAAGCCCAGATTTTGAATTCTGAAAATATGAATTCTAGAGGCTTCCTAGAGTCACATCATTATGTCACACCAAGCAGTCCAGATTGAGATCCAGATTGAAGTACCTTTATCCCTTTAGCCTAACAGAAATCTTTGTTAGTAGATCCCTTCGATTTTATTGTTGAAAGATTCCCAGGAATAACAGAATTGTACACCATGACTCCTTATTTTCCTACTTAAGAACAAAATGTTTAAAAAGGAATCCTTAGTGATAACAGGGAGAGTTGTGCTGGCTCTCACTTTCTAAACCTCCTCAGTGATGGATAGCTGTGCCTTTGATGAGCTGATAGATTTATGTCCTACATATTTTTAATTTTTAGTTTAGTGGGATGTACAGCATAAAAATTAGACAAACTTTTGCAAAGCATGCTAAAACAAAATTGAAAAGAAAACAGAAAACAAAACAAAACAAAAAAACCCATGTAACCTGGAACACCCTGGCTTTTGAGAATTGATCACAAAGTTTGCAAAATTAATTATTGGTGACTCATTATGCATGGAAAAATAGCCCTTCCTGGGTAGTAAAAATATTTTGTTGTTTTCTCAATGTAACACCATATGCTCTGGAGTCTTGTTCATAAGATAAGCCATCCCTGTATCTTCCTTTCCCAGATTTTTTTTTCCCTGAGTTTAAAAAACTCTATTTACTGGAACCATGTATTTCTTCAAACTCTAAAAACAATATTCCATATTGTATGACTCCATTTATTATTTAGAGAAGAGCTAACACCTATCCTACTCAAACTCTCCCAGAAAATTGCAGAGGAAGGTAAACTGCCAAACTCATTCTATGAGGCCACTGTCACCCTAATACCAAAACCAGACAAAAGATGCTACAAAAAAGAAAACTACAGGCCAATATCACTGATGAACATAGATGCAAAAATCCTCAACAAAATTCTAGCAAACAGAATCCAACAGCATATTAAAAACATCATACATCATGATCAAGTGGGCTTTATCCCAGGGATACAAGGATTCTTCAATATTCGCAAATCAATCAATGTGATACACCACATGAACAAATTGAAAGATAAAAACCATATGATTATCTCAATAGATGCAGAGAAAGCCTTTGACAAAATGCAACATTCATTTATGATAAAAAGCCCTCCAGAAAGCAGATATAGAAGGAACATACCTCAACATAAAAAAGCCACATATGATAAACCCACAGCAAATATTATCCTCAGTGGTGAAAAATTGAAAGCATTTCCCCTAAAGTCAGGAACAAGACAAGGGTGCCCACTTTCACCACTACTATTCAACATAGTTTTGGAAGTTTTAGCCACAGAAATCAGAGAAGAAAAAGAAATAAAAGAATCCAGATTGGAAAAGAAGTAAAACTCTCACTGATTGCAGATGACATGATCCTCTACATAGAAAACCCTAAAGACTCCACCAGAAAATTTCTAGAGCTAATCAATGAATAGAGTAAAGTTGCAGGATATAGAGAAATCAACACACAGAAATCCCTTGCATTCCTATACACTAACAATGAGAAAACAAAGAGAAATTAAGAAAATAATTCCATTCACCATTGTAACAAAAAGAATAAAATACTTAGGAATATATCTACCTAAAGAAACAAAAGGCCTATGTATAGAAAACTATAAAACACTGATGAAAGAAATCAATGATAGCACAAATAGATGGAGAAATATACCATGATAATGAATCAGAAGAATCAATATACTGAAAATGAGTATACTACCCAAAGCATTATATAGATTCAATGCAATCCCTATCAAGCTACCAATGGTATTTTTCAGAGAACTAGATCAAATAGTTCCACAATTTGTATGGAAATACAAAAAACCTCAAATAGCCAAAGCAATCTTGAGAAAGAAGAATGGAACTGGAGGAATCAACCTGCCTGACTTCAGACTGTACTATAAAGCTACAGTCATAAAGACAGTATGGTACTGGCACAAAGACAGAAATATAGATCAATAGAACAAAATAGAAAGCCCAGAGATAAATCCACGCACCTATGAACACCTTATCTTTGACGAAAGAGGCAAGAATATACAATGGAGAAAAAAGAATCTCTTTAAAAAGTGGTGCTGGGAAAACTGGTCAACCACTTGTAAAAGAATGAAACTAGAACACTTCCTAACACATACACAAAAATAAATTCAAAATGAACTAAAGATCTAAATGTAAGAACAGAAACTATAAAACTCCTAGAGGAAAATGTAGGCAAAACACTCTCTGACATAAATCACAGCAGGATCCTCAAAATAAAAGCAAAAGTTAACAATGGGACCTACTTAAACTTAAAAGCTTTTGCATAATGAAGGAAACTCTAAGCGAGGTGAAAAGACAGCCTTCAGAATGGGAGAAAATAATAGCAAATGAAGCAACTGATAAAGAATCTCAAAAATATACAAGCAGCTCATGCAGCTCAATGCCAGAAAAATAAACGACCCCATCAAGAAATGGGCCAAAGAACTAAACACACGTTTCTCCAAAGAAGACATACAGATGGCTAACAAACACATGAAAAGATGCTCAACATCACTCATTATCTGAGAAATACAAATCAAAATCACAATGAGGTACAATCTCATGCCAGTCAGAATGGCTACTATCAGAAAGTCTACAATGAGTGCCAGAGAGGGTGCGGAGCAAAGGGAACCCTCTTACACTGTTGGTGGGAATGCAAACTAGTACAGCCACTATGGAGCACAGTATGGATATTCCTTAAAAAACTGGAAATAGAACTGCCATATGACCCAGCAATCCTCCTGCTGGGCATAAACACCGAGGAAACCAGAATGGAAAGAGACACATGTACCCCAATGTTCATCGCAGCACTGTTTACAATAGCTAGGGCATGGAAGCAACCTAGATGTCCATAAGCAGATGAATGGATAAGAAAGTTATGGTACATATACAAAATGGAATATTACTCAGCTATTTAAAAGAATCCATTTGAATCAGTTCTAATGAGGTGGATGAAACTGGAGCCTATTATACAGAGTGAAGTAATTCAGAAAGAAAAACACCAATACAGTATATTAACGCATATATATAGAATTTAGGAAGATGGTAATGATGACCCTATATGTGAGACAACAAAAGAGACACACATGTAAAGAGCAGACTTTTGGACTCTGTGGGAGAAGGCGAGAGTGGGATGATTTGAGAGAACAGCATTGAAAAATATCTATTACCATATGTGAAATAGATCGCCAGTCCAGGTTCGATGCATGAGACAGGGTGCTCAGGACCAGTGCACTGGGATGACCCTGAGGGATGGGATGGGGAGGGAGGTGGGTGGGGTGTTCAGGATTGGGGACACATGTACACCCATGGCTGATTCATGTCAATGTATGGCAAAAACCACTTCAACATTGTAAAGTAATTAGCCTCCAGTTAAAATAAATTAATTAATTTAAAAAAAGATGTTGCCACTAAGGTAAACCGGGTGAAGAGTACGTGGGATGTCTCTGCACTAATTTTTTTTTTCAACTATATGTATCTACAATATTGTAAAAATGAAAAGCTAAAGAAATTTATTCAATGACTTTCTTTAGGGGGGGATAATTTTCTTGTTAAAAAATAGCATTCACTTCATCTAGGTTTTTTTTTCAACTAGCATTTTTTACAGTTTCAGTGATATATATTGAACAAGTTGGAAATTAATTGGAATCTCAATAAAATATCCCTTAATTTCTTAAACCTCATGATAATTTTCTTTTCTACCTTTTCTTGATGTATTTTTCATTAAAACAGTCCTGTTGTTTCCTGTGAACATTTAAAGGGAATATTTTTACCAGAATAAAAGTGAACCATTTATTTTTAAAAAGAAGAAGAAATATGATACAACCAAAACTTAACATATTTTGAACTTTGTATCCCTAGAGAATATACTTACATTAAATAACGATGAATTATTATAGACCATAAAGGCATGCATATTGATTTCTCATTGATTAAATGCTGAATTTCTGGTGTTGTGGAATAAAAAATATTCCATCAATGTTAATTACTAACTGATGTGCTGTGTATAGACTTAAAAAAAAAAAATAAAGCAATCATACCACTTACTAAGTTTATCTAATCAGTAGAGACAAACCAAACCAAGGGGGTCCTGGTAGAGACTGCTATGATATCCTTAAAGAAAATTCCGTTATACATGATAAATTGGGGTATTCAGGGTTTTGACAATTTCCATGACTGAAAGGAAATTATTTTCAGAATTTTAATTCAATGGACCTTGGATAATTGATTCTGTAAGAGCTGGAGGCCCAAAGGGCATGCAAGTATCCAACCAAGTACATGTGGTTACTATGTCTCCAGGCTTTGAGAATGCCACATAGCTTTAGTCTGCTTGGATGCTCAGATATCCCATTCCAGTGGGTAAGCTGCTCCTACATCCCCAAAGTAAACTGAAGCTTTTTTTTTTTTGGGGGGGGCTGATGACAGCATATCTATTAGCTAGGAACTGCTGCCTATCCAATCACTGTGTTTTCTCTGCTTTGTTCCTCTCCTGCCAAGTTTTGAACTAGTGAAAAGATGCAAATTAATCTCCTATTACTGAGTATCAATTCAGTGGAATAAAAGCTATCTGTGACATTTTTGAAAATCTAGTGTAAAATATGGAGAAGGCAAAGGCAACCCACTCCAGTACTCTTGCCTGGAGGGTCCCATGGATGGAGGAGCCTGGTTGGCTGCAGTCCATGGGTTCGCAAAGAGTTGGACACGACTGAGTAACTTCACCTTCACTTTTCACTTTCCTGCATTGGAGAAGGAAATGGCAACCTACTCCAGTGGTCTTGCCTGGAGAATCCCAGGGATGGGGGAGCCTGGTGGGCTGCCATCTATGGGGTCGCACAGAGTCGGCCACAACTGAAGTGACTTAGCAGCAGCAGCAGTAGTGTAAAATATATATATTTTAGGAATGCAGTGACCCAAAGAGAGCTTGCAGGTTAAGATGTGTCCAGGAAACCTACTGAATATATGTAATGAACACCTCAAGACACAGTTTTTGCCTTAAGGAATCAAGTCTCAGGAGAGAGAAGAGGCATAAACCATTATAATCAGAGTGCTATGATGGAAGAAGTTTATTTACTGATTTACTAATTTTTCATTTTTGTTTTCACTTTTTCCTGTAAAATAAAACATGGATATTGAGAACGCCAAGACTCAAACGTATGACTTAATGACTATAAGGTAAATGCTACCCCAGTCAAGAAATAGAATTTTGCCATTTATTCAGAAGTCTCTTCTTTGTGCCCCATTCCAGTCACAAATCCTCCTTTCCTTCTGTAATAAGTAACCATTATTCTGCCTTTTATAGTATTTTTTATTCCTTGTGTTTTTGATTTTATAGTTTTATCACCAAAATGTGATTGTACAAAATGTACATCTACAGATTGCAGATAATACAGTTTAGTCTTTGCCTTTAAAAAATAAGTGCCTTAATTTTTCTTCTGTCTGTATGTCTCCCCACTCCATCCCTCTCTTTTTCTTAAAATTTTCCATTATAGAACAAGGGTTGTTTAACCAGCAGAGTTTCCCACAGCTGGGTTTTGTTGATTGCCCATTTATGAAGCAGTTTAACATGGTTCTCTGTCCTTGGTATCTCTGCAAAATCCACCAAACTCAGAGATCTGCTTCCATCTTTTTGACAAGACTCTATCACTTGTAGCTTAAAATGGTTTGTTGTCTTTCTTTTTTTATGGTTTTAACAAATGTTAATACTGAATGCTTATGTCTCTTCATCCATTAAAGCTTATAAATGGTGATATTCTAATACTAGCCTTTCTTTTTCATTAACAGCTGGATTACATTTAAAGAGTTTTTCCTCTTTTGGTTGTTTAATAATGTAGTGGTACAATTCATGTAGGGCTTGCCAGGTGGCAGGCAGGAGACCTAAGAGACATGGTTTTGATCCCTGGATTGGGAAGATCTCCTGGAGAAGGACATGGCAACTCCACTCCAGTATTCTTACCTAGAGAATTCCATGGACAGAGGAGCCTGGCAGGCTACAGTCCATAGGGTTGCAAAGAGTTGGACATGACTGAAATGACTTATTAGCATGTATGCACAGTTCATGGAAGAAAAGAAAATAAGTGCTTAATAATTTCTTTTAACAGTTACCAAGATAACTACTTAGTTTTCTATCATGTTTTGAAAGTGACTTGTTGTTGTTCATTTGCTCTGTCGTGTCCAACTTTTTGTGACCCCATGGACTGCAGCATGCCAGGCTTCCCTGTCCTTCATCATCTCCCAGAGCTTGTTCAAACTCATATCCGTTGAGTGGGTGATTCCATCCAACCATCTCATCCTCTGTTGTCCCCTTTTCCTCCTGCCTTCAATCTTTCCCAGCATCAGGGTCTTTCCCAAAGAGTCGGTTCTTGGCATCAGGGGGCCAAAGTATTGGAGCTTCAGCTTCAGCATCAGTCCTTCCAATGAATATTCAGGATTGACTGGTTTGATCTCCTTTCAGTCCAAGGAATTCTCAAGAGTCTTCTCCAACACTGAAAGTGACTAATATTTTAAAGTATCATTATGAATTCATGAATTAAAAGTTTCAATCCATTGATTTTTTTTTAATTATTGAAATTCAAATTGACCGAGTTCAGATAATTCTTCAAAAGCCTTGATTACTTTCAGTGTGAGTGATATTTCCAGATCCTAATATGGGCACTAAGGGAAGCTTATCATTACTGGATTAATCATTGTCTTTAGGGCTTTCAGTAGACCTAGGTAGGAAGCTGCCATGTACACAGTCATTCCTAGATTTGAAATTTCTGGGAATTTCTGATATAGTCAAACTTAAAGGTCTTAATTTTTTTTTTTTTTTTTTTGGCCTAATGCCTTTTCAGACAGCTTATACCAGTTTATGCTCCTATTGCTGCATTGGGCTTCCCTGATAGCTCAGTTGGTAAAGAGTCTGCCTGCAATGGAGGAGACCCCAGTTCAATCCCTGGGCCAGGAAGAGCCCCTGGAGAAGGGATAGGCTACCCACTGCAGTATTCTTGAGCTTCCTTTGTGGCTTAGCTGGTAAAGAATCCACCTGTAATGCGGGAGACTGGGGTTCGATCTCTGGGTTGGGAAGATTCCCTGGAGAAGGGAAAGGCTACCGACTCCAGTATTCTGGGTTGGAGAATTCTATGAACTGTATAGCCCATGGGGTCTCAAAGAGTAGGACACAACTGAGTGACTTTCACTGCTGCATTATTTATTCATTATAATGAATATGGTTATAATTTCAGTTTGTTAATTCATTTCAATCTTTTTGCCAACCCAGTTTACCGTGATTTGCTATTCTTATGTTCTTAATTTAAATTCATCTCAGAGTTGCCTCAGTTCAGTTCAGTTCAGTTGCTCAGTCGTGTCCGACTCTGTATATTTATAATTCTTTTACAGAGGGACATTAATAAAAATAATAGTAAGTAATATTTCTTGAGCTACCATTATGAAGCAGGCACTCTCCATTGCACTTTCCACAGAATTATCAAAGCAACCCAGTTAGGTAAACCTAACATTATATTTCCTTTCTAGATGATAAAACAAGATTATGGAGGTTAAGTCTTCCAATGTAGATTATAAATCTTTAATTGGATTTTTAGTTTCCTTGTCATCATACTGTATCTGATTTAGCTTACTTTTTTATCTCAGCTTTTTCTTTCTGTATGGATGCCTGTTCCAGATTTATAGAGGTCTTTTCATGTCCTTTTGAGGATGTCAACTGGTTTTCTGAAATATTCTTTTGGTTCTTGTAATATTTTCTCCCAGTGTTGTCTAATTTTCTTTGTTTTGTTCAAGGTTTTTTTTTCTGTTTATTCACCCTGGGACAATGAAAAGTCTATCCAAACTTGGTATCTGCCAACAGACTGGGTGTGTAGCTTGCACTTGGCCTCGGTCACTGACCACGTGTGAACTGTCAGATCTCATTTTCTCTTATTCAACTGTAGGGCAAGTTGCTATCCACTGCTCTTACTGCAATCTTTGTTAACAGATGTTTGTGTAATATAGCTTTATTTGTTTGAAGAGGAATATTCTCTTCCTTTCTTCTTGGTTCTCTAAAACTGAACTGCCTAGTTATAGCAAAGACTACAAATCTTAGCAGGAACTGGGTTTATCACACCTTTGTCCTCCACCATCTCTTGGTACAGTATGTGCTAATTCTACAACTCCCAGGGTGCATGTGCCCCTGGCAGTTCCCATCCTTTTTCCAGGGAGTGTGTGTTTGTGGTCCATGTATGTGTTTTCTTCCTGAACACTGAAGTTTCTAAATACATGTTGGATCAGAACCGAGTAGATACTATACGAACAGCATACTGGACATCCAGATGGCATACACAGTGAGCTATAGAGGTATGGCTGCCCAATTTTAGCTGATTAGTTCAAACGCTTGGTCTCCTAGGTAAAGCAGGATGGATGAAATTCCATCCCTATATTCATGCAGGTTGGTGAGTGTGCTTTGTTTCAGCTGGTAAAGCAGGCATTGACTACTGATTTTTTTTTTTTAATTTTATTTTATTTTTAAACTTTACAGTATTGCATTAGTTTTGCCAAATACCGAAATGAATCCGCCACAGGTATACCTGTGTTCCCCATCCTGAACCCTCCTCCCTCCCCATACCCTCCCTCTGGTCGTCCCAGTGCACCAGCCCCAAGCATCCAGTATCGTGCATTGAACCTGGACTTGCGACTTGTTTCATACATGATATTATACATGTTTCAATGCCATTCTCCCTCCACTGTAACGTAGTTAGAATTCTCTCTCAGATTCTGACAATATTTTATTCTCATTTACTGGAGCTGATTTGACTTCATCTATTTCTGAATCTTAGAGGTTATTGTGTAATGTTAGGAAAGGCTCTGCTTTACACTAGCCTGAGCCATGCTATTTTTAAACCAGCATCCAAAAATAAATTTTGACAATTTGTCATTTTGCAAGATCTTTGGGAGACTTGTTAATATATTGGTAGTCCTTTGATGGGGTTTTAAACAATTTCTTCATGTGCAGAATGGTTTATAACTACCTCAGTGACATTTCAGATAGGATTTTTTTCCTCTGTTCTTTGTACTGCCAGTATTGGCTTTTAATTGCGTTGACCCATGATATACTTCTTATGTCCTTTACCAGTTCTTTCTTCTGAGATCTCTTTCTGAATCTTGCTTTAGGAGTGCTGTATGATCAAACTTTGTTCCTCCTGCCATAGCTGCAGGAGCTTTTCTCCTGATTGAATTACATCACTCACTGTCTAGGATTTTTTTTTTTTTTTTTGGTCTAATTTTGATTATTTGCATAAACACCAACCCTGCCTAAAACACCACCGAACGATTAGAACAGAAATGGAGTGTTTACTAGATTGCCAGTTGAAATCAGCTTTCTCTCTTCTGTTGGGAGAAATAAACTTTATAGAAAATAGGCAGAAGATGTGATATTAGAGAATGATGTGTCTTGGCCAACCCTGAGCCTTCCTCAGCAGGGTGGACAATGTGACAATGCTTCCTGGAACAGTGAATGAGGCTGAGTTATGAGGAAGGAAGCTCTGAGATGGAGGAGACTGACTTTGTCTTCATGAGGTATCTGGTTTCAGACACATCATTCTGCCACATTCGAATTAAACAAAAAGAAATTATAGTCAGTAAATCAGCACTCTTTGGAAGGATTTAAGGTCTTATGCAGCAATACTCTTTCCTTTACAAATCTTACCTTTTTTCCCCCCCCAGAGCTAAGGAAATGTACATGAAATTGTCAAGTATTAGATGCTATTTATTATCTAAAAAGGATATCTGAAAAAATATTTGAGTGGTAAACTAAATGAGGTAGAACACCTAGTTGTACATTGAAAACATATGTCTTATCTTTACATTGTTAAGTTTTTCTTAGAGAGTATCTTTAATAAACTGAATGTTGATAATTTTTGAAGTCTAATATTTGTAATAGTAACAAAGTAAATAATTTTATGAAAAAGTTATTTTAGCCATATGCATACTTTTACTGGTGTTGAGTCCGTATTACATGCTATATTAAAAACCTAAAGTGAAATTCTTTTTAAAGATAAAATCATGAAAGTAGTTCATAGAGCACAGCACTAAGATGAAAAGCTATGACACTGTGTACTGATATAGGAAATACGATTATTTGTGTGCTTCACTCCATGGATGACTTCCGTAATATCCAGTATGGATCATGGCCCAGTTTTGTTTGTTGAATTAAAGGCGTATCATGTAAGTTCTTGTGTATTGTTGTTGTTTAGTTGCTAAGTCATATCTGACTCTTGGGATCTCATGGGCTGTAGCCCGCCAGGCTCCTTTGTCCGTGGAACTTTTCAGGCAAGAATATTGGAGTGGGTTGCCATTTCCTTCTTCAGAGGATCTTCCAGACCCAGGGATCGAACCCACATCTCCTGGAGCTTCTGCACTGGCACATGAATCTTTACCACTGAGCCGCCAGGGAAGCCCAAGTTCTTATGTATACACTTAAAAAAAAAATAAATAAATAACACAATAGAACATTGTTATATTACCCTATTATAATGTACTGGGAGTGGCTATACATCTATTTAAAATAGAAATGTTAAATTTTTATTTCTTCAAATGCCCTTTTTAATGCCTTCTGATGATTCAAGCACCTACTTAGGATTTCCAAGTAGGTGGAATAGCTATATATAAAAAAAGAACAGGTAGCCTTCTTGCTTATTTAGTGAAATAAAGGCTTAGGGAAATGAAAAAAAAAAGGACACAACCCGTATTTTCATGTAGAGAGTGTGGTGTGAAAATGTGTGTGTAATGTATACATGGTTTCATGCATGAAAACTGAATGACCTGGGGTCACTCTTGGTTTTTTGTTTTTAAATTTTTGGCTGCACTGCACTGTATGCAGAATGTGGGATCTTAATTCCTTGACCACGGAGGGATTGAACCCCATCCCTTGCAATGGACGCTCAGGGTCCTAACCAGTGGACCACCAGGGAAGTCCCTAGGTTTACCCTTTATGATACTCTTCAGTCCCGTAAATGTTAGATTCTTTATTTTCTTGGGCAAAAGGGGGATATTTCAAAGGAAGGCATTTTTGCCACATTTCTAGAAATGTTTACATGTAGAGTCAATGACATGGCAGCATATTTCTCTCAAGCAATCAGATCTGGCTGTGTTTCAGTAACTTATTTATGGGGACTTCCCTAGTGGCTCAGATGATAAAGGGTCTGCCTGCAATGCAGGAGACCTAGGTTGGATCCCTGGGTTGGGAAGATCCCCTGGAGAAGGGAATGGCTACCCACTCAAGTATTCTTGCATGGAGAATCCCATGCACAGAGGAGTCTGGCAGACTCAGTCCATGGGGTCACAAAGAGTTGGACACGACTGAGTGACTAACACTTTCACTACCTTTGAATTATAAGGCCTACTGGGGTTTAAGTTGGTTTCAGTGTTAAGTGCCCTTGTACTGATGCTGATGCCTCTTTCTTTGAAAGTTTAAAGTCCTTCCTTATTTTTTGCCTACTTACCTAGAAAAAAAATTGAAACCATCTTAGATCATTATAGTAACCTTACCCTATATCTTTAGACTGACCTCTTTCACCAGGCTTTGGCTTTTAGTTAATCTTCAAGTAGTATATTTAGATGTTTAATGTATATTTCTATTGGGTTTGAAGATTGATGATTGGTATGATTGAAGATTTCTATTGGTATGAAGATCTTTTACATAGTGTGGCCTCATCATCTTTCTCCAGGTCCTACTTTAGATCATGAGTATTTCCTGAATCAGTTGATCTTCCAACCATTTGTCCAATCCCAACAAAACCACAGGAACCCTCTTAGACTCTTCTTATATGGACCTATTATATCTTACCAATGGGCTACAAAACCATCCTCTCCATTCTATCCTGACTACCTTGATAGCTGTTACTCAGAACATGGCAATATCCTTCTTATCTGTTCAAATTATTCCAAAGAATATCTATGCCATTTTCCTATTTAAAACCCTCATGTGACTCACCACTGTCCTCAGGATGGAATCAGAACACTTAGGCATGGAGTTCAGGCCATGTAGTGAGCTTCCTGAGCCTGTCTGCTTTCCCTTACCACTTGTCACTTTGTGCTTCAGTGGTTCTTAGCTGTGTGGATGTTCAGGCCTCTACACTGAGCTCCTTTCTAGGCGGTGGCTGTTTCCTATGTACAGAAACACCATTGCCCTTTTCTGTTAACATGCTCCTCTCATCCTTCAGGTCTCAGCTCATGATTCATCTTCTCCGGGCTGTTGTCCCTGGTTCTGTCTTCTCCACACCTCCTTCCCCATCCCTACAAGCACATATCCATGTATAGACTGGATTAGGGGTTTCTGTGCTCCACTGACACCTTGTGTTTATTCCTATCTTTATAATTGTCTGGGTGAACCTCTGGCATGATGCTTGTCAAAAATTATCTGATCTTGTGTCTTCTTCATGAAATTCCATGTTTTCAGAAGGTTAAAATCAACTCTAATATCTAGTATAGTTCCTAAAGAATAGAAAATGATTGTAAACTAGATTATATATATATATTTATATGTCATGCTTTAATAAATATTTCTCTAAATGTTTGCATATTCATTTGATGTTTAGTAAATTTGGTTATTGGTTCATGTAGATCTGTTTGTACATATACACATAAATCTGTTTATATACCAAGACTTTGATTTATGAAACTTAAACTTTCTGCTGTTTGCTTTGTGAAGGGCAAGCAGGTATGGGAAAATTAAATGTACCATCAGAACACTATTTTCTTCAATTGATTTTTGGGGGTACAGGGTAAAGTATTGGGCTTCGCATGTGGCGTAAAGAACCTGCCTGCCAATGCAGGAGACAAAAGAGGCGTTATATGGGTTTCCAACCTGGTTCAATTCCTGGGTTGGAAAGATTCCCTGGAGGAGTAAATGGCAACCTACTCCAGTATTCTAGCCTGGAGAATCCCATGAACAGAGGATCCCGGAGGGCTGTCGTGCACGGGGTTGCAAAAAGTCAGACACAACTGAAGCGACTTAGCATGCACACAGGGTAAAGGTGAAAAAAATGTAGTCAAACAAACTGCCAAGCAGCCTTTGAACATTAAAATATTCTTTTTTTTCTGGAGCCAGATTTTGGCTTTGAAGAAAATAGCTCCTTGTCTTCTCATCTAAAAAGAACAAAGTCCTTAGAATCTCTAAACTAATGAATAATTTTTGTGACTTTGTTTTTGCCATTTAGCCTCCAAATGCCTGGTAACTATCAGTGCTCATTTGATTTTAGGTGGATTCTTAAATCTAGGTACACATGGTCAGAGTTAGCAGTTTCAGGAATCTTAGGATTTGTCCATAATTAATTTAACCTATGAATATAAAATTAAAAAGAAAGAAAAGTCCTAATCTGCAACATACATGTGTTGTTTTTGGAAAGGTAAATATGTTCAGATGTTCCTTGATTTAGGATGGATTTACAGCTGACTGACATACGGTGTCATTCAGTCACTAAGTCATGTCTGACTCTTTGGAACCCCAAAAACTGCAGCATGCCAGGCCTCCCTGTCCCACACTACCATTAATTGAAAGTATCTCAAGTCCAAAATGCATGCAATACACCTGACTTGAAATTATAGCTTAGTCTTGCCTACTTTAAATGTTCTCAGAATACCTTCATTAGCCTATAGTTGGTCAAAATGACCTAACAAAGTCTCTTTTATAATACAATGTTGGTTTTTTGAATGCTGTACTAAAAGTGAAGACTCTAATGTTTGTGTGAGTCAAGTGCTTATGAGTTGCTTACAATGCTTATAAGGAATTGTTTAAACTTGTGATCATGTAGCTGACCGGGAGCTGCAGCTACTGCCGCAGCCCAGCATCACCAGAGCATCACTAGCCCCAGAAAAGATCAAAATTCAAAGTATAGTTTTATCTGAATATGTATCTCTTTCATATCATCATAAAGTTGAGAAATTATAAGTTGAACCCTTGAACGTTGTGGATCATCTGTACATGACTTTATTTATTAAAGTTATTTCTTACATGTCAATAGCTGTTTTTAACCTTAGACCAGGTTTAAGTAGCTCTATTGGTTTAACTAAATGAGATTTTTATTCAATTTTATTTGATAAAATGTACTTATGTTTTAGTGATTCTTCTGCCTGGATACTTGAATATGCCTGTCCAAAAAGATACATTTTTACCTTCTTAAATGTGAGCATTGATTAGGAGGAAATATTTTTTTGTGTGTTGCTTAATTTATGGGGTGGAGGGGTGGAGGGGTGGAGGGGTGGAAGCCATTGTAAATCTCACTATCTGTATTTTCCTTCTGGGAAATTCTAATGAGAACCAGGTTAGAGGTCTACCTATATCCTCAATGTCTCTTTTCTATATTTTCATCTTATTGTCTCTCTGTATCAAAGTCTGGATAGTTTTTTTTCTGTTTCCTTTGCTATCTTCCAATTCACTATTTCTCTCTTTTGTTATCACACATGGCCAGTGGATTTTAATTTTCATTATTTATATTTTTCATTTATAGCACAAATACCTTTTTCAAATCATCTGTGTCACTTTTTGTGACTCCCTGTTCCCTGGAGTTATTTTCAAGTTTGTCACCTATTTCATTAAGCGCTCGCAGTTATGTAGATAGTTTAAATATCTGAAGTCGCTCCAGGGTTCTTTCTGCTCGTTATTTGTGCTAGTTCTTACTTATGTTGTCTTGTTTTCTGTGGGCCTCATTAATTTTCATTGCTTGTTTATCGTTGACTCTCGACGTAGTGTGAGCCAACTTTATAGTCTAGGACTAATGTGCCCTTCTTCGGAGACGCTTTTCATTTTCTTCTGCAGGGTACCTGAGGGCACTGTCTCGAGAAAGCACCTTCACAGATTTATGGTGGAGTTCCCTGCCATACTCAGTCTGCTGGCACCTGATATCTAGATCTTCTCAAGGTCCAATCTGTGATTGCGTGTTTAGATACAGGCTTTTTTGGTCCTTTTTCTTCCCCTGCTTTGCTCTGTACCAGGACATCTTTTCCTTTAGTCCTGGAAGCTGATGGAAGGGGGGCAGGGGTTTAGTTCTGGATTACTTTGACTATAGAATGTAGCCTTTGGGGCACCCCTTTAATGTGTAAGACTTCCCACAATGGGCCTTGACCTTGACTTTTGGTGGAAAAACAAAGGCTCAAGGTTGAGGTGTTAGGATATGCCCTTGGGGCAACAGTGGCTAGATGCTCCTAAAAAAAGACAAAAGGCACAGTTCAGAGTCAAACCACATACTTCTTGCTTAAATATTTTCTATACCCATAATTCTATACTTTTAAATACTAGTCAATTTATGATTATTCACATTCATTACTGACATAGCATGGGATTATCTTCACAGTAAAGCCATGAAAATTATACAGGATTCAATTAAATAATTTATCTTTAAAAGTTGTGGCCCTGTCAGACAGGAAGACTATGAATACAATTAAGAATGAAGTCAGGAAATAGACTAGCTAATCAAATGTATGGATTTGCAGACTCTGTTCAAATAGCACAATTAGTTAATGAATAGCCTGCCTGCCAGTCCATTCCATTTTTAGGGAATGAAATATTTAAAGGGGCTTACCTGTCCTAAGTTTTAGGTATTTCAACCTCATTGCAAGCCCCCAAAACTTCATCAGAATAAGCAGTGTCAGTTTATTGCCAGTTACCCCTGAGATGGTAAAGCCAGTTCTTGCTTGGAATGATATAATTATTTTCTTAGAGCAGTAGGTCTTTAGAACCCTGGCTGCACATTACCATCCCCTGGACTTTTTCTAGCAAAAAAATTATCCCTAGAGATTCTGAGTTAAATGGATCAGATTGAAAGTAGGCTTTAGTCATTTTTTTCCTTTAAAGAATTATAAATGATTTTAATGTGTAGTCAGGGTTGAGAACCTCTTCCTTATTGATTAACTGTATACTTTATCCCTGAAATGGTTAACATTAAATATTCTAAAAATGCGTTCAATTAAAATTTTGTGTTGCATTTGAGAATAAGCTCTGTATATAGTTAGTATTTAAAGTTTTCATTAATGTTTAAGAGAATTTGATATTTGACTAGCCTTGTTATTCTGATTGAAAATGTGTAATTAATATTAATATTTGGGATTTTAAAATTGAAATGTAATAAGTTAATTTGACTGAATTTATGGATAGAGTTGGACTACTTAAAGTACTTGAAAGAGACCATATTTATGTTTAATTGACTAGACTTATTAGGATTAATAACCAAGGAGCACTTTGTTTGTTAGGCTTTTGAAGTTTTTAAAAAGAAAATCCCACATATTAAAATTTAGAGTGCAATTTGAAATATTTAGAGGATTCAATTTTCTAATTTCATAAATGAGACCAAATGTTAATCAAATCATCCCTTGAAGATGATTAACAATATATTTTTGGCTTATAAATAAATAATGAGATTTATAAGTTCAATTTAAGTACATAAGAAATACTAGAATTCTTAAATTATAACTCTAATTAGTTGAATATTATTTTCAAAGTAGTCACAGATGGTCTTTTAAGATCATCTTTAATGGTATGTATAAGAACCATTCTCATGAATACCAAAAAATTACTTTGACACATGCTGAGTTCTTGTGATTTTTCCTTTTCCTTTTCAAACTTGAAATAGTTTTTTTCACTGTCTTTCAAAAAGTGACACATGATTCACAATGCAAAAAAAAATGTGAGGAATAAAGTGAAACCTTCATTCACAGCACCCTGATTGCAGTTGGTAGCATTTTGATGTATCCGGTCCAGTGATTGGTTGGCTTGCTGACCTATGTCTCTTTGTCTATCATCTATTTAATATTTCCTTGATTAAATGGGGTATTACATGTGCTGTTTTATACTCTTTTTCCTTCAATAGTCTCCTTTGGACATAATATCCTTATACTAATAAGTTTTATCTACACACAATGTGCCATATTCTACTACAGAGATTTACCATCATTTACAAGTTATTTCCAAATTATTCTATTATAATCATTACTATGAGGAAGATACTTGATGTTTTACATTTTGGCACTTGTGTGATTATTTACAAGGCTTCATTTCTAGAAGTGGAAACTCTCTGCCTCTGAGTTATGAACTTTTAGAATTTGGAAAAATAAACCTATTCTTTTGATGGCAGTTAGGCATTTTAGATGGAGAAGGCGATGGCACCCCACTTTATTAAATGGGAAATCCCATTCCATTAAATTATTCCCATTCCATTAAATCTTGCCTGGAAAATCCCATGGACGGAGGAGCCTGGTAGGCTGCAGTGCATGGGGTTGCGAAGAGTCGGACACAACTGAGCGACTTCACTTTGACTTTTCACTTTCATGCATTGGAGAAGGAAATGGCAACCCACTCCAGTGTTCTTGCCTGGAGAATCCCAGGGACAGGGGAGCCTGGTGGGGTGGCACAGAGTTGGACACGACTGAAGCGACTTAGCAGCAGCAGTAGCAGCAGCAGGCATTTCAGACTGTGCTGTAGTTCTCACTGAGGCTCTGCCTTAGTGGCAAGAGTTCAGAAGCCTGGATCTAAATTCTTGCCTTAACACTGCCTATTTTTATTTTAATCATCACTTAAATTATCAGTTTTCTCATTTCATAAAGTGAAGATAATAAAATTTGCCTTAAAGCAATTTTGGGAGAGGATCAGATCAGATCAGTTGCTTGGTTGTGTCCGACTCTTTGCGACCCCATGAATTGCAGCACGCCCGGCCTTCCTGTCCATTACCAACTCCTGGAGTTCACTCAGACTCACGTCCATCGAGTCAGTGATGCCATCCAGCCATCTCATCCTCTGTCATCCCCTTCGCCTCCTGCCCCCAATCCCTCCCAGCATCAGAGTCTTTTCCAATGAGTCAACTCTTCGCATGAGGTGGCCAAAGTACTGGAGTTTCAGCTTTAGC